>NC_133430.1:17740290-18055290 GCF_011762505.2 Arvicanthis niloticus | reverse complement strand
GAAAACCTTTTGTCCCTGGGGATCAGCACAGAATCTCAGGTTTGAAACTGCTGAGAGCCTGGTACTGTACCTCACACACACACAGACATCTAAGAAAGGAAGGGAGGGAAATATCCTCCACAAAAGCCACTTCACTTTCTGCCTACCTACTGCTGGGACCCACCGCACCTACACACACATTCAGAGAAATCTGACAGAGGTAAGCTAACAGCCCATCACCAAGGACTCAATTGACATGCCTCTGTGGTGAGTTTTCTAAGGCACTCTACTCTCTATCTCTACTAAAAAGGCCGGTGTTCAGTTCCACCAAAGACAGAGGAGCAAGCCAGCATGAATAAGCTTAAACTTTAAAAACTGGATAACTTTATAAGCAGATACAACATCCAAGTTCAATATCCATTTCTGTAACCTGTCCTAACAATGTAGCACAGCTTCTAGCCTGTTTAAGTGAACTCAGAGATGAGGGGCCACTCTTCCAGGGGCAACCATTCAAACAGCATTTCCAGGGCTCATGGTAAAAATGAGTTAGCAATCATATTAATGAAGACATTTGTTCTTTTGAGAGTAAGCCATTCATTTTAATTAGAACCCCCATTTTCTGGTTGCTGGAAGCTCAAACTCACTTGTACAAAAAGCACCAGCAAACATAGCTAAGAATGCCATTCAAGGTGGCAACGTTTTCCTGGGAGTTGATCTACCCCATGAAGCAGCCCAGGAACTGCAAATATGTTTAAATCACAAGACCCCCAACCCTGCAATAAAAAGTTTATAATGCAAGTCCTAAAATCAGAAGATTTTTTGAAGGTTAAACTAGGTCCCAGAATGAGACCCTGTCACAAGAATATAAAAAACATCACTGCAAAATGAAGGTGTGATGTTCTGGCTGGAGAGATGGCTCAGTGACTAAGCTCACTGGTTGTTCTTCAAAGGCCCAAGATTTGCTTTCCAGCATCTACATGGAGGCTCACAACCATCTTAACTCTAATCTCAGGAGATCTGATGCCCAACCCTGACCCTCTTAATGTCACTGAAATCAAAGCTTGGACCCTCATGACAAAACTAAATGTCATTAATGCAGCACTCCAAACAAGCTACATTCAACAACAAAAAGTATAGCTAAATCTTACCGGCTCTATAATCTAATTATCAGTTTATAGGAAATACTGGGATGGATAAAATAAAGGAGCATGTTACATGAAGATTTGGTGGGAAACATCTTCAGGATGGATAACCAGTTTCCTCAACAAATAAATCACCTGAGAAAACACGAGAGCAGAGAAACTGTTTCATACTGAAGGAGACCTACTGGTGTATGCAGAAAATGCAATGTGTCTGGGTATGGTAGCACTTGCCTGTAATCCCAACACTAGGAAGGTAGATTTCTGTGGGTTTCTGGCCAGCCCTCAAAAAAAAAAAAAAAAAAAAAGGATAATTCTGACTTCTTTTGGAACCCTATAAGCAAACCCACTGTAAAAGGTTGAGACACTTTGAGAAAGCTTAACAGTAACTCATAGTTAAATAATAATAATAATAATAATAATATATATATATATATATATATATATATATATATATATATATATTTGGTTTTGGGGAAAGGGTCTCTCTATGTTGTGGCCCTGGCTGTCCAAAAGTTCTCTATGTAGACCAAGCTGGTCTTGATTCAGAGATCCACCTGCTCTCAAGTGCTGGAATTAATGGTGTATTCCACCACCCAGCCCTTCAAACTGACCTTACACTTTCAGTATCAAAGGTATTTTATGCATTTATCCGCCATGGTTAACTTCGTTATAGGTGATACTTGTCTTAACATTTAAAATACACATACAGTTCTGTAAGTCTCATGCTTCTCTCCCACAGCCCCTTGAAGGTCCCTGAATTCTTATCTATCCAAATCATATCCTCTTGAAGATCATTTAGAAATTTCGACTGTTCCATTTTTATGGAATTGTTGACTGTGGCTCACCTATGACATTTGAGAAATTACTACATTATACTGATTTTCTTTGTTGTTTGTTATTTTAGTATGGTTAATAGAACAGGTTGCTTTATCAATCCGGGCACATTTATTGAATACCTCTATATTTTGGGCCTGTGATGACAAATAAGTGTGCTACAATGACTAGACAAGACAATCTCAGACTTCGTTGAGAGTTACAGTTTAGTAAAGAAAAACAGAATTACGCTAACCACAATTACAAGTATTTTAAGAGGGTTTCTTTTGCAATGGAGTTGTATCATTGCAGCTTCTAGGAGAATGATGTCCAAAAATACGGTAGTGTTAGCCCCAGACCTCACCCAAGGAAGTTTACGCTTCCCTTACTTGACCACCATAGTGCCCGAAAGAGCCTCTGGCCCTACACTACAGACAAGACCCAGAAGGCTTTGCAGCGCCGCGGAGAACTCTGGGATACAAGTGGATAAACAAATCAAAGAAAAAGGCCATGACCCAGGCCCGAAAACCTGCCATTAATTTCATCGGTGTCTTTTTCGACTCTTTTGGAATGCTTACCTTTCCTGGATGACCCATCACCGGAGGCCTCACTTACGCCCGCAAAGGCCGGGAACAGCGCCATGATCACAGGCCGCACCACCACTCCCGCCACAAAAATGGCGCCGTCTGGCGAGCTCTGGTTGGAGGACGCTGACTCGCGGGGCACTCTGGGAAATGTAGTTCTTTCTGCAGTCGCTGAGGCTTAACCCCTGGGCAAGGCGGTGCCGAGACCTGAAGTGTGGACAGGAGAGGAGGGAAAGGGCGAAGGCAAGGAACAACTGTTTCCCTGAAGTTGGTGCCCTCGGGCTTTAGTGAAAACTGGAAAAGCAGGAACCGGAAGAGGAAGTTGGGGGGGAGGAGGCGTGGAAAGTGGAATTCCTGCTCAACTCCTAAACGCACACTGTCACTTTTAAACTGGGTCAAGGTAATCGAATTCTGTAAGCTTCATTTTCCTCCTCTGCAAGATTGTGTATGTGAGTATGTGTATACGTACACATATATATATGTAGAGATGCATTGTTTCCCCCATAAAAAGCATTTAAAGTTGGGTGTGGAAGCGTACCTCTTTAAATCCCAACACTTAGTGGTAGAGGCAAGTAGATCTCTGTGAGTTCGACGCCAGCCTTGTCTACATGCCAGCCTGGTCTACATAGTGATTTCAATGACAGTCAGAACTATATAGAGAGCCTGTCTCCAAAAAAGCCAAAAAAAAAAAAAAAAGAAAGAAAGAAAGAAAG
Organism: Arvicanthis niloticus; assembly: GCF_011762505.2. Taxonomy (NCBI): domain Eukaryota; kingdom Metazoa; phylum Chordata; class Mammalia; order Rodentia; family Muridae; genus Arvicanthis; species Arvicanthis niloticus. The sequence continues at coordinate 18,052,059 of NC_133430.1, read as the reverse complement.
AAAGAGAGAGAGAGAGAGAGAGAAAGAAAGAAAGAAAAAAGAAAGAAAGAAAAGTTAGCTTTTATGTGAGATGTGACAAGTTCCACGACAAAATGTGAGTGATCCAAATATAAGTTGCCATTTTAAATACCCTAGGAATACAGAAGAGTTCAAGGTCCCAATAAGATAAATGTCTTTGACAGGAAATAAATGTACTTGCCTATAAAGTATTTTTGAGACTCCCCTTTGGAAAAAAAGGGGGGTTAGGGGGGAACCAATGAAATGGCTCAGAAAATAAAGGCACTTGTCAAGCAAGCATGGCTACCTGAGTTCCATCCAGACTCCACAAAGTTATCTTCTGACCTGCATGTGTATGGGGTTGTATAAATATGCCCCACAATAATAATAAAGTAAAAAAATTTAAACCCAGAGACATGAATCTAATCATCTAAATAAAGGAATGGATGGAAACCTATCCAAGCAGCACCTGCATAACATGTAAACTGTGTGTGTCCAAAATAAATGAGTTTTCAGGTCCCTAAAAGTACTAGGAAAAGGAGGGCAGTAGAATCCACCACATGTCTTCAACTGTAAATCTCAAGTTCTGCCAAATCTGACAGTAAGTTATCTCAAATGATTAAATCAATATCTGCAGCAAGACATGGTGATCCACACCTTTAATCCCAGCACTCCGGGGACAGAGGCAGGTGGATCTCTGTGAGTTTGAGGCCAGTCTGATCTACAAAGCAAGTTCCAGGACAGCCAGGGTTACACTGAGAAAACCTGTCTCAAAACAAAATAAAACAAACAAACAAACAAACAAAAAAGTGATCTCTTCAGGTAACTAACATGATAACAGTCTTTTCCCAATGCATCGCTTCTTTCTACTCCAGAAAAATAAGAATTAAATGTGAAAGGCCTCAAAAAAAAATTTTGGAAAGCCATGATAATGTATAGATAACAAGGAATCTTGTTATTGTGAGTATTTGTGTATTTACATACAAACATATAAGAGACTTTTCATAAGCAATTCTTCACAAGAATGACTTAATATTTAATCAAGTTCCTCATACAGATTTCTGAAGTTTTGTTTTCTGGGAGGTTTTTTACATCTTTAAAATTGTGTGTGTGCACGTGTGTGCATGTTCATGTATATGTGCAAGATAAGGGGCACGCATGCCACGTTTCCTGTATGGAGGTGAGAGAACAACTTTGTGGAGTCCGTTCTCTCCTTCTGCCTTCTTGTGGTTTTGAGGGATCGAACTCAGGTCATTAGGCTTTCGTGGCAGGGGCCAATGGCCACTGAGACATCTCACCTGCCGTCCTCTAGTTTTGTTTTGGTTTGGTTTGGTTTTAGATAGGTCTCATTACGTAGTGCAGGCTCAAACTCTTCATCCTCTTGCCTTTCTCTCCGTTAAAACAAAACTTCACTTTTAGTTTAACATAATAGTAAATTTTGCAAAGGTCTAGCTGACACAGCCATCTGTATGGAACCTTTAGCTTTCACCCTAACAAATGTTGATTGAAAAAAAAAACAGGGATTCTCTATGTAGCCTAGGCTGTCCTGAAACTCTCTGTGTAGATTAGGCTGACCTCAGACTCACAGAGAGATCTGTCTGTTTCTGCTTTGCAAGTGTTGAGATTAACGGTATGGACCACAATGCCCAGTACATTTGAAAATGTACAAAACTAATTTTCAGTGTAGCTGCCACAGAGGCTGGAAATCCTGCTTGGTCTCCAGTGTTTCTATGTGATCCTTTTCTGAAAATGTGTGCTGACCTTTGGTTTAGGTGATCAACATTCAAGTGGTTAAGGTCAGTCAATGTTTAAGAGCACTTGCTGTTCTTACAGAGGACCTGGGGTTTTATTTTTTCAACATTTGTAAGAGTGAAAGCTACATGCTCCTCCAAACAAATGGGCTGAGGATTAATTTGCTATGGCAATGTCTGGTAGACCTTTGCAACATTTGCTTTTATGTTAAACTAAACGTGAAGCATTGAGCTAGACCTGCTGGTACAGCACCTGGGAGGCAGAGGCAGGTGGATCTCGAAGTTGAAGGCCAACCTGGTCTACAGAGTGAGTTTCAGGACAGCCAGGGCTACATGGAGAAACCCTGTCTCAAGAAAAATAAGGGAAATTTTGAATATTCTTTTCTGCACAGAAAACCCACCACAAAGTAGGTATAAGAACAACTGACTTTACTGATTCTAACTCTGGTTTCCATCTGTAAACTCTGGGTATTTCCAGTGCACATGCCAGGGATTTCTCAACATAAACCAGAAATGGTTTCAAATCACCGCTTGGCTCTGTGAGTATGTGGCTAAAGGAAGATGTGCACTAGTCATCACCCAGTGTGGGTGCAGAGTAAAATGGCCCAGAAGCTGAGGAAACTCAGCCAAGCAGAGCAAAAAGGGGAGGCCTGATGCAAATTGAAGAAGACCCCAGTGGTTTTGAACTGCTACTTCTTGACATTCCTGGAACCCAGCCTCACCTCTGTGTTTGCTCTAGAAAACAACCTTTGGGAATGAAATTCAAGTTCACTTTCTTTCACTGCAACCCAAGGGTCTTAGAAATACAGAACAAATGAGTAAATTTCCACATACAGGGTCATGATCCCAGAACCTGGACCTGCTCCCAGTTAGTTGGAGTGATGACTTCTAAACTGGTCTACCTTGACTAGGCCAAAGTCAGACTCCCTTTCATCTTTCTGCAAAAAGAATCCACACTAACTCAGGGAAACTGGAGAAACAGGTCTATCCACCCACTCCATCCTAAGGAATTTTTGGTTGGTCCCTATGGAGTAAACAAAAATATGCCCTTGGGAAACCAGAGCTAACAGCAAGGAAATAAAGGTCTGGATCTGCTTCAGTATGTGGGGGTGGGGAGTGAGGGTGGGGTTGGGGTGGAGGGGGTTGCTTCTTACCTAATTTGTTTTCTTTGGAAGCCGTGGGGGTGGGGGTGGGGTGTCTAAGGGGTTGAAAACTTTTTTTTTATTTATTCAGATTTATTCTATTTTATACAGATGTGTCTGACCTGCTCGTTTATATGTGTACCACATGTGTACAGTTGCCTATGGAGACCAGAAAAAGGCATCAAATCTCCTGAGTGTGACTAGCCTGATCTAGATGCTAGACATCTACAAAATCAGCCAGTGCTCTTAACCACTGAGCCATCTCTCCAGCCCAGAAAAGATTTTAGTGAGCAGATACAATTTCAAAGATCATTCTTTAGTTAAACCAGCCTGTTTATGCATAATTTAAGATCCACATAATCTACATTCTGTCTAAAATGAAAAAGGTTTTAAGAAGCCTCTCAGAAATACACAGAAAGAACCCAACGTGGGTTCTCTGTAAGAGCAGCACGTGTTCTCAACTGCTAAGCCATCTCTCCAGCCCCCAATTAGAACTTCTCCCCAAGATGATGTGTGGTTTGGTTTTGGTTCAGGATGCTGAATTGAAGCCAAGGCTACATGCATGCTAAGTATATACTCTACCACTGGGCCAACTCCACAGCCCATCTCTGTTTTCTTGTTTCATTGATAATAATAAAAAAAAAAAAAAAAAAAAAAAAAACAATAATTGAAACAACATACTCCATTAAAGATAATCTTTTAAAAAGCAAATAGTTAAATCCTCACTTTTCAGACTACCTTTCTTTGACTAGGAAAGTGACATTTAAAAGCTTTCTTATTTATTTACTTACTTACTTATTTACTTATTAATATGTGTATGGGAGGGGTAATTTGTCTCCATGTGTGTCTGTGCCCCAGATGTGTCTGGTACTTATGAGGCCAGAAGAAGACATCAGATCCCTGTCCCTTGGGGTTACAGACAATGTGAGCTACCATGTAGGTACTGAACCCCTAGTCCTCTGGAAGAGCAGACAATGCTGAGGAGCCATCTCTTCAGCCCTAGAAAAGTGACATTTTAAGAAGTGAGTCTTGCCAGGCAGTGGTGATGCATGCCTTTAATCCCAGCACTTGGGAGGCAGAGGCAGGTGGATTTCTGAGTTCGAGGCCAGCCTGGTCTACAGAGTGAGTTCCAGGACAGCCAGGGCTACACAGAGAAACCCTGTCTTGAAAAAACAAAAAACAAAACAAAAAAAAAAAAAAAAAAAAAAAAGAAGAAGAAGAAGAAGGAGAAGAAGAGGAGGAAGAAGCAGCAGTAGTAGTGGTGGTGAGTCTCAGTCACCATTAAAACCTCTTCTTCATCTTGCTGGCTTTTATTTCTCTGGCCATTGTCCTATCTGGTTGGTGCTATTCTGTCAAGTGTAGCAGAGGGAGATGCTTCATTCTCTCTCCCCCATTTTCCTCCCATCAGCAGCTCTCTTGTCATTGTCTTCCCTCATTACCAAAAAGAGCAAAAGGATGCATTTTCCACTGTCCAGACCACTGTCCCTTGCATTGTGCTCAGAAAGAGAATTCAATCCAGAGAGCGCAAAGATGGGGACTGACCACTTATCCTGCCCCAAACCAAAGATTCTTGAATCCTCATCAGGTATTTTTGTTCATTCTGTTATGTTTTTCCAAGATTTTGGATTAATGTGTATTTTTATTATACCTGTGACTATTTTTCCTCTTAATGTTTCAAGCATCTCAGTTCCTCACTGAGGAACCTCATAGACATGTAGTAGAGAAACCATTCTATTTCATCCAAAGGATAGGCTCACTATACACTTACCCAATTCCCTCTGGCTAGATATTTAGCAGAATTCACTTGTGTCATCTCACCTTTGTTATCCAAGATTTTTCTAAAGTGTGCAGTGGTCCCAACAGGCACAAGATCCCAGGTGATAACTTGTCCACTAGTATTCAGGAGAGCATTTGTAACACTAAAGTGGTGAATGGTTGCTTCCCTGGTGCACAAAGGTCCTGACAAATAGCCAACAGCACACAGAGGCATCTCCACAGAAGGTCCTGGCCTGAAGAGTGAAGTACAAACAAACTCATGACACATTTCTATTAAAAACCTCATTTGCAGTCGTGGAATCAGGCAACATTTCACCTTAGAAAATAAAGTGGGCATTCCAGTGCACCAAGAGAGACACCTGGTTTTACAAACAGGAAAATATGGGAAAAAAGCAGAAATTAAGACCAACAACTTCAAGTTTATCAGGAAGACAGAACCTACTGTCTGCTCCACATCAGATTCAGATTCCTTTGTTGGTAAAGATCAAAACAGCACAAGTATCATGGTCATGTGAATTGAAACTGGAAGGTTGATTCTTCTCTTAAGTCTTCAGAGGGTAAAATACACTTGGGTTTGATGGTACAGTGTTTTAGCATAAGTGACTCCATTTTGATTTTTGGTTTAGTCCTCCGGGGACTATGCAGAATCTTAGTCCACAACACTGTTGTTCTATAGTAGTTTATGATATCTATAAATAAACAACCAATTAAAAGAAGCACAGGAGAGGTAGACACTGACCACCCCTCTGGAAGACTCTACAGAGGAAGAATCATTTAACTGGGTCTTAAAGTGTGAGGCATTTACTAAATAGGTAAATGAAGAAACAAATGAGGAAATGGTAGGTGCAAAGTTTCAAGTGTACTCAAGGATCCTCAATGCAGACTGTGGCTGAGGTGACACGAGAGGTGCTGTAAAAGTCTGGAGGAATACCCAGGAGGAGGGCCTGGATCCTTCTGATGCTGTATAACAGAGATTGCAGGGGCTTGAGAGATGGCTCAGTGGTTAAAAGCACTTGCTGCTCTTCCAGAGGACAGGAGTTGAATTCCTAGCATGTACATGGCAGCTCACAACCATCTGTAATTCAAGTTCCAGGGAATCCAACATCCTCTTCCAGTCTCTCTGGGCATGCTTGTATATATGCAGGCGGAATATTCATACACAACTCAAAACTAAATAGTTAAAAAAAAGTTGTTCTTCATCCCTGGGGATGGGGGGACATTAAACCTTTGAAATTCCCAAGTAATATGATGGGAGAATAGGTAGGCCTTGATTATAGCTAAGTTTAAGCTAATAACATCCTGGGAGGGGAAGGAGGCCATTTCAGGAAGACCAGCTATGGGCTTGCACTGGAGAGGTTACTGGAGACCACCTCCTACCCTGTCTAAGTAATGAAAAAATAAATAAAAAAAATAAAATAAAATAAACCAAGAAACTTCCAGAATGAGGCTGAATGAGCTTTCTGAGCAGGAAGCAGGGTGCTGTGGCAGAAGTGGTACATCTCCATTCCACAGGAAGGGGGCACACAAGCTCCACGTTTGGGACCCTGTCAAAACTCACCCTATGTGTCTTCTCATTTGGCTGATCCTGCTAATATGATAAGACTGTAATAGTAGGTACAATCATGAATATGCATGAGAAATTGGTTCCAGACTCTCCGTGGATATAAAAACCACTGGGTGCTCTGAAGTCCCACTTATGACGTAGATGCCATTTCCACATAACCTACACACATCCTCTGGTATTCTTTGAATCCCTCCAGACTACTTGTAACACCTAGGACACAGACAGCCAACTACAGAGCCCACTTTCTGAGTCCTGCAAGCTTCTCTAGCAAATTACTGAACCCAAGGCAGTTGTGAGGATCCCCAAATTTGCAGCCAATTCTGTGTAAGCTGGGCAGGGGGAAGAGGGGAAGGTAGAAATGTGCATGTGAATGCAGGCATCAGCAGAAGCCAGAGGTACCAGGTCCCCTGGAGGAGAGTTCCAGGTGTTTGTCAGCCATCTGACGTGTGTACTAGGACCAGAACTCTGGTCCCCCACTCTTAACCTCTGAGTCACCTCTCTAGCTCTTGACTTAAATGTTCTTATTAAAAGGTAAGAAACAGATCTCAAATCAGGACTTTCAAAGTCAAAGACCTCAGCAGTGAAGAGTCATATGGTAGTGACTGCAACATAAAAGCAATCAATCCTCTGCTTCATTATTGATGCTGACGCCATCGAGCCTTCATCCTGCAGCTTGAGCGGCTTGTGCCGGAAGAGCCAGATCTTTCCTTGGTTAGATTAAAAGGCGGCGTGGAAGATGGAAATTTGCCCGGTGCTTGCTCACAAGCCTCAGATGTTTAGTTAACTGATTTATGGGAGCAGGTTTTCAATGTCTCTCCAGAACACCAAGCAGCCAATCTCAGCTCCTGCCATTCCTGCAGCATATGTCTGCATAATCTGGGAGGGGTTCTACAGAAGAGGCTGATCGTGGCTTCCTCCGTGACCTTCCAGTTAATTATCACTACTGAATCTTTAATGCTTTAAACATATACATCTCTTATTTTGCTTCCAAATCAGTGGCTTAATAAATGTCAATGCACACATTAAGCTATGTAAATCTTTAATATATTTTTGAGTAGTCAAAAGTATATTAAAAATTAAAATAAAATTAATTCCCCACCTCCTCATTCTTCAGCTGCTGGCTAATGTCATTTTATAGCATGCTATCATGTTTTATGAATTGATATTTTGCTATGAATTAATGAGCTCGTATTTATTTACTGCCTCTGGTGTTAACCATTATGTTTTCTATTGCTATGAAACACCATACATCATGTTGTGAGAACCCAGGCAGTCAGATGAACTGTGCTGAGTGGGATCATGTACTAATGACAAAATACTAAGGTAATATATTTAATATGCCAGTCAGCCTTGCTGGGGTCCATAATGGCGGGCTTGTGAAACTTGTAATGTCGAATGTATTAGGAAACATCTAGCCTCCTGCCCTTGAGTAACTGAAGGCCTGGAACCACCATCATCCATGGGGCTAAAAAATCAAGACTCCCTAGGGTCTAAAGTACCAGCCAGGGGCAGCTGGGATTTTTGGAAGCTCTGTCTTATATCACGTCCATCATCTTGCAAACTTTTAGAAGTGTCAGAATGGCTCTAATGTCCCACACCAAGACTGTGTGGCCAGGCAATCATTGTCTTTGACTATTTAATTAAGCCCTGACAGGGCTCTTAGCTCTACCCTGGGCTTGGTGGATTGAGCTCACACAACACAGAGATAACATTCCCATGGGGAAGGTATTCAACCCTGTGTCATGGCAGGAGAGCACACCCTGTTTAGAACATGGCCCCAGCTGGAAAACCCACAGGGAGGTGAGGCTGAGCCCAGAAAGCTTGGAGATTCCCTAATCACAGAAGCACTGGAAGGAAGAGCAGGGAGCCGGGAGGAAGGATGGACTCAGCAGAGATCCAGCTGTAGCATCAGCCTGGTTGGCTGGCCTGGCTTTGGGACTGAGAGGAGATTCCTTATCAGCCTACTCCAGGCAGCTCCAGCCATCCCAACTATGCTCTACTCACACTGAGAAATGCACTGCTGGAATAGGAAGGCTTTCAAGGTTGTAGCTCAAGGACAGCACACTTGCCTCAAATGCATGACACCCTAGGTTCAATCTCGAGCACTTAAACAAACAAAAAGGGAAGGGAGGAGAGGGAGGAGAGGGAGGGGAGGGAGGGGAGGGAGGGGAAGGGAAGGAGGGGAAGGGAGGGGAGGGAGGGGAAGGGAAAGAAGGGAAGGGAGGGGAGGAAGGGGAGGGAGGGAAAGGGAGGGAGGGGAGGGAGGGAGGGGAGGAAGGGGAGGAGGGAAGCTCTACACTTCAGGGATTAAAGACAGAAGGAAAGACCTGTTACAGAAAAATTGCACCAGATCCAGTTGCTCAGTGGACTGAAGAGCCTGAGCGCCCTGTGGCTGTGCAGGAAATCTGAGAGCAGCCCACTGGAAACGTAAATAGGAACACTGTGCTAAGGAGGAGGTAGTCACTGTTAAAAGCATTGACAAAGTTATGCAAAATACCAACCCCACAGGAAACATCAGTGATTTCAGGAATTTCATTTCTATATTGAAATATATGGAACCTCAGAGTTTTTAAAACTCCCAATCTATCTATCTATCTATCTATCTATCTATCTATCTATCTATCTATCTATCCAGCCGGTCATCTATCTATTGGGGCAGGGGAGTGCTGTACATACTAAGGCGCATGAGCGAAGGTCAGAGAATCCACCACGTGGGCTCTGAAGGATGGAACTCAGGCCATAGGGAAGAGCGGCAGACACCCCTACCCTCTGGGTCTTCTCACTGGTCTCCAACCCCAGTTTTCTAAAATCTTTCTAGAGAATGGTATTCACCTCTTGGCCAAGGCCCTCTGTTGCTGGGATCTCAGCTCTGGGCAGGTGAAAGCAGGAGGGTCAGGAGCTGTCCGGGCTACATCTGTTGTCTTAAATATACCTGATGAGAGCAAGTGGAGAAAGGCCTGCTAACAGGTCATGCGCAGCCCATCACGGTGCGAAAGTAACGGCCGCTGATCACATGACATCCACAGAGATACATCGTAGCGCTCAGTTCACTTCCTCCTGTATTTTCAGCTCAGGACCCTGGTGCACATGGTTCCACCTACACTTTAAAAGGGTCTTTCACCTCAATGAACCTCATCTGGGATTACAGTCAGTTGTGAGCCATGTGATATGGGTGCTGGAATCCTAATCAGGGTTCTCTGCAAGAGAACCATTACACCATCTTAACCATTACACCATCTTCATCATCCTTCGGTTATTAACCACTAATCTGTTTCTTTCCTGGCCCCTTGGACCTGATACTCAGGTCTGTTTTCCTACATCTCTGTTTCTTTCTTGGAAGACCCTCTAGGAATCCCTTCCCCACCAGGCTGGCCCTGGTTTCTCCTACTAAGCAAACCAAGGTAGAGATGGGTAATTCACTTTTGCAAACCAAGAAGGATATTTTTTCCTTCTTTTGCTTCAATTGTTATTACACACATCCTGGTAAAGACCTAGTGCACATATTCTTTGACCGTAATTGCTGATGTGGAATGTTGTATATTTCAGGTTCCTCTTGCAAACACCCGTGAAAGCCGGGCAGTGTTATGTCTCATCCAACCTCAGGCTTCATCAGAGAACAAGAGCGATGTTGGAATCCTCAGCTTGGGAGAGCTCTTTTGCCATTTGATACTTTCTACCAAGAGACCAATGCTATAAAAAATGCAGAGACAGGATTCTAGTTGTTCCTGTTCTGGAAGTCCTTTAAAGGACCAGTATGCCATAGCTATCCCAATAGGCACTCAAAGCTGTGGAGAAGCTGAGAAAACAGATAACCTTAGGCCTCCAAAATTGCCTGTGATGGTTTGAGTCTGATGTGTCCCCATGGGTTTGTGTTTTGAACATGTTCCCCTACTAGTGACAATGTTTTGGAAACATGTGGAACTTTTAAGAGGCGGAACCCAGGTGGAGGGAGTGCTCTGCTAGGGGTGGGCCTTGTAAGTTTGTACTCAGGCCCCAGGTTCCTGCTTTATTCCACTTCCTGGTTTAACATCATGAGACTGCATCTGTCACACCTTCCATTCAGGATGACTAAGCTCTTAGTTTTCCCACCATGGCAAACTAAACCCTCTGAAACTCTAAGCCAAAATAGTTCTTTCTCTCTTCAAATTGATCATAGCACACAAAGGTAATAAGCACAGTAAATGAACCACTTTTAGTGAATGATCTGTTGCCCGGAACTACACAGGCAACCAAAGGCATCTGCTTTCAGTTACCTGAGGAACCTGGATAGAGAGACTGACATCCATCGTAGTGACCGTAGTTTAACCTCTATGCCAGTCAGGACTGGTGCTTAGATCTAGTTTGGAGATGAAAACTGACCTGCACAGGGCTGTCATCTCCGCCTGACCTGTCCAATGACCACTAGACCCTTAGAGGAAAATAGCAACAGCCTGGGACGCTGACAGAAGCAAGATTCAGGGATGTATCCAGTCTTAGCATCTGAAACAAATGTATCTCTTTGGCTCCACTTAGAATTGGTGATTTCCTCAAACGCAAATGTCCCGCACAATGATTTCTTGTGCAGTGCACAACAGTCCCGAGATACTTTGTTTTGTAAATAATCATATTGTTCTTCCTTATCTCCACTGGAAACAGTCTCCAAAGAACTCTCACTTGAGTGCAGATTATAGCGTCAAGAGAGGTTGCCACCCCAGCTGCTACCTTGGGGACGATTTAAAGAGAGAACTTAGCCAGCAAAGAGGTTCTTGTGATGTGATGTGCAGATGCTGTGAAATGACTCTAAGTGTACCGTGTTTATGTTTAGTTTATCCTAAGTAGGATCAGTGTAACAGAGTCATGCATTTAAATACTGAGTCTATCCTCCTCCACCTCTTTCTTCCAGTGTGTGTGTGTGTGTGTGTGTGTGTGTGTGTGTGTGTGCACCTGTGCATGCACATGCAGAGATCAGAAGTCAACTTCAGGTATTTGACACCTTAGTTTTGGGAACAGAGTCTCTCAGTGGACCTGGAGAGAGCCATTTGAGCCACAATGACTGACCAGCAAAGCTCCAGGATCCTCCTGTCTCTGCCCACCAAGTGCTGGAATTACAAGTGTCTGCCGCCACACCCAGCCTTTTTAGTGGGGGATCTAAACTTATGTCCTTGAGTTTATGAGGTGAATACTTTACCCACTGAGCCATCTCCCTAACCCTTGATCCTCACTCTTATACAAGCTTAATGTTTAAGCTTTATAATATATTAATAAAACATTTTATGAACAGTTTTTTTAATCACAGTGATCCTAAGTTCTAGAAATAGTATCTGTAATGGGAGATATTTAAAAATCAGTGCTTGGTCTGGCTTGTTCCCAGGCATCCACCATGTTCCCACTGTTCTCACTCAGACCGCAGCTCCAGCTAGCTAGAAGTGCCGGCCCTGGCACCCACAGGACGTCAGCATGGCAGCTGGCTCTGCTAACACACCACGGCTGCCCCCACAAAGCTCAGCTGAGCCCCTGATGATATCTGCCATGCTCGTGGTACCTGGTAGAATGACAACTCTTAAAACTTAAAAATTATCCAATAGATTTATATATTTGAAAATACTCAATTAACAAGATGCCCACACAATTAGAATTGTTACCCAATATCTAACCTTTAGGTATAAATTGTTAGCCTGGACTGCTTTCAACCCATCCATCTTCCTCCACTGTTGCTAGCTCTCTCTCCCTTTCTCCTCCCCTTCCTCTTTCCTTCTCCCAGCTCTATCTCCTCTTCTACTGCCCAATCACCCAGCTCCACTGCAAATACAATGTAGCAGATAAATATCCTGCTACAAGTATTTGCATAGACATTGCCCCTATGATTCACATTGAATAGTATACCTCATGGTTTTTCATTGTGATTGTTGTTGGTGCCTGGGGTTAAATTCATTCTCAAAATGAAATCTCTCATGAGCTAATCTAAGGACTCACATCTTCCCTTCCAAACCTGCTGCCCAAAGTACAACACCTGACGTCCAAGTGTAGGGAATAAAACCCAGCCATGCTCCCTCACACTGCCACCTGTTCCGGGTCCCCATGATTATCATCAGCTTCATAGCACACTCATTCCTAATCTGGGGCAGGGGATTTGTAATTCATCCATTTCTTCATCCACCAGGACCCCCTAAACCCCCAAACCACACACCATCCTTGGAATATACAATGTGTATTTCTCATAAGGAGATCCATATCTCCAATTTTCTTCTCGATGAATCCATTACAGTCTTCTCAAAAAAAAAAAAAAAAAAAAAAAAAAAAAAAAAAAAAAAAAAAAGACTGGCTGTCATTTTGATCAATATTGTCATTATGTGCTTAGAATAATCAGTCAGCATCCTGATTAGTCTCTCGCCTCCAGTCTCCTCTGCCAGGTCGTTCTGTACAATGATGTCATCTTGCTGTCTCCATCCAGCAGACAGAGGGCCTGACAGCCTCAGCTTCTTTCCATTCTGGCCGTCTGCTCAGTCTCTCCCTTGACACTGCCATATCCTTCTTACTCCCGTTTCTCCACTCACTGCTTTCCTACTGAAGACAGCTTCGTGGCCCTTTCTCCACAGCCAACACTTGACCAAAGTCAAGACCAATCCAGAAATGGTAAAGATTTTAATTTCAGGAAACCAAATAATTGAATGAGGGAAGAGGGTTAAAGAAGAAAATGTCAAGGCTAGCCTTGTCTACAGTGACTTCCAAGACAGCCTGGGCTATACAGAGAAATCCTCTCTTGAAAAACAAAATAAAAACGAAATTCCAAACAACAAAGTCCAGGTGGGAAATGTCTGCCTACTACTTAGATCTTTAAAAGAATGAACTCTCCAAGGTACCCTGAGTTAGAAAGCTCTCCAAAGTAAAGAAAGGCCAAACATATCAATAGTTCTCAACTTCTGTCCTTCCAAATCCCAGTAGCTTCAGCAAACAGCAACACTTGACACTTATAGAATGAAAATAGGGGCTGGCTGTGGTGGTGCACACTTTTAGTCCCAGCAATCCAGAGGCAGAAGCAGGTAGGTCTCTGAGTTCGAGGCCAGCCTAGTCTATAGAGTGAGTTCCAGAACACCAGGACTACACAGAGAAACCCTGTTTTGAAAAATCAACCAATCAACTAAGCAAGCCCAAACCAGAATGAGAACAGAACACTAAAGCCAGTAAAAGGGAAATGCTAGCCCTGTAAGCCTGGCGAGCAGAGTTCATTTCCCACAGCCCACACAGGTAGGAGAGAAACAGCATCCTGGGTTGTTGTCTGACCTCCACATGTGCTGTGTGTGTACCCCACCTTCACGTAACACACACACACACACACACACACACACACACACGCACGCAATAACATTTTAAAATACTGTGAAAATAGAATTGAAAATAAAATATAAGTAGAACCTAGCACAGAGTCTTTCACATGCCTGTAAGGAAAACTATGGACAAGGGTCAAGCAGAAGAACTGAGGATAAAACATTTTAAAAGGTAATTCATTTTTTTAAAGTATTACTATAGTCCTCACGTCAATATATCATTATTTGTAAACTATGGTTGACAAGAATTAATTATGTAAAACAAAATAGCTGCTAAGAGGATTTTGAATGCTCCTAACACAAAGAAAAACTAAGTATTTAAGGTCTTAAAATTGCCAATTACCCTGGTATGCATTACATACATAATTTCAGGTGTCACACTGTGCTCCATAAGTAAGTACAATTATAGTAACAATTAAAAATGGTAGCCAGTGCTGGTGCACACCTTTAATCCCAGCACTCAGGATGCAGAGGCAGGCAGATGTCTGTGAATTCAAGCCCAGCCGGGTCTATATATCAAGTTTCAGGACAGCCAGGGCTATGTGAAAAAAAAAAAAAAAACCTTTCTGAAACAAACAAAAAAAAAAAAAAACAAAGCAAACAAACAAGCAAAAGTAAATTACTGGGGTTTCGAGAGGTGACTCATCAGTTAAGAACACTGGATTTTCTTCCAATGGTCCTGAGTTCAATTCCCATGCCAGCTCACAATAGGGTGCTGTCTTCTGATGTGCAGGCATACATATAAGCAAAGCATTTATATACATAAAAAATAAATTAAAAAAAAAAGTAAACTAGGGCCCTTGAAATGATTCAGCACATAAAAGCATGTTATCTTACTCAGTAGAAGAAAAAAATTGACTTCCATAAGTTGTCATCTGACCTCCATAGTCTTCTGAACTATCACACACACACACACACACACACACACACTAAATGAATGCAAAAATTTTTTTAAATGCTCCAAAATAAAATTTTAAATATAAATTGTATTTTAACTGGGGAAATGACTCAGTGGTTAAGAGAATTGGTTGTTCTTGCAGAGGGCCCAGGTTCAGTTCCCGACATGGTAGCTCACAATAGTTCAAGGGGATCCAATAACACCCTCTTCTGACCTTCTCAGGCACAAGACAGACACACAGTCCACATCCATACTTACAGGAATAGCAATCACACATAGAAAATAAATCTTAAAAAATAAAAGTAAAATAGAAAATCAAATAAAAAATAAAAGTAAAATAAAAAACAAATCATATTTAAATCATAATTGCCGAGCAGCTAAAGTACAGGGTCACATACACTTGCTCATTTCCATGAACATCTTTCACAGGATAATTAGAAAGTCAATCTAAAGCAGAAAGAAAGAAAGAAAGAAAGAAAGAAAGAAAGAAAGAAAGAAAGAAAGCTGTCTTTCAGTGAATAATTAATTGGTAAACAATTATCTGATACTTGCTAATTACCGTCACTTAAGTGACTACCCAGGGCATAAATATTTTAAAAAGGACCCATATTCTCAGTAACAAATTCTAAATCAATAATATTCGTTTTTAGGAAGTAATGAATCCACGGAAGTCAGCTTGGACTTTAGTATAATGAATAGTCTCCCACTATCCAAGTACAAAGTTTCCTCCCAAATATGGCCCAGAAGTATTTTAAACTCCCCTAGGACACAATCATGCTCTGTGGCCCCATGGACAAGAAGTCTTTTAAACAACAACAACCACCTATGATCTCCGTGGGGCTGGAGAGACGGTGCACTGAATAAGAATGCTTGCAGGTCAAGCACGAGGACCAGAGTTTAAACGTCCAACACTCCTGTAAAAAGCCACCGTGACCGTGTATATCTGTAACCCTAGGGGGGTGGAGACAGGAGGCTAGCTAGAGCTTGCTGACCAGTAGGCTAGCTTCAGGCTCAGTGAGAAACACTGCCTCAAAAAACAAACGAACAAAATAAACACACACATGGACACACACACACACAGTGGAGAGTGATCCGACATCCTCTACTGGTCTCTGTATATATACATAGATATGTATGTATGTGCCCATACACCACACACAGACACACACTTGAAAAAAATTAAAATCGCCGGGCGGTGGTGGCACACGCCTTTAATCCCAGCGCTTGGGAGGCAGAGGCAGGAGGATATCTGAGTTCGAGGCTAGCCTGGTCTACAGAGTGAGTCCCAGGACAGCCAGGGATACGCAGAGAAACCCTGTCTTGAAAAACAAAACAAAACAAAACAAAAAGTAAAAAATGTAAAAACACCTTTCAATTATATTCTGAAGAAAATCACTAAAGAGCTGGGATACAGCTCAGCGGTAGAGAGCTCGCCCTGCATGTCTGAGGCTGGGGGTTCAATTTCTCACACAAAACAAACAAAACAGAGAAACAAAACACTAGAAACTCGCCTCTCAGCTTCTTGTCCGCGGCATTCCCTCAGCATCCAGACCGTGTGACTCAGCTGTGCCTCAGACCTGGAGGAGAATTTTAAAGGAGAGCCCTCAACAATTACCACACCTTTCATTTTGATAAAAATGAAACAGACGCAGATGCCCCGAGACCTGGGCCAAACATTGGGATACTTAACAAATCAGGGCTAGCTTTTCAGAAGATACAAGCAGGGTCCTTCAGGAGCCCTGAACACCTGGGGCGATTCCCTATTACTGGGAAGACATTACCAGTATGTAGCATTCTGAATTCCTTTCTCTATTATAAATTGATTTTCTGTCCTTGCCAAATCCTTCCCATTCATTTCCTTTGTAAGTGGTAACCTTAATGGCCCAATATGGCTGCCCAACTGTGTGCTCGAGGATGCCTGCCTATTAGACTCCTTTGTAAAGCTTAATGAACCCTGAGGAAGAATAGGAAGAAAAGGTCAGAACTTCAGTATTATAAGACAGAACCAGAGACAAGACCTTGAATGGAAAAGCTACCCAGAGAGCCCAGCAGAGGAGAAACTCAAAGCTTGCGCCCGCAGAGCAGTTAGATTCTGCCCTTCAGAGACTAAGCTCTGGCTTGCTCCTACCGGTTCAAACCCCCTTGCCCTTTTCAAGCCTCTACACTGGTTGAGACAGATGGCCCAATTTGCCAGCATCCAAGGCAGAGACCACAGGCTGAGCCGACTCATTCACAACAGTAATGCCTCCCAGAGACCGTTCCACATTCATTTAGATGCCTGAGCAATTATTTGTGGTTGACAGCCGTAATTACTTTTTACTGCAGGTGGGTAACAGTTCCAAAAGCTAAGCTCATAGGACCACTGATTTCTAAAGGGCTTTGAAAAAAAAGTAATTTTCAGGCAGCCAGCACAGCATGTTTAATAAACTTTCCTTGCAGGCCAATTGCTTTCTCTGTGGTGAAGAGCCATAGGCAAAGTGTGGATTCCTGGAGGAGACACTTTGGACCTGCACAGTCATTTCCGACCAAGTCACGTTTGCAGGCAACTCATTAGGTCGCCCGTTGTTTGTTATGGTTTGAATATGAAGGGCCCTCCGTGGCTCCTTGTTAAGTGTTTGGTCCCCAGACGATGATTGTTATTTTTAGGAGGTTCTGGAAACTGGAGGCGGGACTTAGCCTGAGGATGTAGTTCAGTAGGAGGATGTCCTAGTATGTTATTTTAGACCCCTTTCTCTTGATCACACAAAGGACCTGAGTTCAAGACCCAGAATCCACATAAAAACAAAACAAGGTGGCTAGCAAGGTAGCTCAGTGGTCACTCTTCCAAAGGACCCAGGTGAACCTTGAAATTCCCAGCACCCGCACGGAAGCTCACAACTGTCTATAACTCCTGTTCCAGGGATGCATGACACCCTCATACAGACATACGTGCAACACCAATGCACATAAAGTAAAAATAAATTAAAAAAACAAACAAACAAACAAACAAAAAGCCAGGCACCATGGTGGGAACATAAGATCCCAGCATGGAAATATAGAATTGAATTTACGGCACTAGAATTTTCATGTGGAAAGAGAGAACGTAAACTAAACTTTGAAATTAAATAGATAGCCATGAAATTAAATAGACAGCTACAACTTTACATTTTGACATGGAAATTGTACCATTTCAATTTCTCCCCAAAGCTTGCCTTCAGCTATCTCAAAATCTGCCCTTCTCTGTGAAACTTGAACGATATGGAAGAACACTGTTTGTGAAGTATCTTTCCTACAGTGACTTCTTTTGTGAAGAACATTATTTCTGTAACATGTATCTTAGCGCTTGGTTTGGTCCTTTGGTTTTATGATTGAATAGTAAAAGAGCAGAAGACACTTGACTGGGTATTAACATTTAATCAGCTAACGTAGGCATGGTGGAAGAACCTTTGACAAATTCAGGATCCAGCGGACCCCAGACGTCTGTATGTGGGAACAGGGACCGGGAAGTGGGGGGAACGTGGAGATGGAGCCCACAACAATGCCTGAGATTCAGACTCCGGAAACTAGCATCAGAGTGCAGATTTAACTTTATTGTTTTTTGCCTGAGCTTATATGTGGCTTTTTAGCCAATTAGAGTATGTTTATGTATTCAACAGCAAATCAGAGTGCAGCCTGTGTTCTTTAGCAGAGTCTGACTTGTCTGTCTATGAGCCTGTAGGAGAGAGTCCAATCCCTCGTGGAGATTTCCATGAAGACAAGGGAAGCAGCCACTGCCCTGGCCTCAGGTTCTTTGTGTTGTCTCACCGGTACACGGAAGCGAGTCAGATCAGATACAGTGTACAGTGGATCAGGGCTCTTCAAGGAGTCTTAGGCGCTTGGGGGGCCTCGCTCTCTGTCTCACTTCTTCCTCCCCCAGGTTTGTCTCCACATCACCTACATCCATAAATTATCAAACGCAACCACAGAATAAAGGGGGCAGCGCCAGGCAGTGGTGGCGCACACCTTTAATCCCAGCACTTGGGAGGCAGAACAGGCGGATTTCTGAGTTCGAGGCCAGCCTGGTCTACAGAGTGAGTTCCAGGACAGCCAGGACTACACAGAGAAACCCTGTCTCGAAAAACCAAAAAAAAAAAAAAAAAAAAAAAAAAAAAAAAAAAAAGAATAAAGGGGGCAGGACAAAACCAAATACACATGATTTAGAAACTTTATAACATGATCTGGGCAACTGGAAATAAAACTCCAAATTTTTTTCTCAAGTATGTGCAAAGAAAAGCAACAGAGCTGGCAGAGGAAAGAATTCCTTTTAACTTTGGCTTGAAGTTTAAAACATTTAAAATATTCACTGTCTTCTGATGGGAGAAAACACTAAGACTTTATACAGCTTCCTGAAAACAGTTAACATGACCAGGTCAACTCAACCAGAGAGGACATTATAGAACGGCAGGTCTCAGCCTGTGGCTCGTGACCCAATCAGGGGAGTCGAGTGACCCTTTCATGGATATTTATATCAAGATTCATTAACAGTAGCAAAATTACAGTTATGAAGTAACAATGGAGTACGTTTATGGTTGAGGGTCACCATAACATGAAGGACTGTATTACAGGGTCTCAGCATTAGGAAGGTTGAGAACCACTGCTCTAGAAGAAGGAGGTCTGATCATTAAATCATGAGATAAGAAAAGGAATCAGCCTTCCAGGAGATAGCAGGAACAAAGTAATCTCAGCCAGGATCTCTAGTTAGAAAAAAAAAAAAAAAAAAAAAAAAAAAAAGTTTAAAAAGGAGGGATGGGGTGAGGGGAGCCTGGGGAAGCTCTCGTTTGGACAGAACTTGTCTATAGTTCCGCCCTCTATGATTGACATCCCTGCTGAAGTCTGATGCGGATGTAAGAATCCACATCAATGAAAATGAGTTATAGCGAGTGCTTACATTACCAGCCAGTCCAAAGGGTATTTCTACTGTGCTGTAATTCCATTAACTCAAAGGGATTGAAACCTCCATGAATAATGAAAGGTACTGAAAGCAAACCGAAAGCCCGTGGGAACCCAGTGTGGTCTAGGAAACATCACAGGATCAGCAACCTTAAAGAGACCTACCCCATTTGTCACGGGATGAAAGGTCAGAATGTCCATCAATGTCAATCCTTTGCAGGGGCGTGGGGGGCCTGGACTTGTAGCTCTGTGGTAGAGTGCTTGCTTAGCATGTCTGAGATCCTAGCTATGATCCCAGTCACTGGGAAGAGGGGGGTTAAAAACAATCTTGTGTCTCAAATTAACTGAGTGAGAAAGAGACAAATAATCACATTTAAGTTTGGATTGGGACCAAAGTATAACTGAGACAAATTTCAAAATCCATGTGAGGATTCCCAATGGTTTGTCCTCGATGCTTTTTTTTTTTTTTTTTTTTACACTTTTTAAAATTACGCTTATTTAACGTGTGGGGTGGGTTGCGGGAAGGGTATACGTGTGGTCCGAGGAGACTGGTGAGAGTCAGTTCTCTCTTCCGTCATTTGAGTCTTAGGGATTGAACTCAGGTCATAGCACCAATCTTTATTGGCTGTGCCACCTTGCCAGCTCTCAAGTTTTGAAAGGGCTGAAAAAAAATTTTTTTTCTTTTTTCTTTCCTATGACCCAATTCCATCCATGTGCAGGATGAATAAATGTCCTATATTTTGCATCATCCAGGTGGCCAAAGAGGAACGTTCAGGTGTGTCAGTAGGGGGTGATAGAAAATTCCAGAACATAGGCAGGCTAGACCTGCAGGCTGTCTGTGTTCCATCTTTTTTTCCCAACTGCATGAAAAGAACAAAGTAGACTGTTAGATTCCACAGTGGTAGCTGAGTAACTTGTCTCAGCTTTGATGGCCCGTATGAACCATCACTTACTTCAAGGCACTTCCTGGCAGTGCTCAAAACATTTCTGAAGCCAAGGGAAGCTACCTAACTGTAGCTGTTTAGAAAATAAAATGTCCAGAAGATAATTATTAGAATCAATGAACAATGTGTCTGTTGGAGGGAGGGGATTTTCCAGGGATTTTAAAATTAATAATTTTAAGGACATGGGACTACAGAGATGGCTCTGATGGCCAAGAACACTAACTGAATACTTGGAACCCTGGCTTCACC
This sequence comes from Arvicanthis niloticus, assembly GCF_011762505.2. Taxonomy (NCBI): domain Eukaryota; kingdom Metazoa; phylum Chordata; class Mammalia; order Rodentia; family Muridae; genus Arvicanthis; species Arvicanthis niloticus. The sequence continues at coordinate 18,031,526 of NC_133430.1, read as the reverse complement.
TCAGAATACGCCCACAAAAGTAACGGAAGAGAATAAAATTCAAAATACTGTATAAACTTCTTTGCAATGTCATCTTTGTGAGCAGGTGCCCTCTTGATCCGTGTAAGAATTACCTCTTAACACTAACAGATTCACTAGTCTGTGTTTCAGTAACACCAGACAGGATCCATAGAAGGCAGGCCTAGACTCCATGGTGATGTTTGAAAGCGTAAACATACTCGTTGTCTTAATACAGTTACTAGAGAGTCTCTGCAGTTTATGGATAATGGTCATTTCTGGGGCATCCATAAAGCTGCATTTGTAAGTCACGAGACATACCACCTATGACTGCAACTTATTCATAAGGAATCACAAAACAAATAAACAAAAACCAACCCAAACAAACAAAAACATTGTCACAGCCAGAGAAAATTGAGATCACCTATTTGCTTCTGCCTTCGTACAAGGAAATTGGGGCCCAAATTTCAGCACCTGGCCCAAAGTTACACGCAAAAGGGTGAGTAGAGGAAAGGACCAGAACTGGGTTCTTCCTCTCACTGTCAGCACCAGTCCCGACATCCACAGTGCCTGTCTGAATCTCCATGGTGGTGCCATAGCCCAGCTACCGAGTGGTCCGACCTCAGCACCCTGAAGTCCATCTTTGTGTTTTTTCACTGCCTTTTAATTATCAGAGAAGCCACACCTGAGTCACCTCTGTCTGGGCTGCAGGCAAGGGATCCCATAGCTCTCTAGATAAATAATCTCATAATTTCGCAGACCAGGCTACGGGGTGATTGAGCGGGTACTAGAAGCCACAGGGAGAATAAGTAACTTATTTTGGGGAGGGGAAGGGACTCTTTCTAATTAAAAGAAACATAAGTGTGTATGAATTTTAAGCATGAAATACGCAAGGGTCAAAGAACCGTGTAATCTATGAAGACTGGGTCAGGCCACTCCCACAGGCCTGCAGTAGGAAGTCAGATCAGCGCAAAGCACTGGTTACAAGGCTCCCACTGTCTTCCACAACCTACACACCAAGGTCACATTACAACTGTGTCCTGGGGGAAAAAATCATACTGCTATCCAAATACAAGGCAGATGCTCCTAAGATACATTTAGCTCCGACATGTGATCCACGGTATGAAGAAGATAATGTGAATACCAACTATAATATCTGATGCATATGTAACAGAAAGCACTTCCAGCCAGCATTGTGGGGAAATCAAGCACAGGTGGGCAGAATTAGTAAAACAAATCCAAGGTGCTAGTTTTAGAACTAACCACATAGGACTTTTTTTTGTGTGTTACGATTACTCAATGGATTCAAGGATAGAGGTCTTGGAGGCTGGATTGAGGAAGGATATTTTCTTCTTCAAATCTGGGTCTCTTTCCTCATCTGAGAGGCCTGACTTCATATGTGGTGGGGGCATGGAGATAAAATGGAGATAAATCTAGAATTGATTCCACATTGTTTTCCTCTCTCCCCTTGTTCTATTATTCCTTTGAACATAACTTTTTTTTTTTTCCTTCCTTTTTTGGAGACAGGATCTCCAGGCTGGCCTTAAACTCTTGGCAGATGCCAACAGTGTGTGTGTGTGTGTGTGTGTGTGTGTGTGTGTGTGTGTGTGTTTTGCACTCATGGAAGCCAGAGGACAACTTGACAACTTGAGGGAGGCAGGTCTTTAGATCCATTGTGAGTCCCACAAGCTGTTAGGGTTGTATGGTGCTTTTGCCCATCGAGCCATCTCTCTGGCCCCCAATTGCAAATTATTTTATACAGAAAACAATTCCCAAATGACAGCTTTTGTTCTTTCTCTGTGCCCTTTAACAGGCACATTTCACAGAAAGCCACAACTCACTTACATAGGGAGACCTAGAGGGCACGGTCCTCCTCATCGGCCTTTCTACAACAAAGTCAGTAAGTGCTGACATAATTAGGAGCGGCTGCGGGAAGGAGGGACTGCAAAGAAACTCACTGATAAAGAACTCACTACTCATCCCCTTCATAAAAAGATCTCCCAAGACAGTAAGCAAACTTTGAGACACAGACAGTACTAAATTTTGTAAAAAAAAAACAAAAACAAAAACAAAAAAAAACAAAAACAAAAACTATTTTTTTAGTTCTTAACAGAATTCACAAATATTTCATGAATTTTGAAACAAATGAGACTAGAACTTAAGAACTTATTTTTTTTTAAAAAAAAAAAAGATTTATTTATTTATTATGTGTACAATGTTCTGCCTGTGCACCAGAAGAGGGCACCAGATCTCATTAGAGATGGTTATGAGCCACCATGTGGTTGTGGGAATTGAACTCAGGACCTTAACCTCTGAGCCATCTCTCCAGCTCCCAGAACTTAAGACTTTCAAACACTAAATTTACCAGTACAGCTCCCCTTCCCTCTCATCAACATCTCTGGGTTCCTGTCAGCAACTCCCAGACCAACTACTCACAGATGTTAATAAAGATTCAAAGGCAAGGTCTGTGGCGAGGGGGTGGGGGCCTGGGGGGTGGGGTGAACCTCAGCAAGTCACTTGTCCTCTCAAGCCTAAAGCCCCTTATTTGTGACAAGGAGCCAGCCGAGTCCAGTGAGCAATATGTGAGACGGTGGACGTAACCGTACAGAAGCAGGGCATGGTGATACACACCTTTGCTCCCAGCATGCACTTGAGAAGCAGAAGCAGGTGGATCTCTGTGAGTTTGAGGCCAGCCTGGTCTACATGGTGAGTTCCAGAACAGGTAGTGTTATGTAGAGGGACCTTGTATATGCAGTCCACTGGGTATACTCTACAACAATATCTTAGGGTTTGTCTGTCACTTCTCAAACGTTTCACAGGAGTACAGGTGTTGCAGGGCTGTCTTCTCACACAGACATACACTAACAACCCTAACAATGCTAGTCTTGCCTCCTCTGAGGGGCCCTCATTACAAACTCACCTTCTTCCCCCTCACTGACACTGTTCTTCCCAGCCTCTTCATCTACATTTCCAACGTCCCCTCCCTGTACATTATCTTCCTTGGGGACATCGAATTGATCCTTCAAGCCACCTCAGGTGCCACAAGGCTGTGATCCTCCCAATAGAATGAATTCCCCTTCTAGACACCTGAAGCAGTGGCCATTGTCTCCTACCTGGCAAAATGTGTGGCTTGCGTTTACTTTTCTTCCAACTAAGAAGAGTCCCTTAATATCCAAGGTCCAGGAATGTTATCCTTTTCAAGCCCTTGGTCTCCAGTCCAGAGCCACACCCCCAATAGGTGTATCACAAATATTTACTGAATGAGTAATCGGCTGCCCAGAATAGATGTAGAATGTGGAGACAGGAGAAGTAAAATAAGTGTTAAGGGACCCAGTAGGGTGGGGTTGGGGGAGAATACATGTGAGCTGACCTCACATTTGAAGGGAGCCTTTAGGGTTTTTTTTTTTTTTTAAGGGTTTTTAACCCTTTTTTAAGGGTTTTACAAGCAAAAGATGGTGGGAATAAAAAGTTCAGACCGAGCAAGCAGCTTGACTAAAGGATTGAAGAGGAGAAGCACAAAGATTTAAAAAACAAAAAAAAAAAAAACAATTTACTCAGCTGAAATTTTAGAGGCAAAGGATGGGTTTTTAGAGCTAAAAAGGGCCAGATTAATGAAGGGCCCTGAAAGAATTCTAAACGAAATCTGGGCCTAATGAGAAACTCCCAAGTGTTTGGGCAGGGCAGCGATCCAGGTAGATGTGATTGATTAACTGGGCCTCGGATTAAACCGAGGGCACGGGCTAGAACCAGGGATGGGAACGTGCCAAAGTCAGGCTGGAACTTACACCATAAAAAGAGAAGGGAAGTGATTAGTCACGAGGGCCGCGCCCTGGTGAGTGGGTTCAACTTCCTTATAAAAGAGGCGTCAGAGCTGCCTGCATCTTTCATCCCTTCTGCCACATGAAGCAGAGAATCTGTTTCCCTCTGCCCTTCCACCTCACACCCTGTGAGGATGAAACAAAAAGGCACCATCTTAGAGGGATGAGCCTCCGTCAGACTCGAGTCTGATGGTGCCTCGATGATGGACTTCTCAGCCACAGACCCATGAGAAGCAAGTGTCTGTCGTTTCTAAAAAGCACTAAACCCGTGACAATCTGCTGTAGACCGAGCAGATTACAACAATCCAATAGAGACGTGTAATACGGAAAACAGTGATGGTTTGTTGAACTAAAGGCTGGAGAGGTAAGAAAACACAGAAGGGGCAAAGTGGAGCCGGAACCACAATGGAGAAGCAGGAATGAACCAACCTCAACCTGGACTCCCTGGGGAAAATTCAGAGGGTCCACGAACTAGGACAGAAAATGAATTTTGCTGTTCACTGAACTCTAAATGCAGCCTGCATGAATCATGACCCCAAGCAGCAAACCCCACTAGCATTAGAGGTGTATCAGGCCAACCTAAGAAAGCGGTATTCTCAAGTGACTAAAAGAAGTTGGGCATGGAGCCCATACCTGTAATCTCAGCCATTCAGAAGGATTTCAAGCCACTAATACAGAAGTATTAGTTCTGTAGGTTTTCTAATACAGAAATTTTCAGGCCAGCCTGAAAGACACTGTAATAAGCTAATTGCCTTATGAGTCCATCATACTGGCTCTGTATAAGACTATCCCAAACATATTTGCATTAAGAAAAATAATGTTGGGGCTGGAGAGATGGCTTATAGGTTAAGAACACTTGCTTTTAACTGGTCCACTTCCAGAGAATCCAGTTCCATTCCCAGCACCTAAATGGCAGCTCACAACTGTCTGAAACTTCAGATCCAGGAGATCTGGAGCCCTCTTCTGGCCTTCATGGGTACAAGGCACACACATGGTGCACAGATAGACAATGCAAACAAAATATTCATATACATAAAAAAATAAATATAAATAAATCTTAACAATTATTATTTAAGGTTTATTTTAGATCTGAGTTCATCTGTTCTTTGCATGAGGTGGAGTGACAGTCTTCCTCTCCAAAGGTCAGAGAGTACTGATTTAGTACTTAGCAACTGCCTGACATTGTATTCATGGTTCTACAGTTTGCAGTCTGGACACATTCACAGATCATGCAATCCTCAGAATTGTGTGAGATAAATTTATCACAAAATCACTGAAGGAATCTAGCCTCTGAGGGCTTCTTGGCTTTACTTCTCAAAGCAAATGAAGCCTCCTAGCACCAAACACTGAAATGCTGTATGTTAGAGATATGAGTGGTTGTTGCTATATCGAGATTATGCAAAGCTCCAAGTTTCTTTTGCAACGTCTGTGAACTCAGGGCTCTGGAATTGTCTTGATAGGCATCCAATTAAGGTGATGGTTTACATATTTTGAAAAGGTGTGCAAGTCAACAATTGTTCAAAACTAGTTAGATTAAGAATAGCAATAACTTGCAAATCAGAATGTGTGCCTTGTGGTTAAAAAGGAAAAAAAAAACCTGCTTCTAGATGCATTATCTAATCAGAAAAATCTTTCGCACCGGTGTTAGTCAAAGACAACTTGACACACCCATGTAAGCAGATGTTGATCAATCCAGGAATCTTGGAGGGGTACAGGAATGGAGAAAACCTGGATACACAAACAAGGCAGTCAATTACCAAGGATTCAAGCAACAGAGAGGACAGGCCCTGTTAGCTTTATTGGTCTCACAATTCACTGCCTCCCCACCTCTCCCTGTAGCCATGGCAACACCCACACCAAGGCGGTCCAGAATTCACCTTTGGATATCCAGGAGCCACCGAATGTGCACCTACGCACCTCAAATAAAACCAAGATATCACCACCCACTGAACTAAAACAACCGTGACCTTCCCTCCCTCATCCCCCGTCTTCCAGATTTCTAATCCAACCAGGTAACTTTTTTGTTTTCATTCTTTCACCACAGAGAGGAGGCTAAGTTCTGAACTACGACTTTTTTGGATAATTAAATTCTTTCTTAGCGGGAGTGGGCATCAGAGAGGGGTGAAAACCGGATGCATACACACGTAAATATTTGCCTAAAAAGGCAAATAAGCTGATACAATTAAAATCTCATTCTCGTAGTACGCCTGTCGGGCGAACTGTTTTGCCCTTATAGAACACTGTTTCTGGAGTGGAAAAATAGTTTCCAGCACGGCCGTTTGGAGCACAGTTACAATAAAGCACAACGCATTAGGAGCCCGCGGGATCGCGCACAGCGTGAGCAAAAATGACGCATTCGGACAAGCTTTCCAGAAGGACCCTGCAGCTCGAGCAAGATACCCAAACAGCGAGTCTCATTTCTGCTTGAAGAGACAGAATCGAATCATGTCCCTAGATGTCCAGCCCAGGACGCAAACCCAGCAGCTTTATTAGGGCGTTATCCAAGCCCCTCCTCAAGCGCCCTCTTTCCCCAGTGGCCAATTCTGCCCAGAGCGCCAGCCCGGAGCACTTAGTTCTTTCCTTCTCCATCCACATCTCTGGGACCTGTTCAGAAACAACCCACAGCCAAGAAAACTAAAGGCATGGACCCAAACAAAACTTCTTTCGCAGAGCCTTTTTTCGACTGGTCAAAAGCCGCGAAAAACCTGAGACCTGGCCTGCGCGCCTTGCCCCTAGTAAAGATGGCGGCCATAGGCGGAGCCGCTCCCTCCGGAAATCCGCGGGTTGCCCCGCCAACCAGGACCATTCACGCGGAGCCCTCCACGCCCGCCGAGGCTTGACGCATTGCAGGTGCGGAGCGGCCAATCAGGCAGCTTGACTCTTTCCGGCCAACCACTGCAGGGTCCCGCTGGCCTATCAGAGAGTCCTTGTCCAACTCAACGAGGAAAGAAACCTTAGCAGCGCCAACTAAGCAACGGGCTAGCGAGCGCGTTTGGAGGGGTGTGTGGCTACAGCCTTGTGCTCCTCCGCCGAGAGATATAGTACCCTCGCCCGCGCCCCGCCCCGCCCTGCCCCGCCCGGACCGCTCGTCAGAATTGAGGGGTGTCGGCTTGCTCTTCCTCTCCACAATGTGGGCTTTGGACCCTCAGAAATGCATACTTGACCTAAAAATAACATTAAGTTCCTGTGATGTGTTCTGTGTCCCCCTAAAGGGAAGATGTGGAGCGACCCTCGCTGATCCCCTCCCTCGCAGGTGGCGCTTCTTTGCAGTCGCCAGGCAGTTGCCAGCAAGGAAAAAGAAAAGCCCCCCCACATCCTAAACTCCTGGCTCGGTTTGACCCCTTGCTTAGGAGCGCAGAGCTCAGCACCAGGATTCTCGGAGAAGAACCCCTATGGGCGCTTGTGTTTCTAGAAGGACCAACGTCTCTCCCCACCTCCCCAAATCTGGGCTTCCCCGAGGGGCTAGAAATGAGAGTTTGATACAAACAATCCGATGGCCAGCTCTTTGACCATGGTTTGCTTAGGCAGGGTGAAAACTGTCTTACTTAACTCGCAGCAATTTGAGAAGCGGAGGAGCCCGGAACCAGATCTAGCTGGGTTTCAACTATAGGTATGGCTCATTTTCTGGAGCTAGCCTGACAGCCGTGAGGTTGCATTGGGGAGCAGTAACTTCACAGACTAGGAATCAAGAGAACCTGCAGGGAAGAAATGCTACTTGGTTATAATCACTGCAAGAGGAACCCAGCTAAGAAAATTAAATCTTGTGGATTTCTTGAAATTCCCGTTTAACCTTCAAACATCTGTGGTTTGGATGATCTGATATTTTTCCTGCAACTGTCGTTCTTCGAAGCTTATGTTGTAACGAGCCTCTCTGACATTCCTACAGGTGTATGCATTGCCTTCATGAGAAACTCGTTCTCTAATCTAAAGGGGTAGTTGCCAGTTGTTTGTTACTGTTTCTTAAACTCAAAGATTTGCTCAGAAAGGAGAAAAGTTGTGTCTCTTTGTAGGCCTTTAGCAGCCTTTCCCAAAATGTTTACCAAGTGGGCAAATTTAACTTGGTACTACTGTGTGGCTATCTCACCAAAGACATATCTGCCCTTAGAAACAATACATCACGTTTCTTTTGCGGTGTACCTGGAGTAGGAAGTGTCTTCTACTGCGACTTGTTCATATCAAGCCAGATCCTGATGTTAGAAAGAGATCCAAGAGTGCTAATAAATTCGGAATTCTTGGGTAAGTTCCTCTGTGCCTGGAACCGATGTTCTCTAGATTGCGGAACGGAAAGATGAGATTAGATGACTTCCAGATTGCCTCCCAGCTCCAATATTTGATTCTGCTATGAAGAAATTGAACCATAACCTAATTGTGTCCTGTTTAGAACTGTATTCAGAGCTGTTCCTGTTTGTAGCACTTTCAACGTTCCAAAGTTGCTTTCAAATTTCTTTTCAAATTCAGTCTTCAAAATATTTCTCAAGGGAGGGTTTACATTTACAAAGGAGGTTATCTTCTGTAAAGCCTGCCACAGGTTTATCTGAATATGAAATATTCTTTCTAGCATGTTACTTCAGTTCTAGCACATAGGAAAGTTGTTGGGGCTTTTCCCCAGGAGCGGCGAATTAGCTCCTTGACTTGTGAGCTCTTTTGAGATGGAGACCTTGTCAATGCATGCTTATATTTTCTAAACATAGTAAATTTGCTTTTCCGTTCTAGCCCAGTGAAGGTCCACTGAAGGAGGAAATGGTTTTATTCCATTCCAGATCAGTGGTAGAAGAGCCTAGAGTGGATCTGATGAATTGAAAAAAAAAAAAAAAAAAAAAAAAAGTAACTAACACAGAACATCTGCTGTGTAGAAGGTTAGAGCTTCTCTTCTTGAGTTATCTCTTATTTTCGATTTTTAAATTAAGTATATATCATTATGGAAGAATCATAGATCTTAAATATCGATGCTCTCTTTGGAATGCATGACTTTGTTTTGAAGAATACCAAGATTTAGAAGAAACTTATTTTAAAAAAGACAAAACCAAACCCATATGAGTCCCTCAAACACATCCTTGGTTTTTCCTCTAGTTTCTTGGGGCGGGGGGAGGGGGGGCTTTTGTGAAGAGACAGTGACCTCTCCCAGCTTGTGACTGTCTCTTTTTCACTTCCTTCCTTTTGCTAATTTGGAGGAATAAGTATCAGGATCACTTCTCGAGTAAACATGGCCTCCTCTGGACTGAGTATTTTATATGAATATCTTAAGAAACAGTGGCATTCTATACGCTCAGTCACAGAAAGGCCCCCTGGCCTGACTTTCCCATTCTGAGAAGAACCCGAGAAGCAGGGGCTGGCACAGGCCTTAGAATCTCACTGCACTGCTGTTTCCTTTGACTTTGGACCTCTGAAACATTGTAGTCAAAGAGCCGTTGTAATAAGGAAAGTGGGGGATGTTATCATTCTCAGGGCCTCCCAGTGATTGTGGGAAAGCCTATGATGATTTGCTTTGGACTTTGTTATTTCACTTGGGGACTGGCTGTGCAGAAGTGTTCTCTCCCAGCTAGGCCTTATCTATACTGCTGGTTTAAAATCTTTGACCTTCATCTAAGTTGCTGACACCGTCTTGTGTTAAGCCTTATGTTTCTTTGCTTCTGTCTTCATCAGGGTGGACCTATTTTTTTTTTTCCTGAATCCCAGAAGAACACAGAGAAGTGTATTTTTTTTAAAGATGGTTAACAAAAGAATGTAACTACACAACATTTTGTGTGACATTCTGAAGGCTTTTTTTAGATAATGGTAAAGTGCTAATTAATAATAATAATAAATGGGGTATGGTGTCATGCACCCCTATTCCCAGAGCTTAAGAAGCTGAGGCAGGAGGATGATAAGTTTGGGATCAGCCTGGGCTACATAAAGATACTGAGGATGTAAGAAGAGGAGGAGAAGGGGGATGAAAAGAAGACAAAAGAAAGATAGGGGTGGTGGTGTGTGTGTGTGTGTGTGTGTGTATGTGTGTGTAGTTCAGTTGATAGAGTGCTTTCCTCACATACATGGAAGCTCTTGGTTCAAACCCAACATGGTGGTACACACCTGTAGTCCCAGCATTGAGAAGTATAGACAGGAGAGTCAAAAGTTCACTATTTTGTTTTCGTTTCTCATTATGCAACTTTTAGCTGGTGTCTTAAATTCTTTTCCAGGTGGTTCTACAGGTATGGCTGGGCTTGTTCAACATATCATGCTCTTTTCCAGATCGAAGTGCTCAGAGCACAGCTTTAGCAGCACGCTGAGTTAGCAAAACTCTGGAGGGTAGGAATGGCCTGTGGTCTTGCCATCCAGAACTCAATTGCAATTTGCATGAAAACCACAAAGTAGAGACACGGTGCTGGCTGCTTTTGTTCAGCTTCCCGCCTTTCTTTAGAGTTTGAACATTGGAAATGCTTCTCGTAGAAGCGCTTACTAAAGCATCTACAGGAAGGTTTTCATGTTACGGTTGAGTTCTAAATTTTTCCCCAGTTTCCAACCTGGTGTGAAACAAACATTCCCCTGAAACAGTGTTCAGGGATCAGCAGGCAGAGCTGGAGGACTGAAACGTGAGGCAGTGAATCAGTTCTGAATCACAAACCTCCTGGGCTTTGGAAGACATAGGTGACCCAACAGCATGCCTTAGGAGTGGTGGCATTTTGGGGAGCCAGGCAGCCCAGGGCTTCTGACCCTTGGAACCTGCCTGTTGAGGGTGCTAATTCTTCTCCTGCTGAGCCCTTAGACTCCCTCCAGCTTCTGGATTTTGGTTCTCTTTGATTTTGGGACCTACTCTGCTGTATTTGGCAGACTGATCTTTCAAAGATTGAAAAAGAAAAAAACCCTCTATTTGTCTCTGGAGCTTATTGTTTGCAAGCCAATTCCACACGTGTTTTCCCTCCAATGTAACCCTTGCACCGAGCCCTAGGTGTATGTCATCATACCGGTGCCACAGATTAAATAGCTGAGACTGGGACACAAAGGGAGCAAGCAACCTTGTAAACTAGACAATGCTACCTTACAATCTTGTCTTTTGCTTGGGAAGTAACTGTTTCTTTGTCAGAACTAAATGCAACAAAGCCCAGAGTAGCCTCTCATTGAAACACGGCAGAATTTCCGCATATCATTTGGTTTATAGAAGAGGATGGAAAAGGAAGGGGGTGTAGCCATACTCTTTTGTACAATTGAAACGCACTGGAAAGGACTACTTTGATCATGTAAACCAGCCATGCTCATGATGCCTAGAGTTGGTTTATTAGTCAATTGTTCAGGGTCTCTACTTAGAATAAATAAAATTCCAGAAGCCTCTTCATTAGATTTGGGCAGAAAGATAGCTTTTTCAAGTCCAGTTCGCCTTTAGTCATGTTTCCTTCATTATAAAAAGCAAGGAATGGAGCTAGTTATGTAACTTCCTGTAGAGTACTGCAGACAAAGGTGGATCAGCCATTTGACGACCATTAGGACAAGAGAAGGCACAGGTCAGAGTCAAAGCAGGGAGAGTTGAGCATGTTCTTGGAGCCACTGAAATTAGGAGTACCACCAAATTAGGAGTGGTTTTGTGGTAGGTCATCAATAAAGATGACCTTCTTTGCTTTGTTCAATTTAGTTTCTACTTCTTCTATCCTCTACAGTTCCAGAAGTGACCGCACTACATCTAATTCAATGATCTATTGACATTTGTTGAGCCAAAACTATTGTGGTGGTTTGAATATGCTTGGCCAGGGAGTGGCACTATTTGAAGGTGTGGCCTTGAAGTAGGTGTGGTCTTTTTGGAGGAAGTGTGTCACTGTGGGTGTGGGCTTTAAGACCCTCATCCTAGTTGCCTGGAAGTCAGTCGTCTCCTAGCAGCCTTCAGATGAAGATGTAAACTCTCAGTTCCTCCTGCACCATGCCTGCTTGGACGATGCCATGCTCCCACCTTGATGATAATGGACTGAACCTGAACCTGTAAGCCAGCCTCAATTAAATGTTGTCCTTATAAGAGTTGCCTTCCTTGGTCATGGTATCTGTTCATAGCAGTAAAACCCTAGCAAAGACAACTATCTGAATTCAGAGTATAAGATGGTAACTTCTGGAGCTATGATAACTGAGGAGATTTGAGTGGAAAGAAGTCACTAAAGATGAAGAGCATGTCAACCAAACATGGTGACATGTTGAGTCAACCAAACATGTTGACATGTTGAAACTAACAGGCATCTGTGTGTTCAGGGATCAGCAAAGGGGTGGCTCATTGGGCTAAACAAGGAATCATGGGTGTGATATTTAGGATGTTGGGGTGTCAGTACTACTGATACAAGCCCACATGAATCCATATTTCTTTTTAAAAAATTTCAAGAATGATACCACCCAATAGAAGTTTCTCCAGTGATGGTTTCTTCTGCTCTGTCTAATACAATAACCACCATCTTTATGGGATTATGTATTGCTAGCAGAACTGGAGAACTGTGTTTTTAATTTAAAATTTTTGCTTTAAATAGCTACACATGGTTAGTGGCTACTGTAATGGACATCTCAGATCTGGAAGGACAAAGGCTATTATTCACTATGAATGAAAATTCAATCACACTATTACTTTCTAGATCCTTTTATGTTTATTATTGTTTCTCTCTCTCTCTCTCTCTCTCTCTCTCTCTCTCTCTCTCTGTGTGTGTGTGTGTGTGTGTGTGTGTGTGTGTTGTAAAAGCACGTGAGGGTACATATGTCTGTGTGGAACACAGGCGCATAGAGAAGGAATCAAATGTCTTCCTTTATTACCATCTGCTTTACTGTGTCAAAAAAGGGTCTCTCACTGAGGTGGTTTGAATATGCTTGGCCCTTGGGAAGTGGCACTATTAAGAGGTGTGGCCTTACTGGAGGAAGTGTAACCTTGTTAGAGGAAGTGTGTCATTGTGAAGGCGGGCCTTTAGGTCTCATCTATATGATCAAGTCTGACCAGTGTGATCCAGACCCTCCTGGCTGCCTGCAAGAGAAAGTCCCCTCCAGGCTGCCTTCAGATCAAGATGTAGAACTCTCAGCTCCTTCTCCACCCTGCACACTGCCATGTTCCCACCATGATGATAATGGACTAAACCTCTGAAACTGTAAGCCAGCCCCAATGAAATGTTTGCCCTTATAATGGTGGCATTGGTCATAGTGTCTCTTTACAGCAACAGAATCAAAATTAAGACACTAATTGAACCGGAAACTGGATGTTAATGCTGCCTGCCTGGTTGGTTGATTTGCTAGTTTGATCCCAGGGTCTGTCTGTCTCCCTATCTTCCAATGCTGGGATTGCAGCCATGCCTATCTTTTTACGTGGTTGCTGGGGATTCAAACTCAGGTCTCCATGTTTGTGCAACAAGCCCTCTCACCGGCTCTGCCATTTTCCTATCTTCTACTAACTGGATCTTAACTTCTGTTATTGGGGACGCCATTTTCTTTGATATATTCTGCAGTCAGCATCAATCTGTCTAATCTAGAGTTACAGTTCGGTTTTGTGCCCATCAAGGCCTTGGTGACAATCCAATGTGTGCCAATCACTAGCTCTGCTCTTTAGGCAAACTGAGTCATAAAAAAACAAACCAAAACAAAAACAACAACAAAACCCTACCATACCAACTGACTGTGGTCACACAATCCTCCCCAGACTAAACAATTGGTGAAAGTGTGTTGTCATGTCCAGGCTATGGTGAGACCCCCTCCCCTATCACATTTGGTAGGAATGGTACATTGCTGACTTGCCGACTACTTCGAATACTGACTAAAGGTAATTTTGCATTTGGCTTTTGAATAAGGAAAATAGTTGCTTAATTATTTCCAAAACGATATGATTTAAAGATTTGGCCTTGGTAGCATGCCCCTATAATTCCAGCACTCCAGAGCCTCTGCCTCTGGAGTAATAAGTTCAAGAGCTGCCTGGGTTTCATAGAAAATTCTAGGCCAGCCTGAACTGCATAGCAAGACTCTCAAAAAAGCCTAAAGAAAAAAAAAAAAAAAAAACCCTACATTACACAATCTGTCAGATGCCTCTTTTTAAAGGAGCTTGAATTCAGTATGTTTGAGTTCCAAATGCTTCCATACCTTCCCCAAAGCCAACACGGTCAGGTTCTTCACAGCAAAAATCCCTCACTTAGGTACCAATTTCTGTTCTAGTTTGTTTTCTGTTGCTGCAATGAACACCATGACCAAAATAAACTGGGGGAAGGAGAGGTTTTACTTTAGCTTGCTGGTTATATAGTCCATCAGGGAAGCTCCAAGACAGGAGCTCAAGGCAGGAGCTTGGAGCAGAAGCCAAAGGATGAATGCTGGTTACTGGTGTGCTTCCTTGTGCCAGCCAGCTTAGTGCTCAGCTAAGGTTCCTAGATGACCCAGGCCTACCTGCCTAGGGATGGCACCCCTCACAGTAGGCTGAAACCCTCCTACATCAATTATCAAGTAAGAAAATGCCTCACAGACATGGCCACAGATCAGTCTGATTTGGGCAATTCTTCAGTTGAAGTTCTCTCTTCCCTCTTAATTGATGTTGGCTTTGGGGAAAGTGTGGAAACCTTTGGAACTTGAAGCTGGAAAAGCCGCTGAACACTCAGCATTTACTGGGCTTTTCTGTGAGAACTTGGAAGACAAGATTACTGAAACAAATGCAGACGATGGAGCCTTAACTTGTAAAGTTCCAGAGAGAAGTTTGCCTCTCAGAGATGTTACCAGGGTTGTTCATGTGATACATTTGAATCAAGAACCTATGGAAGGGCTAGAGAAATGGCTCAGCAGTTAAGAGTACTTGTTGTTCTTGCAGAGGACCTGGGTTCAATTCTCAGCACCCACATGGTGGCTCACCACCATCCATAACCTCAGTTACAGGGAACCCAACAGACAAGCACCTAGCACACATATATGCCTATAAAGAAAAAGAAATAGATCTAAAAATTTAAGAAAGAATTCTGTGGAAGCAAAATCTTTGCTTACTTGGACAATGAGTGCTGTTCATCTAGGACAGACAAATCAGCTGTGATTGTAGAAGACACCCGGCTTGCTGAGGTAAAAGTCTTCTGGAAGCGTTTCCTTAGTGTCAGCACACAGAAGCTGTGGTCCAGAGGGGCCAAGGCTGCGTCTCAAGCTGGCAGCCAAGCTTGGCAGTGTTTAAGAGTCTCCCACGTGGTACTGGTTTGGGCAGCGTGAGAGCTGGATTGAAGGGGTCATGGAGAGAAGCTGACGCTTGGCACAGGGTGGTCAAGATTCCTGACCTGGGGCTACATTCTTTCTACTTGTATCTAGCATGGTTTGATTTAGCTAATTCCACATAGAACTATTTTCTTGAAATAGCACAGAACGTTCCATAGGCCTTTGGAGTCTTAGTATATTATGGTATTTTTATGTGGCTTTTAAAAATTGCTGACCTCTTCATAAATTAAGAAGTTAATTCCCTGGGACATGAAGATTCAGTGGATGTAAGCTGTCAGCCAGAGAACCTGATGTATGAAATAGGCAAGTCTCTAACAGTGTATCTTTAAATTTTCAGATACTGATTTCACTAATATACAATCTAATATTAGAGCCCTGAGCAAAGACTCACGCTCTAGTTTATGCCCAATCACCGCCTCACAGGAAGATCCTGGGCAAGTCACTTGACCTTCTTAGATTTCAGTGTGTGAAACTAGCCATAAAACTGTGTAAAGCATGACCTCATTACAAACCCACTACACTTGAAAGCTAAGATGTGCTTTGATATGTTAAAGAATTCCAAAAGAGCACTCATTTCTAAAATATAAACAGAAAATTGTTCTAGGATGATTAAAATAATTCTAAGATGAGTGGCACTTAGTAAATAATGTCAAAGGTTTCAAAGCACTTTATTTAGTGAAGTAGTTAAATGACACAGGGAAGTGTTTGGCTGGTTTTGCAAAACCATAGATTGTAATTATGTAACCAAAATAACTATAAGGGGTGGAAGACTACCGGAAACAAAAGGATCCCCAATAATTAAACATATTTTTATTTTTAGGACATCATTTCTCAACTTGTCACTGCATACCAAATGTTAAAATGCATTTAGCTAAATACCTTAGGAAGTCTGACAGAAAAAAAAATCCAAATTCCTTTAGGAATCATTAGTTATAATAATAATGAGCGTGGCTCTGTAGACCTGTACTTCATTGGCTTACTCACTATTCTTTAAACTGACTTTGTATTAGTCTCTTTTCTGTGAACATAGGGATATTATGTGTCTGTCGGTGAATGGTTTTTAAACCGTTTGCAAGAGGGATGGCAGCCCCCTTCCCAGGGCTTGCCTGCTACAACTTCTCCTTAAACGGCAGGTTGACCCTTTCTGTAGCATTCTAGAAAGAAGGAAATTAAGCGCAGTCCCACAGTTGCTGACATATTGTCTGAGGTGATCCTAAGAAGTACTCTGGCATTTGCAATGCCCAGGGGTATTTTGAATCTTTTAAAACACCTATCTGCACACTTGGCCAAAGCCAGAAAAGAAAGATAACTAGTCTTTCCAGAGGGGAGCCTGCTAATCACACATTTTGCCACAATTTCTGAAAGAAGTAACAACCTGCAGCTTGTCCTGGCCTTGCAAACAAAAGATCAAATTCTGTGCTCTGTCTTGGCAAGAAAAGAAACTGCAGCATTTTGTTAAGGGTGTGTGTTTTTTTTTTTTTTTTTTTTTTTGTTCCAGGCTCCAAATTAAGACCTGAAACATTTGGGGGGGTGTCCCCACCCCCACCCTAGTTTACAAAAGAATGAAGAATAGTAAATTTAAAAATTAAAACAGTATTTAAGGACTATAATTAAGATTGTAATTAAGATAGTCGAGCTCACTGCTAGAATCAATTGGCTGTGCAGGTTTCAGCTGTAATCAGAGTGACTCTGAGCATCTTTCCCCTTCTTTGTATTTATGAATTTATGAATTTTCAGGACCAGGACAATTAGGAAAGCATGGGCTTTGAGGTCTACATAAGCTGCCCACTACTTAATTTAGAAGCAGGCCGAATAGAATTTGCCATAGGAAATAAGGAACCCAGCAAGGAACAACTCTTCAAGCATCTTTATAATTTCAGTAGGTATGTAAAAACACGAAAACTAGACTGGTTGAGCATGTAAACATGACACAGACTCAGGAACTGAGCTTCTAACTGTGACTTGGACAGTTCTCCAAAATGAGAAAAGTAACGCATCTGATCAATTTCTTCCCCAAGGCCAAGCACCTTGTCTTCAACACAGTCCCCTCTCCTCTGCAGCTAAAACTGTAAGGCTGATTCCCTCTCCCCACGGCTGTCCTCAGCCCGCAGACCTCCTGAAGGTGGTCCTCTGTGGGGAACCAGGACAGTGGCTCAGCAACCCCGAAGCCACCAGGAGTAGTGGGGAGGGGGGACACATAGGTGAAGTGGGGCTGAGTGACCGACACACGGCTGGAAGCCCGAGGCGGTCCCCAGGTCTCGCTACGCAGGCATTCCAGGTCTGGAGGACTCTTGAAGTCACAGGCCAGTCCCCTTGCTCAGGTCCCAGCCTCCCCAGTGACCCCTGTCCGCGTAATGGGCCCGCCACGCCGGGCGCGCCTGGGGGGCGGGGCCTTGCGGTGAGGTCCGGCTGCCGCAGCGCCGCCCTGCGCGAGGCGGTACTGCCGCGGCGGAGGGATACCGCGCACCGTATATATATCGCGGCACACAGGCTCGCGCTACGGCAGTGGTGCTGGGAGTCTCGTGTCCGTGGTGCCGTTACTCGCAGTCGGGCGGCGAGGCTCAGCGCACAACGCAGGTAGCGCGTTAGCAGCAGCAGCGGAGGCACCTCGGCGGTCACAGCCCCTGCGCTGGTGCAGCCACCCTCACACCTGCTCCGCTCTTCCTTCCTTCGCTCGCACCATGGTAGGTTGGGCTCCGCAGTGGCAGACGTAGCAGCTGCCCAAGCTTTCTTAAGAGATTTGTAGTTGAGTCTTGGGTCTCCCCCTTTTCCTGGCTAAGGTTATCCCCCACTCCCACCCCCTTTTGCCTGGTGTTACGCAGCAGCTGCGGTAAAAGAGAGATGTATTTCGGGTTTGCATCTCCGCTTTGGCTGCCAGGGAACCTCCTTTGAGTTTTGGGCGCCTTTGGGGCTGGACTCTACAGTGGGTTGTGCGCGGGCTGGAGCCGCTGCTACAGCTGCACCGGGGCCTTCCGCATCCACCCCCTCCGCCAGCCCCGCACCCACTGCATCCAGCGCGCCGCACCCGGGCTGCCTGCAGCGCAGCGCCTCGGCCCGGGCCAGCGGGGCGGGGGAGTCGGGCGGGGCAGGCCCCGACGTCCCGGTAGCCAGTCCCCGACCGCGTAGAATGAATGGGTCGGGGCGAGCCGGGGCCGTACAGGGTTTGGACCGCGGATTCCGGGATGTCCTCAGCCACCTTCAGACCCCCTGACCAACCGAGTCGGGCGTCCTCCCTCGACTGCGGTCCCCTCCTTCCTCCCGGGGGGCGCGGCGCGGGCGTGAGCTGGGAAGGAAGGAGTCGGGGAAGGGTGGGGTTGGGGGCAGGAAGGCGAAGGCTGGGGGGCGGAGAGGGCGGAAGCGGCCGCCCTGCGCCCGGGCGGGGCCCCGCAGGGTGGCCGCGCGCGTGGCTGGGCCCTGCAACCTCGGTCCCCCTCCTTGTGCCGCGCGAGACGGGCGCGATCGCTCGTGTCCGCGGGGAGGCCCCTTCCCGCGGGAGGTGCTCGGCTCGCGCTAATTGGGGCGGCAGGGCGGGGGAGGAGAGAGTTGGCGCGCTCCTCGGTTTCCATTAGAGACGCAAAGTTTCTACTGGGGAGGAGGCGGCGGCAGGCTCAGTGCCTGGGGGAGCAGGAGCGGTGGGAGGTGCTGGGGATAGGCAGCACTACCGTCCTGGGGCCCCTTTGGGTCTTCACCGTAATGAGGCCCCTCGCCCGGCATGTCCCTTGTTTCATGCTGCTCCCCGGGCCGCAAGCAGATGCCCATCTCTACGTTTCCGCTTTCTCTGCCACCTCTGGCTTGCCAGATGCGACTATGCAGTTGGCCGTGTGCGTGTGCCGTGGCCCCCTTCTCCCTAGCCAGGCAGGGCTGACATCACCAGCAGCACCTTCTGCCCTGGCAAGGAGGCTAGATCGTTCCCAGCAGGTTCTGGAACGCCTTTGACCCAAGGCCAGAATGACTTGGGGGTGAGGTGGGGGAGTCGTCGTCCCGAAGGTAGATGCACTTGACAGGCCTCTAGTCAGAGAATTTTTCCGAGGAGGTGGAACTCCTCTCCCTGGTGAGCTGACAGTTTCTCCTACGAGGTGTGGCAGTGCTTCCTGTCGTGGAAGACTGACATGGTGAGCATTACATAAATCGTGGCTCCATTTGCCTTAAAAGTAGCTTCCAGTAATGAATAGAAGGGAAGACCCACTTACAATTTAAAAAGTAGAAGTTCTTTCTCTCCCAAACGACGAGTTGCCAAGGAAAAGAAATGAACTCCAGTGCCATCGGATTTCTCTTGGGGTTTATTTTGTAACTGGCTTTATTAAAACATATATTCTCCTGGTTAGAGGCACAGGTTCAGAGGCTCAGAAACTAAATAGTGCAATGAAAACCACCATTGTGGCCATTTAGTACCTAGAACATGGAAAAACCAAGTATTGGCAATCTTAAGGTGGACAGGATCAATACCAGGAGATGATAATAGTTACTCATGTATACACGGAAAGGGGTAACCTATCGCCTCATAATTGTGTTTTCTGTGTGCTTCATTTTTGCAGTTTTGTTACAGTCCTGGGATTCAGTCTTTTTCTAGCTTCAGAATCATAGGATAAATTTGACTGAAAGGCATTAGACATTGCAAACGGTAGGCTTTTAGCAAATAACTGCCTAATTTAAATGATTGGAAAGCATTTATTATACTGAAATGAAACCTGGGTGAGTAACCCATTACTGGATATTTTTTCCACGTAACTATTTCTCATAAAATGGGTATAAAAGCCTGGTAATCCAACCCAATGCCATTATGTAACGCCAGTGTGGAGATTTTGGAGGGCCCAAAGCTATGCGCAAGGTGCACTAAAAAGCCTGCCCCTGGACAGGATCCTGGTCCTGGCTGCCTTGTCCGCGGCATTGGGTTGGGTCTCTTGGATGAAATCAGCAACTGCAGTGTTTATGGCGCAGTAGGTGGCGCTCTTCCTTCTCTGCCTGCTGCCGCAGATGGTGCTGTGGGTACTTTCACCACTAGAGGCGCCATTTCCCACATTGCGACTGACTGGTTTCTTTGCAGTGCTTAGTGCAAACCCGCAGGCCAAGCAAGCCGCAGGCCAAAGAAATGAAGCCAGCAGAGGCTGTCACTTCTTTGTCACCCTTTATTGTTAAGCTAGCTTGAACAGTTTTCCTTTATTGTAGTAACTGCTACTAAATGCCAGCGCTAATGAATTCGGAACACTTTCTAAAATACTGATTTGAAAAAACCCCACAATTTTAAAGTATAATTAGGAAAGCTAGGTTATTATCAACCAAACTTGTCTACATTAAATTATGATCTTTTCTTTCTCTGTGTAGGCTGATCAGCTGACTGAAGAACAGATTGCTGGTAAGTTGACGATTCTGGAGAGTCCCCAGGAAACTGGAACTAGGCTCTGCTTTGGTCTTGTGTCTCCTCTCTTGTCCCTCCCGTCTGCGATCTATGTGATTTTCTAAGAACTGTTAAGCAGCAGCGGTGAGGCCAGGTACTTTAGAGATGACATGACTCGGGTGTGCACAGCTGCGCTGTAGAATGAGAGGCACGGAACTACTCCGAAGTGGACTTTACAGTTCTTAGCCTACAAATTTTTTAGTAGTCTACCAGGAAAGCTTTTGCTTGCAATCCTAAAACACTTGGAAAACGTAAAGATTAGTGCTGGAATAATTGGAAAATGAGACATCAAGCTGGGTTTTGTTTTGAGATGGATGCCTTACCATGTAACTCTGGTTATTCTGGAACTTGCTATGTAGACCAGGCTAGCTTTGAACTCACAGAGATCTGTAGTTTGCCTCCAGAGTGCCACCATACCCGGCAACTTTACCCTTTTAATGTTTCCACCTTAATGTATTTAAGGTGGCTCACTTGCTGCTCTTTGCAGAGGACTCAGGTTAGGTTCCCAGGAAATGTGGAAATTTGCAGTGGTTTATAACTAGTTTCCAGTAGTCTGATGCTGCCCTCTGACCTCTGCAGACAGCAGGTACTAATGTGGTATACATAGAGACACATATGCAGGGGATGCAGGCAGACACTGAACATTAAATAAATAGATAAAAAAGTTTCTATTTAGGACTTGTGGGAAAATGTGTTGAATGTGACAGAAAGCTTGGTGACTGCCTGGGAGTGGGCGTGTCCAGGAGCCATGTTGCTATGAAACGAGTTCACTGTGGTTATAAAAGTGCGACATGAAAGGACTTTCTTTGAAGGGACTTAAACTGGTAAATCGGTGGTCTCAGATTACACTTAATGACCAATTTGAGTATGTTCAAGCTAGTTTTCTTAAAAAGTAGGATATTGCGACTTTATTGTAGAACCTGGTCACTAGGACAGTGTTTGCTTTTTGGGATACTGTGTGTTAGCCAGACCGACAGGTCTGTTGTGATCGTTATTTCAGTAGACAGAGGCCAGGTGGTTTCTGGTCACTGGGACAGCTTGTTTTGGCAGTCGCAGGGAAGTGTGCACCACAACAGTGTTGGGTAAAACATCGATACTAAAGATTAACATCTCTTTTCAGAATTCAAGGAAGCTTTCTCCCTATTTGATAAAGATGGTGACGGCACCATCACAACAAAGGAACTGGGGACTGTCATGCGGTCACTGGGTCAGAACCCAACAGAAGCTGAACTGCAGGATATGATCAACGAAGTGGATGCTGACGGTAAGGACTTTAGAACTGAGTGAGTGCCAGTGTTGTGTAATTCAAGTTCAGACTTGTTATTGAATGTTTCTAAGGTCCCTAGAGCAAAGCAGTGTTCAGAGCTGCTTGCTCTGGTTGCCTCAGCCTCCTGACGATAGAATAGAGGATTGTGGGCCTGCTGCTT
Source organism: Arvicanthis niloticus (assembly GCF_011762505.2). Classification (NCBI taxonomy): domain Eukaryota; kingdom Metazoa; phylum Chordata; class Mammalia; order Rodentia; family Muridae; genus Arvicanthis; species Arvicanthis niloticus. The sequence continues at coordinate 18,009,735 of NC_133430.1, read as the reverse complement.
GGGTCACTCCCCTACTGTCTAGAGCATTTCCTGGATTGGATCACTATTTTTCTTTTCTGCTTACTGAGACCTACAGCTCCAGTCTTTTATCAGCTGCCTGCTGAGGCTGCACCAAGTCCTGTGGGGGGAGTAAAAACAAGTACTCAGAGAACCTGCTCCCTAAAGGAGCTGTTGTTTCTCAGAGGAGGAAGAACCTGAGGGCAGTGGGTGGAGGGAGTACCCCTGGACATTAGCAGGGTCTGAAGACTATAAGGAATTTGTGGAATCTGAGAAGGGAAGCTGTGCATACAAGGCTGGGGCCAGCAAGAGCCAGCAGTCCCTCCTGACAGTTGCCTGTTCATCCTCTAGATTATAAGCTTTTGGCTCCTTTTTGTCAGTGAACTGGTTTGGAGGCACCCTCTCCCCTAATTGAAAAGTCACATATATCTAGGAATGATAAGTTTTAAGGGAGTTAAGGAGGTACAATATGGATCTAAACTGTACTTGTAGACAGATGTATCGAGAGGAGACATTTGGAAAAGTATAACATAACAAAGTGTTGTGATAGACTTGGGTTTTCCGAAAGACTTTAAAGATTATTCTCATCCTCAATGCTGCTTTTAGTATCTAGTTGATGAACTGTACAGCAATGTGGGTTGGGCCCTTCCTGTTGTATGTAAATCCTGGGAGGCCAGATTCAGTAGGGAGAGTGTATTTGACTATCATATGGTACATTTGGTATCCTTTGTATACAAAGGATATCTTCTCATGCTTATAGGTAGCACTTAGTTGTTTATTTCGTCTTACATCAATAGGGGATCTTTGATTCGCTTATATTGGTCTGCCATGTAGGGATTGTAAGCCATCCATATACACCAGCCTTGGAAGTTACTTGTTTTAAATGTCTCAGTAAAAATAAATTGTAAATAACTACTTTTTTTTTCCTAATTTTATTTTCATTTATTTGAAGCTAGTGTTAATCTGGGATTTGTCTTTGGCACTGTTTCTCTCTTAGCTTTAGAGAAGTCACTGGCAATATTGGCTGTTGAGTGGACTCCTCTGACAGTTTTTTGAACATTAATGATCCTAAACTGAAAATGGCTTCTGAACTTTTTTTTTTCCCCTTCACGAAACATGAAGATGCCGAATTGGGGGTTTAGGAGTAAGAGTGAATGCTTAGCGGATGAGAGGCCCTAGGTTCAGTCCCCAGTACTAAGAAAGGCCATGTTGGGTAGGGGTGTTGCTAGAAAGCATATAGAATAGGACTGGAAGTACACTTGGAGAAGGCTAGGGAGACTGGCAGGGTATAGCACGGTGTTTTCTTCCCTCATCTTTTCCCCCCTAAAGCATTTTGTACATCACCAGGGCATTATTAGTCAGGCCCGAGTATGCTCCCGGACAGGCAATTGCATGCATGCTTCCTGTTTCTTTTGACCTGCCTAGTCAATTTTCATAGTGAAGAATTCAGATGTGCAGCTTCCTTTGCACCTGTAAGTGCTGTGGCCACCGCCTAGTAGTGGAGTCACATGACGTTCGTTGCTCTGTGAGGTGTTGAGCATTCTGGCTACAGAAGGTCAACCTAAGAAAAACAGTAGTTTATCATTCTGGTTACCACTTGAATCCTACCAGATGCCTGAACATCCCATACCATGGTTCTGAGATTATTACTGCACAGGAGTGTCAGTATGATGCTGATTCAACATAAACTTTTCCTTTTTTAATTACAGGGAATGGCACCATTGACTTCCCAGAGTTCTTGACTATGATGGCTAGAAAAATGAAAGACACAGATAGCGAAGAAGAAATCCGTGAGGCATTCCGAGTCTTTGACAAGGTAATCTTACACACTTGCCTTGGAGAGGTACATATTATGGTGCCCTGTGCTGTTGCTGCTGAAAGTTGTGCCTGTTGTTTGGTTAGAGTTGGCCTGAGTGTCTGACTCTCTAATATGACTCCTGTAAATGACAGTATTTACCTGGTTGAGGTGAGGGCCAGCAGAGAGGAACACTAAATTGACTGTCCCTGTCTTTGTTATGTTCGGTGTCTATCTGCTTTTGAAAAACCTTCTGCATTCTGTGTTTGATAACTGGTGGGGTCTGGGGACGGGGAGGGTTGATGTGTAGAGTTGGCAGTAACTCATTCAGAGAGTTGCTCTCCTAAGACCCGCCCACCATTACCGTGTAACGTCACTGCCTGTTCACAGGATGGAAATGGTTACATCAGTGCAGCAGAACTGCGCCACGTCATGACAAACTTGGGAGAGAAGCTAACAGATGAAGAAGTAGATGAAATGATCAGAGAAGCAGATATTGATGGGGACGGACAAGTCAACTATGAAGGTAAAGGCTAAGTTAATCTCGAGCCTGTTTTCAATAGCCTTCAGGTCTGTTACATCAGGTCAGCAGCTGCTGTGGATGGTCACCACGTATCGTACACAGTAGATGTGTTCTTTACAGCTTCTTTTGAAGATACTGAAACGTTATGATTATTTGTCTTTTCAGAATTCGTACAGATGATGACTGCAAAATGAAGACCTACTTTCAACTACTTTCCCCCCTCTAGAAGAATCAAATTGAAATCTTTTACTTACCTCTTACAAAAAAAAAAAAAAAAGAAAAAAGAAAAAAGTTCATTTCTTCATTCTGTTTGTATCTAGCAAAACTGAATGTCAAAAGTACCTTCTGTCCACACACAAAATCTGCATGTATTGGTTGGTGGTCCTGCCCCCTAAAGATCAAGCCCCCTACATCAGTTTTACAGTATAAATACTCGTACTACCTTATAAGGAAGCACTTAGTGGACTCCTTAAAGTTCCATTTGCTAATGATTAATACACTGTTTGGGCTGGCCAGTTTCTCATGCATGCAGCTTGATGATTGAGCACAGTCAGGCATTTGTATTAAAACTGAAAAACGGAAAAAACAAATTCAAAATCTCAGATGGCTTCTAGTTCAATCTGTTGAGATAAATTGTCAGCAGCCAGTTTACTGCAAGCAAACATTTAAAATTGGTTTACCTCAGGGTGATGTGCAGAAAATGGGTGAAGGTTAAACTCTGAGACACAGCCCTAGAAGTAGGACAGTCCTCTTGAAGTGCCCCAATCCCATGGTGACAGTGACACCCTGGTGGCGAGCCCGAGTGCAATGGTTCACTGCTGTGTGCATGCATTGGAGTGACGTGAACAACAAGGCTGTCACCAAATCACACACATTTTATTGAGAAATGTTTACTAAGGGAGCATCTTTGGACTCTCTGTTTTAAAACCGTGTGAACCATGACTCGGAGCCAGCAGAGTAGGCTGTGTCTGTGGACTGGAGCACACCATCAACATTGCTGTTCAGGAAATTATAATTTACATCCATTCCAAGTTGTAAATGCTAGTCTTTTATTTTTTTTTTTTTTTTCCAATAAAAAGACCATTAACTTAAAAGTGGTGTTAAATGCTTTGTAAAGCTGAGATTGGAAGGGGACAAGGCCAAGGCCGTAGGAGGGGAGGTCAGTATACACAGAAACACCCACCGTCCAGTGCAAGCTGGATTTCCCGCCCATGGTCTCTAGCATCAACTCCTGAAACCAGACAGATATGGAGTTCTTTGTCATCTATGAGCACGTAAGTCTAGTTGTTCTTTGTGTGTGTGCACACGCAAATCATGGTTGGTTGATGTTCAGAGTAGAGCCCTAGTGAGGGAAGGCCTCTCGAGCATGCACTTAGGATGTCTCAGCTGTGCTGTTGCTGACCTGTTGTAACTACATGAGGCCATCTGTGCAGGAGACATGATTTAGTGTGTCTGTAATCCTATACTCACTGTGTAATGGTGGAAGCAGGCTGGTCAGAGACACTACCTTTAATTCAGTTTGTAGTTTACGGTTATATTAACTTTAGCCTTTGTACTTTATTATTATTATTTAAGTTAATTGCTTTTTCCCTGTAAGTAGAGTTAATGCTTAACACTCTGGCTTAAAAGCAAAGAAACAAAAACAAAACAATATCCCAGAAAGAATTTCCTGTCTAATTACAAACCTGTAACCAAAACGTAGATGTGCTGGTACTAGGCCCTTCCAAGGCACTGGTCTGTTTAAAAAACCCCCCTTAGAAGTGTGTTGCATTCAAAACAAGGGCCTTGTACATTTTTCAGGGTGTTAACTGGTTGTATCTGATTAGTAAGGGGCTTTGGCTTCCAAATTCGGGAATGGCGGGGAGCTGGCAGGCTTCTGTTCTGGCAAGGCAATGAGAAGCCCTTGGCAACCACATGGGCGCACTCGGGGCTAACCTGTAGACCCCTGGTTGCTCCCTCTCCTGCTCCCTGTCTTTCTGGCATTTTGTAGCTCCTTAGAAATTGTTTTTTTCTGCCAGAGGGATGGGTCAGAGCTGTAGAGAGGAAGACATTGCCTGAACACTTCTGCTCATCCTTGGACTGGGTGGTTGGCAGACATTTTGGTGTGCTCACTGTAGGTTGACTTTAGTATCTGAATCGTTAGGTTTTCCCTTCTGGTAGAGAGGACTGAGGGTTCCAGGTGTGAGGAAGTGAATGAATGGCTGTGGATCTATCCTGTAAGAAGATTAAATCACCAGTCGATGACCCAGTCTCAGGCTTGTCTTTTAACCTCTTGGTGGTTTCAAAAAGGGTTGGAGGTGACTTTTTAAACATTTACCTCCTATCTTTTACCTTTTACCAAGTCTGTAGAGCTGGGTAGACAATATTTTAGCAGCCCCAGAGCAGCCAGGAATCCTGCTTGGGAACCAGAAGCCCTAACCTCTGGGGAATGTGAAGCTGGGGTTTGGAACTGTAGGAGGCAGAGTCCCACCACCACCTCAGCCTTCTGGCATCCTGGGGAACAGCCAGCCCAGGGCTTGGTGTTGGCAGTCTGAGTTTGTGAGGTAGAGTGGGGTGTCAAGGCAGTACCCCTGAAGTCAGCACTTTGTGTAAACTGTCCCTCACTTATAACTACTCTATAAATATATACATATATTTATATAAATATATATATATGAAGTGACTAGTTAACTGGCATCCTGCTTTAGCCTGAGACTTGCCCTAAGAAACTGCTGAGCCCTTGGCACACCTACATAGTGTGTTTTCTGTCTGTTGGGGGGAGCTGTTGAGCAAGGCAAACATCTTGATAGTTCAGATGGGCTTTAATGTACTGTTGCCAGGGAAGGCTTTTTCTGATTTTTTGACACATTTTTGCACACTTTAATTGGTGTCTTTGAGCAACTTAAACACATTGAAGATGAGCTACTGTACATATTTTTATATTCTCTTTATAAGTGCATGTCCAACTTGTAACCATATTGTAAGGAATGGCTGTCCAGTAGGCCTAGTGTTACTGTCACATAAGAGGGATAGCATCTGTCATTCGCCCCTCAGCATCCTGGGAACTTCTTCTTGAATGAAGACTGTAAATTTGGTCAAGTCAACTCTTAGCTCAGTTATCTTAACCATTTGAATGATTTATTTGTGTGTCCTATGTATCTTTCTCTTTGGCAGCGACCAGAGTTAAACTGATGTCTCAACTGACCCACTCAGCTGCCAGTCACCTACTTTTTTTCTTTTTCAATTCCCCTTGAAGTTGTCCAGTAGAAGACAGATGATTTGCTGCCTATCCCTTTGAGTAAGAAATCAGGGATGTGTGCTCTTCCCCTAGACCCACAATGTTCATGAAACACCTATAGCAAGGATGATGGTGGTCCTTCCGTTACTGAAGTCACCCTTCACTGTGGCTGTTTGAAAAGGAGATGTACTTGGATGTTCTGTAAATCTTGAGATAAACTGTTTTGGAGACTTAACCACCTCTCTGATGGGGGACCAACTCTATGGAAATTGTAAATAAGTTTTATTTATAAACCTGGCACTGTATTCAATAAACATTTCTGCAGCCTTTCATCTCTTAACTGTGAACTGTGTAGGTTTGGCTTTCGTGGCTTCTAGTCCCCTTGGCGAGATAAGGCAGACCTTCCTGCTCTCAAGTAGAGTCCCCCGGGGCTATGCAGCCGGTGAGTGTGTGGAGCTAGAGATGGCAGGGGCAACAGCACCTAAGTAGTCTGTTCCAGCATTAAGTAGTTTGGGGGTTACCCAGACTCTTAGCAGATTAAAATCACTTTGACTTTGAGAAATGTATTTTTAAGCTGGCTGTGGTAAAGCAGAGACATGGATCTCTTGAGTTTAAGGCTAGCCTGGTCTACTAGAGTTCCAAGTTAGCTAAGGCTACATATGGAGACTCAGAACGAGCAACAACAACCAAAAGAAACTAAAGAAATTTTAAGATGAACACTTTAGGTGGCAGGATGGAAGTATAGTTCACTTGGTAGAGTTCTTGTTTACCATACCTGAAGTCCTGGGTTTTTTACTTGGCACCGGATATCATAAGCTGGATGTGATGACACACACGTGTAATTTCAACACTTTGAACGTTGGAGAGGTAGAGGCAGGAGGATCAGAAAGGCAAGACCATCTGCACCTACACAGTGCCGCCCCAGAACCTTGTTTCTAACCTATATCTTGAGAGAGATCTTACCCAAACTCCTACTCCTAGTTACTTTCCTATTCTTTAAGGATGCAGGATGCAGGATACAGGATGCAGGATGCAGGATGCAGGGAGGATTGGAAAGGGAGGGGGATCAGAATAAGCCCCTGCTTGGCCAGAAGAAAGCTGTATCTTTAGAGCCTCTCGTGTGCTCACAAACCCTGGGACTACAGGGTTGTAGATCTTGAGGACAGAGATCCACCCTGGGATGTTACAGCTCTGCTCAGACTTGTCCCTGGGTAGCCTTGGGCAGGTTCCCTACCATCTAGGCCTGAACTTACGATTAGCCCAGTACCTGTGTCTGTGGCTTTCTGGGATTCTGCCCAAGCTGGTTTGACATCGTTGCTTGATGTCTAAATCAAAATTGAAGCCTAAAGAATGAAGTCCCTTAGGAGTTGCTGTGTCCGTTGAGATGACAATGGGACTTTAACATTCTCAGCCCTCCATCTTAGTGGGTAGAATGGAGGCTAAGCTTACTGTTAGGACCATGAAAGGTCAGGAAAGTGGATAAGTGGCTTCCATTATCCCAGCAGAGAAACAGCCACCACTGGGCTGTAAGAGGCTGGGTCCAACTGACCCTGCATTTGGTTTGTCAGTGGCTCTAGCAGGGAAACAACAAAAAGCTCAAGTACACACACGATACCAATCTCAACTGAACTGTCCTGGGCACCCAGTGACTCAGGATGCCTTAGAAGGGAAGAAAATAAAGCTTTTTATAGTTCCCTGCTTTTCTTTGACTGCCCTCCACTCTCTGCCTGAGGGAGTGGGAAGAGCCAGCTCAGGCTGCAGAGCCACACCCCAAAACTGACAGCATAGTTCTAAGGCTGGCATGGCCAGTTTCCCATCTTGACAGTCTGAATTTGGGGCTGGGGGTGGAAGGGGGCCAGTTCCTCTCATAAAAATGACTCATTGTATGTATCAGCAACCTTTCAGAGAGGATTTCAGATGTCATGTCCTAACAGTATTTCCAGTTTTACAAGGACCAAAGGGAAAACCTGGTCTCCTTTGATAGTAGTTAACATTTTTATTTATATCCGTGTGCTTGTATGTGCATATGCGTGGTGTGTGTGTGTGTGTAGATCCACATGCTACATGCTACATGCTACATACAGTGCATACAAGTAGAGGTCAGAGGACAGCCTGTGGAGTTGGTTTTCTCTTTCTATATGTGGGTTCCAGGGATGGAAACAGATTTCCAAGCTTGCTCAGCAAGCACCTTTACCGGCTTAGGTTTCTTGCAGCCCGTCCCCCAACCCCCAGGAGTTCTTGAGGATTTTATTAGAATGTAGTCTGTCTTGGTTTTATAGAAACATGCAGAGTTTGCTTTTAAACTAATTTTCTTCTGCCTCTATAAGTTTTAGTATACTCATTAAACTGCAATATTTCTCTGTAGTTAATCATTTTGTAATGAATGTAGGTTTTCATCCCCTAGACAGATTAATATCAGCATCAAGATTTAAGATAGTAGATTTTTTTTTTTTTTTTTTTTTTTTGTTTTTCAAGACAGGGTTTCTCTGTGTAGCCCTGGCTGTCCTGGAACTCACTCTGTAGACCAGGCTGGCCTCGAACTCAGAAATCCGCCTACCTCTGCCTCCCGAGTGCTGGGATTAAAGGCCTGTGCCACCACTGCCCGGCGATAGTAGATTATTAAAAGGGAATGGGGGAAATATGTTGCATTGCGGGGCACATATACGAGGAGGCCCTGAAAAGGATCCACGCTGTATTATGGCATGGCAGCACACAGAAGGTAGAGGCAGGAGGTTCGGGAGCTGCAGGCCACACATAGATAGAGCTACTTTGAGACAGTCTGGGCTACAGTGGGACCCTGTCAGACAAACACAAAACAATGGCTAGTGGGACTGCAGGAGGGATGGCTGTTGAGAAGACACATTGCTCTTGCAGAGGACCTGAGTTTGGTTCTCAGCATCCACATCACCACAGACTGATGCACATACCCTCTGAAAGGAAAAGTCTCCGCTCAGGATACCCAAGACCAAGTTCTTAGCACAGAGGAGATTTCTTTGCCCTAGAGGGACAAAGGGCAGGGAATAAGAGACAAAGCCAGGAGTTAGAGAGCAAGGGAGAAGGGGAAGGGGACAAGGAAGAGGGGAAGGGAATGAGACAAAGGACTGCCTCTGGATAGAGAGGAGACTACTATGGCACATAGGTAAGTGGTTGATAAAGGAAAAGGAGGAAACCCACATTAGGTTGAGGTGTTTAATGTTACTTGGGTATGTTAATTAGGTGAGCCAAAGGGGGCTTTTGATTGCTGGACCTTGGCAGTCAGCCCCAGGAGGAGGAAGTGGACAAACAAGGGATAGAGCTTGGCATCTAGCTTTAGGAATATATAAGCCAACCGTTTTTATCAAGGTAGAGGGAACTGGGGAGAAGGGCAAGGCCTGCCAGAGCCACATCATGTGCTTGAGTGGGCTAGTGTCCCTTCACACCCCCCCCCCATATACACATGATTAAAAATAAAATAGAGTGGTGGTGCACTCAGGAGGTGGAGGCAGGCAGATTTCCATGAGTTCAAGGCCAGCCTGGTCTACAGAGTGAGTTCCAGGACAACCGGGGCTAAACAGTGAAACCCTGTCTCTAAAACCCAAAAAGGAAAAAAAAAAAAAATCTTGAAACGAACCAAGAACTTTATAAAAGGGACTCTTAGAGAGATGGCTTATTCCAAGCATGCGGACCTGAGTTTGGATCTCTGACCCCCATGTATAAAGCCAGGCACAGCAATGCAATAACTATAGCCTGGAGAGGCAGAGACAAGTAGATTCCTAGAGGTTGCTGGCCAATCAGCTTAGTCAAATCAGTCACCTCAAGTGACCTCCATGATCTGTGAGAGACCTTACACACACACACACACACACACACACACACACAAGAAGGAGCCTGGTAAAATGGCTCTGGGTAAAGATTCCTGCCATGTGGAACCAGGCACACCCCAGTTTGGATTGAACACTCTGGAAATCACAGCAGAAGGATTTGACCTCTGGAGTTTATCCTCTGACTTTCACATGTGAGCCATGACACATCCATTTTCACAAATGATATTGTAGTTAAAGGTACTTTTAAGTCAAATCTCCTGCCAACACAAATATCTGTATCTGATGGTGCTCAAACTTTTTGGATTGTTTCTAATGATAAGGAACTTAGCCTAGGTTATCCTTTCTGGTTTTCTAAAAGTATTATTCTGAGTCTAGAAGAAATTCTATTGTGTAAAACTTGTAACGTCAGCTGCTTTTGATAACACACTGATAATCATAGTTCTTGGGAGATAGAAACAAAGAGGCTTAGGAGTCCAGGGCTATCCTTGGCTTCATATCAAGTTTGAGGCCAGCTCAGGCTACAATAGACCTTATCTTCAAACTATGTGCCATCAAATCACCCACTACCTTATAAACAGTAGTTATTACTTTGTATTTCCTTCCAGAATCTTTTTGGCCATATAGATTCAGACATACAGTTTACATATTGGGGGATGCCTTCATTTCTTTCCTTGTTGCTGTGATAAAAGCACCTTGACAAAAGCAACCTAAGGGAGAAAAGGTTTATTTTGGCTCACAGTTCAAGGCTATGGTCCATCATGGTGAGGGAGCCAAGGGGTTAGGAACTCGAAAGAGCTGCTCATGTGGCATTCACAATCAGGAACAGAGAGTTGTGAACGTATGCTAGTGCTCAACTCCCACTCTCTATTTACACAGTCTAAACATTCCAGCCCAGGGAGTGGCGCCACCCACAGTGGGCATGGCCTTTCAACTTAACATAAGACAATCCCCAACAGTGCCCGGACACCATTTCCCATGTGCTTATAGATCCTATCAAGTTGGCAGATAACACACCATGGTCATCACAAAATCTTGATGCAGTTTTAAAGAAAGAATTAAGTATAATAGTCTTTAGTATTACAAATATCTATCTATCTATCTATCTATCTATCTATCTATCTGTCTGTCTATAAAGATGTACTTTTCTATTTATGTCTTGTTTTGAGATATAATTCATATAGCTTACATGGTTATTGATGCACTCACCACAATATCTTACCACTACCTGGTTTTAGGGTATTTTCTTTTTTCCAGTGCTCTCCTAAGGAGATAAACTTCTATCCCCTAATATCTGGGCATTTTTGTCACCCATCTGGAAAAGCCTTTACACTGCTGGCAGACACTTCCTAGCCCCAGCACGCAGCAAGTTCTAACCTTTTTTCTATCTCCATGGCTATGTCTATACTGGATATGTAAATGAGGTTCCATATTCACTGTGTTCTAGCTGCTTTTTCATATTGTAGAGTGCAGATTTCTCTACCTACTTGTTTAGTTCTTAGGAACTGGCTGTGTTAGTTTGCTAGAGTTTGGCATCCTAATAAAGGCCATCTGGCACATGATATTTCTACTGGTTCTCACCAGGTGCTAGATTGGAGTTGGGCTTGTCCTTCATTTCCATTTAGGGGTCCTGCTGTGACTCTATGGGGTGAACCCTTGACATCTAATCCTGGTCCCAGGCCAAGCCTAGTGCTGGTCTCCACAGGGAGACCAGCTTGCTTTCTTACTCATGCACCTTAAAAAAGTTTACCATTATGTGTGAGTGAGTGTGTGTGTGTGTGTATGAGTGTGTGAGTGTGTGTGTAAGAGAGAGAGAGAGAGAGAGAGAGAGAGAGAGAGAGAGAGAGAGAGAACATAGAGGTGAAAGAAAAACTTGTAGGAGTGGGTTCTTTCCACCATATGGTTTTGAAGATCAAACAAGGTTATCTGGTGTGACAATCCATGCCTTACCCACACATTTTTTATGCACACCATTTTTCATTTTGTTTATTTATTTTCACCATGAGAGAAACTAAGAGGCAGTGACATTTATTCTGGGTTCTGCCTGCAGACAAACAGTTCTGTGTTTGTGGGCTGCTTTCTCCACAGATATATACTTTGCCAAGTGCCGCTTCTGTGTTCTAATGTGTCCATCTGAGAAGTGGAAACACATTTGCCTCACAAGGTGACCATGAGAGTAAATGAGGTGAAAGAATTCTCTGGCACAACAGCTAGCCCATGGGAAGTGTGTGAAAATCCTCCCATCCGTACACTGTGAGTGAATCACCATAGAAGGAATGAGGCAGTTCGGTAGCTACTCTGGTTTGATCTAGCTCCTGCTGGCTCCTTGGGATATAATAGTGAAAGTGCAGGGTTTAGTATTTTGATACACACCCTGCCAAACTTATGGAGAGGGCTGCAGAGCCTCCAGCACTAGGCGAGGCCTGGGAACATCCAACTTATTTTCTCAATGAGTCCATCTGTAATGTCTGCAGCATCTGGGGCATGTGAGGGTTAGGTACTGTCTAAGGATGACAGAGTCACCTAAGCCTGGAAGAGGTTGGAGTTTAGACTTCTCCTTCCTCTGTGAACATTAACATTAATGTCCCACCCCTGGGCAGAGACCAGCCTCTTCCTGCCCCTTCTCTTTGGTAACTCTTGTGGTTCTATCAGACATTGACTAATTCTTGAGAGATGCTCATAGCTCCGAGTCTGAAGTGATTCTCTAGTGTGGCTGGATGAATCCCAAACTCCTCTAGCACCATGGGAAGTGAAGCCATCTGCTCGTGTCTCACTGCCTGTCTTCTCTGCCAAAGTCTTGAATCTTCAGCTTAAAAAAAAAAAAAAAATCACCTGATACCTTTCAATAGCCAAGCGCCTCAGATTCCAATTCAAGGTCACTCTCCTTGTGGGAAGCCCAGAAGCAGGCAATGAGCCAAGAGTTAGCTAAATCATAGTGAGCTGTGATGCTTTGCAGGGAGGAGAAACTTGGTCTGGGCACAGCTGTTCAAACAAGGTAAATACTCTAACTCAGCTTTCCAAATACTTCTGCGTCTTTGCAGTCAGCCTAGCACCTGCAACCATGTGAGAATTCATCATGTGCTTTCTCATCTGATTAAAGAGAAGAGAGTGTGGTAGCTTGAGTAAGAACGCCCTCCCCACTACCCCGTGGGCTCATATGTTTGATAGAATCATTTGGGAAGGATCAGGGGGTGTGGCCTTGTTGGAGGCGGTGCATCACTGGAGACTGACTTCAAGGTTTCAACAAACCAGGCCATTCTGAGTTAGTCTTCTCTCTACCTTGTCCCAGCAATTGCTCCATAACCACCACAGCCATGCTTGTCTGGTTGGCTGCTGCCCTGCGACTTGCCCTGATATTCACAGACTCTCCAACCAACCCTCTGGAACGGAGAGTAGCAATGAAATGTTCTCTTTTTAAAGTTGCCTTGGTCATAGTGTTTGGTCACAAGAGAAAAGTAGCTAAGATGTTGGTAATAGGGAGGGGCGTATTGCTGTGATAGGCTGAACCAAGCTGGTTTTTGGATAAATAAGGAAGACTTGGGGATTTTGAACTAAGAAAGTGGTTGAAAGCTATAAGTAGGGCTTAACGGGGTATCGCAGTGTGCTGGCTGGTTTTCTGTGTCAACTTGACACAAGATAGAGTCACCAGAGAGGACAGAGCCCCAGTTGAGGAAATGCCCCCATGAGATCCAGCTTTAAGGCATTTCCTCGATTACTGATCAGTGTGGGAGGACTCAGCTCTTTGTGGGTAGTGCTATTCCTAGGTTGGTGGTTCTGGGTTCTATAAACAAGCAGGCTGAGCAAGCCATGGGGAGCAAGCCAGTAAGCAGCACCCCTCCATGGCCTTTGCTTCAGCTCCTGCCTCCAAGTTCCTGTCCTGTTTGAGTTCCTGTCCTGACTTCCTTCAGTGATGAGCGCAATGTGGAAGTGGAAGCTGAATAAATAACCCTTTCCTCTCCAACTTCCTTTTTGGTCATGGTGTTTCACTGCAGCAATAGAAACCCTAACTAAGGTACATGGTAAGAGCCTGGCAGACAGTGCTGAGAGCACCATGGACTATGGAGGCTCAGCTCAAAAGTTTCCAGAGGGGAACAATATTAACAACTGGAATACAGATCATTCCTGTGCTAACTTGGCTGTTTTTGTCCTAACAATCTGCTTGAGGCTAAACTGAAAAATTTCATTGGCAGAGGAGACTCCAAAGCAGCCCAATATTGACTGAGCCACCTGGTGATTAGTGCACTCTTATGCAGGTCTACAGAAAACACGAGCAAGCAGGACAAGAAGAAATATGAAATCAGCTTGAGGAGAAAAAAAAAAAAGCAAGACCAGAGAATGTAAGGTTGGAGCCAAGACCTGTGCTCAAAGACACACACGTTTAAAGAAAGGCCTGATGTGAAACTAAATGGAATAAGGGAAGTGTGCCTCTGGGGAAGACCCCACCCAGCTAAGCTTTCAACTTGGAAAAGGGAGATGCTCCCGAAGCAAAGTAAAGCTTATTCAAAAAAAAAAAAAAAAAAAGGAAATCATCAACAAATCAAAGTTTGCACAGATTCTGTCTTAAGCAGGCAGCCTTAAGTTGAGAATTTTGGCCACTTGGCTTTGGAGTCATGAAGAATAGATACAGAGCAAAGAGGTTGTGGAAACTTTCTCCATGGTTAAGGAAAGCCATTGAGGTCAGGTGTGTGTGTGTGTGTGTGTGTGTGTGTGTGTGTGTGTGTGTGTGTGTGTTTTCTAGAGAGGCCATTGTGTCAAATCAGTAAAGGTGAAGCTTAAATTGCATTGGAGACCCCAAGATGTTGCTGTTGTCAGAGCCATAGGGATGTCTGCAGACAGGGAGTGGAAACAGCCCACGGGAGAGAAGTATGTTACAGTCAGCAAAGCCGGAAGGTTGAGACACCTAAGCTCTTTGATATCAGAAATGGAGTAACAGGATTTGGAGTTTGGGTTTTAGACTTCTTTTGATCCACCATTTCCTCACTGTGTCCCTGTTCCTCTTTTTTGGTATGGTGATGTATATTCAGCACCATTGTATGTGGGGTGTGTAAGTTGCTTTTTGTTGTTGTTGTTAGTTTTTATTTTACAGGAGGTAACAGTGAAAAGATTGCTATGAATCTCAGAAGAGACTTTGGACTTTTAAACAGTTTCGAGACTGAAAGACTGTGAGGAGTTTTGAACTTGGATTAAATTCAGTTTGCATTATGATGTGGCCACAAGCCTGTGGGGGCCAGGAAATAGAATGTAGTTTGAATGAAAGTGGCCCCAGGCTCATATGTTTCATGGAAATATTTGGGAATGATTAGAAGTCGTGGTCTTGTTGGAATTAGGTGGACCAACTAGGTGGGCTTTGAGGTTTCAGAAGTCCACATCATTCCCAGTTAGTTCGCTCGTTCTCACTCTCACTTCTCTCTCTCCCCCTCCCTCCTCCCTCCTTCCCCCTCCTCTTCTCTCTCTCTCTCTCTCTCTCTCTCTCTCTCTCTCTCTCTCTCTCTCTGCCTGGTGCTTGTGAATCAAAGGTAAGTTCTTAGCTACTGTTCCAGAGCCATGCCTGCCCACCAGCTGCCATGTTCCCTGCCACAATGGTCAGGGATTCTAGCACCCTCTGGAGCTGTGAGTCCCAATTAAATGCTTTCTTTTATAAGTTGTGTAAGTCATGGTGTTTTGTCATGGCAATAAAAAATGACTCTGACAGTGAGGGAATTGAATTCTTGTGATTTGTCCTCAGGTTTGAAGTCTACAATGTTCAAAGGTCTAAATTACCAGATTTCAAAATCCTGGAAGGCACATCTTTATTGTTTGAGGAGCTTTGCAGGTCTTTGGTAGAAACAAAATTATTCAACCCAAATGGGTCAATAAAGAAATCCTAATGGAAGCCTACAAGATATTGAAGATTGAATGAAAGACGTCTGCAGATCAAAACCCAGATGCAAATAAAAAGTCAACAAAGACAATTCAAAATGGTAAGAAACAGTGTATTGTTTTGTCAGATATTGAAAGTGGAATTACAATATTATCTAGCAATTCCTTTCCTAAGTAAACGACTCAAAGAATTGAAAGTTGGTACTTGTAGATACTTGAATACCCATGTTCATAGAAATATTATTCAAAGTAGTCAAAATCCTATTTTTATAGACCCAGTGTCCATTGGTGTGGTGTATGTGTGGTGTACATGTATTGGGGTGTGGGAGTGGAGGTGTGGGTGGGCATGAACACACAGGGTATTATTTAACCTTTAAAAGAAAAGGGGTCCTGTCACATGATCTGACATGGATGAGTCTTGAAAACATTATGTTACATGAAACATGTCAGGAAAGGCAAATGCTGTATAAAAAGTTTATACTACTTGTTCATAGTACTTGTATGAAGTTCATGAGTAGTAAAAGTTATCGACACAGAAGGAAGAGTGTGCTGTTTCCATACACACCACGGGCAGGGTGATGGGGAGTTATCTCTGTCTCTGTCTCTGTCTCTCTCTCTGTCTCTCTCTGTCTCAGACAAGGTCTCACTTTGTAGCTCAGGCCAGTCTGGAACTCACTATGTAGATCAAGGTGGCCTCAAATTCATGAGATCTGCTGGAATTAAAAGCCTGTGCCACCATGCCTGTCTCACAGATTGTTTTTTGTTTTGTTTTGTATTTTTGTTTTTTTTGAGACAGGGTTTCTCTGTTTAGCTCTGGCTGTCCTGGAACTCACTCTGTAGATCAGGCTAGCCTCGAATTGAGAAATCCGCCTGCCTCTGCCTCCCAAGTGCTGGGATTAAAGGCGTGCACCGCCACCGCCCGGCTTCAGATTGTTTTTTAAAAAGTCAAGTAGGATTGGGATTTAGCTCACTGGTGGAGCTTTGTATGTACAGGGCCCCAGGTTCAATTCCAGGTTCAAAAAAAAGTCCAAGGGGTAGAACAGATTTTACAAGGAGATATTGCAATGCTTTCATTATTACAGCTAATGTTTCTCCTAGGCATTATGAGCCCTCCTTTATTATTCCCTACTATTTTCCTATTGTTTAATTATCATCATATTGTTTAATAATTATTACCTTAAACACTATTTGATGTAGGATATCTCATTTAAGAAAAATTATTAGATAAATCTGAGTCCAGGCTGGTAAAAAAAAAGATGTTGAAAATCAAAAGAAGGACACAATTGCAAGTTAGACAGGACTTTAAGAAACATATACTGACTCATCCCATGTCTACTTAGCAGATAAAGGTGCTTGCTGTCAGCCTAGTGACCTGAGTTTGAATCCCAGAACCTACAATACAGAAGAGAATTGATTCTTGCAAGTTGTCCTCTGACTTCCAAATAGATGCTATGGCACACAAGGACCCATACATGTATGCAAGGGCACACACATGCACAAGTGCACACATCATAATAATGATACTACTACTACTACCTAATAATAATAAATACACTCCTAATATAGTATAAGAATGCAGATGCGAGTAGCTATGGACAGTACGTAAACCCCAGAGAATTGATCCAAAAAGAAATAGAAATGTTAGAGCAAGCCGTCTGTGGTTGATTGAAAACCAACAGCCCCCAACAGACTGATGTATTTGAATGCTTAGTCATGGGGAGTGGCACTATTGGGGAGGGATTAGGAGGTGTGGTCCTGTTGAAGTACATGTGGTCTGCTGGAAGAAGTGTGTCATTAGGGGTATGTTTTGAGATTTAAAAAGGCCACTCGAGGCCCAGTGCCTTTTTCTTATGGATCCAGATGTAGAACTTTCAGCTACTTCTCCAGCACCAGATCTGCCTACATGCTACCCTGCTTCCTCCATGACAACAATGAAGTCAACCTCTGAAACTGTAAGCCAGGCCCAATTAAATGCTGTCTTTTATAAAACTTGCCATGGTCATGGAGTCTCTTCACAGCAATAAAATATGAACAAAGGCAGTGTTTAAAGAAACAAAGTATGCCAGGCAGTGGTGGCGCACGCCTTTAATCCCAGCACTTGGGAGGCAGAGGCAGTCGGATTTCTGAGTTCGAGGCCAGCCTGGTCTACAGAGTGAGTTTTCAGGACAGTCAGGGCTACACAGAGAAACCCTGTCTCAAAAAAGAAAAAAGAAAAAAGAAAAAGCTATCTGAGTGTGCTGTCTGATGAGGAGTAGCAGAAGGAAAATAATGTCTATCTTTGTTTTTCATAACTAAGTCATTATATCTCTATCAGAACAGAAAATTTTGTGTGTGCAGTAAAAAAACACTGCAGTCTATGATAGGCAAGAATCAGGACCCTAAGCTGAGGCATTCTGGGAACTGTTGGTTTAGTGTTGCATGGCATAATGTCATGCACAACATAAACTGCACATGTGGGATGTTCAGAGCTAAGGATGCAATGGAATCCTGCAATGCACCCAGGGGGACCTCCGCCAGGAGCACCTGGCATTTGTTATATGAAAATACAAAATATTTATTTATTTTTAACCAATGAGCTATCTCAATATCCCTCATCAAACTTTCCACTTTGAATTAATTTTCGGTGGGTGTGTGCTCACGAACCTTTTTGTTGTTGTTGTTGACATTTTTTTTCATGTCTCCCACATTCTGTTACACAACCCACAGTGTAAGTAGCTGGGTTCTAGACTAACTCAGAAGTCTAGCTAGACTAGGTGTGAATTCTTCACCCACAAACTCATGAGATAAGTTGTGATTGTTCTAAGCTACTAAACATACAGGTTCGTCCTGTTTTGAAGTGATAGATGAAGCTGCCAGAACCAAAGACATTCTCCCATTGTTTTGGCTGCATTTATACAGGGTGCAGACATAGGAGAATGTGTAATTAAGGGGCTGGAGAGGTGGCTCAGCAGTTAGGAGCACTTACCGCTCTTGCAGAGGACCTAGGTTCAGTTCCTAGCACCTACACAGCAGCTCACAATCATTTGTAACTCCAGTTCCAAGATGCCTCATGCTTTTTGCCCTCTTCTGGCCTCTATGGGCATCAGGCACATCTGTGATGTGTGTGTGTACACTAATACCCAGAAAATAAAAATAACTCTTTAAAGAATATGTGACTTGCAGGGTGTTGGTGGTAGCAGCATACTCCTTTAATCCCAGCACTCAGGAGGCAGAGACACAAGGATCTCTGTCAGTTAGAGGAGTTCTAGGACATCTAGGAATCCATAGAAAAACCCTGTCCTGAAAAAAAAAAAAAAAAAAAAAAAAACAGGTGTGACTCAGTGGCATTTAGATCACACGCTGAGCAGCCACTATCTCCATCAAGTTCCAAACATTGTTATCAGTCAGAAGAAAACCTTCGGCTCATCAGAAGTTGATCCCCAACTCCTCTTGTGGACACTGTGATCTGCCCTTTGCTGCAGATTTACCTATTAAGAACATTTTATTGCCATAGAATATCATAGTCTGTGCGTCTGGTGCATGGATTCCTTCATCCAGCAAGGGTTTTTCAGTACTGAGCGTTACAGATAAAGGAAGCACACCAGCTTGTACCATGAGGTTCCCCCACAAGATGGCTATGTTGAGGGGCTCCCAGCAGGAGCACAAGGCTTCTGTCAGAGTAAGGACCCCAGTGTCTGGGCTCTGGAATTTCCCCCCCCCAAAAAAAACCCCAAAGAAATAGGTGCAGGGACCTTAGTGTACCAGATAGTGTTTTTTCTCCTCCCTTGGTGTGTGCATCGTTCCCATGGATTCTTGCTAAGGCATCCATGTTTCACTGACTAAAGAATAAGGGAGACCACAGGTGGAAGCAACAGGATGATGGAAGGATGCCCACCCAATGATGGAAGGATGAAGGAAAGAACTTCATCCCTCAACGGATTATCTCTTAGTCCTGAAGAGAAACAATGTTACTTCACAATAGGCCCAACATCATGCTGAGTGAAGAAAGGCAGACACACACACACACACACACACACACACACACATACACTCTGCAGGATTCTGTCGCTGTGAAACATAAATCCAGAGTGAGCCCGGAAGGCTGAAGTTCCCAGGAGGAGCTGTTCAACAAGGCCCTCCGACCGTCCATGCAGTGGGGCCTCGAGCATCCAAGACAGGCATCCCAGAAAGCAGTAGACTGCAGGAGGGACCAACCTGTTCTCCACTCCTGCCCTGATGCCTCCTGCAGCACTTGGCAAGTTCACTTCAGCTTCCAGCACACATCCTGTCATCCTGCAGCTCCACCAAAGCCTCCACAGGCAGATGTAGGAAGGAAGGGGACTGGGACCAATGAGGGAGTTGTTCAGTCTCTAGCTTATGCCCCCTTGGGATCGGAGTCCCAGAGAGCAGCTCAAGATGAGGCTTGTTTCCTCTCCAAGCCTGGGCCTTGGAACTCTGATCCAAACCTACTCAATAAGCTAGGACGACTGCCTTAGTGTCTCCAGATAATCGAAGGGAACAAACAAGACTTGCCAGTTTCCATGGAAACCATCCAAAATTTAAAAGACTAAGAGTTTAATATCTCACGCACACACCCCTGCCTCTGTCCCCCCCTTCCCTCTCTCCTCCACACTCTCACACACAAATTCTATTGTGCTGCATTATTCTGATGAGACCTTAGTCTGGCTGCCGAGAGGATTCAGGATTTGGGGCTTTCTGTAGAACACGGAGCCCTGTGAATTCATTTTATGGGTTTAAACTAAAGCATGAAGAAACATTTGGAATGCAAAATGCCTTAATCCTCTATACCACTGAAGATAAAAAATAAAAATAAAAGCGGTGAAAGCTTTTTGCTAGATTAAAAGGAAAGATGAGGTGTGGGGGTGGGGTGGAGGTAGGAGTGGGGTGAGGAAGGCTGGGAGTCAATCTCTTGAGCCTCTGCTATCCAGCCCTGCCCTGTGCAGCGTCTCCTTCTCCGAGGCTGCTACAGATGATGGGACTGGGCCTATTATACTGCTTAGGTGGGAGACCCAATCAGAGCAAGTGACTAGTAATACGATGCTCATTGCATTTCTGCAAGGGATGGCCTCTGCTGCTGTGGTCTGAAGTTTCTATCTGAACAGCAAGCATTACCCAACTGGGAACTGGATGGGGGTAGGGGTAGGACAGAGAACAACAAACCGCACATGAACCAAACACATATTCTTTGGTTGTTACTCCCTAAACAATCCTAACAACCATTTAGAAAGTATTTATAGTGTGTGTGTGTGTGTGTGTGTGTGTGTGTGTGTGTGTGTGTGGTTATCCTGGAACCGGACGCCTGCAAACTGACTTGCACTGTAAGCATATATCTGCATTATTTATTTTTTTCCTTCCAAGCCTCTCCCTCTTTCCTGGACATCTTATCTCGTATACTTGACCTAACTACTCAGATCTTATTGTCCCTCACCTCATCAGTGACCATGTACTCCACTGATCAGCCTCTGGCTTCATTCAGTAGCTTTTTTTTTTTTTTTTTTTTTTTTTTTTTTTTGAGATAGAGTCTCACTATGTATCCCCGAATGACCTAGAACTCACTAATCCAGCTGGCACTGAGCTCACAGAGGTCTACCTAGCGCTGCTGAGGTACCTGAGTACCATCAGACCTGGCACTATTTTTATTCCATGGAACATTTCAGCCAGGAAGCCATGCCAATGGACCCAGTCCTGCCTCACTTATAAAGAAAATACAATGATCGTCATTTTCTCATAATCTCCGCAACAATCCAGCAAGGTCTAAGGCTTTATTACTGTACAAACATGAGCTTGAACCTCAGAGATTTTTCAATGATTTGCCCAAGGTCTCATGGCCCTTTATCTACTGTGTTTTCTCTATTTCTCTCGAGGAAGATGAGTCTGAGTGCGTGTGGGGTGAGCATGCGCACTTGCCCTAAGCCCTGCAAGCCGTTATTCCACTTGGCTGGCTGTTCTCCATGAGGTACCAGCAAGGCCAGTTCCCAGGTGGCGAGGGAGCTTAAACAGCCCATTGCAGGCCAGCCTTGTGTCCCTGACCATGTCAAACCCCAGAGACCTCTTTGAAGAGCTGTGACGCTCCAGATGAACAACATAAATTCATGGAAATGTTTCACAAGGGCGTTTTTCCTCTGCCGGTCTCCATTTCCGTGAAAAACACAGACTTGGAAGTAAACAGTCTTTGCAGCAAAAAGGGAGCGAGGACCGATTTCCCTCCACACCCCCGGCCCACAGCTCTGTTTCCTCTGCCCTTCCTCCCTGCAGCATGCAGGGTCCCCAGAGGCCCAAGCTCCAAAGATGAATGATGGATGCCCCAGGGACATCTGGAGCCTCAAGAGCTTCCAGGTCTCCTCGGTGGTTACCCCATCGGTCCTGGAGAAGCGAAGTTGGGAAAGGGCTTTGCTGATAGAAATGACAGCCGTTAGCCTGAAACCGAGGCTCCATCTACAATGGGAAATAGTCCGTGGGCTTGAGTACTGCTTGCTTTTTTACCTCCAGATTCTGAAATTTGCTCGTAAACAACACGTTGTCAGCTCATTTTTTTTTGCTTCTTGAAACTAAATGCTGTTAGGACAGATTTGCAAATTTCTGACTGCAGGGAGGCGAGTCAGAAGAACGAACTTCTGTTTGTCTGCGCTTTTTGTTTTATACTTGCAAAATGCTTCAAAATATATATTTTATTTTATGCCAAAGATCCACACCCCCTCTAAGATCCTACTGGGAAACACTTCTTTTTTGGGGATGGAGAGGGGATAGACTGGAGGAAGGCAGAGGTAGAGTGACCTATGTTGAGATCTGGAAGACTGACTGAAGTTTTGGTAGTTCACAGCCATGCTCTTGCCACAACCTCCAAGGCACAGAGATTTTGTGCCCCTGCCAACAACATGACCTGCAACAATATGTTGAGCAATAACAGCAGCATAAAAGTGAAGATATACTGGGTCTTTGCCTTCATCCTACAGCCATCTGTACTAACAGCTACTTTCTCCAGAAGTCCTGTTAATCCTGAGATTTGTGGGAGAAAAACCAACTCCACCATTTTGGGCCAAATTTAAAGCAAGCTTTATTAAACATTAACTACTGATGAAGAGATGGACTTTGTTCAGGACCATTTTCTAGAATTTTCCAGTTGAATGGCGCTATGTGTTGTAGGGGTTTATAAGAACAAACCTATAGGCCACCATACTTTCCCATGAGGCTTTGCTATTTCCCAAGAACTACAATTCCCAGCATTCCAGGTAGTTAGTTACCTTGGTCAAGTAGAAATTACAGGTTAATTTTGTGCAGTATAGTCCTTTATCCGGACCTCAGTTTGGGAGTTTGGGAAACAGACTCACTTCTGCTGACCTGTAACCCCTTGAGTATGAATGGATGTTGGCTTTGTGAATTCTCTGTTTGGAGGCAGCTTGTTACACAGCACATTGTGAGATTAACTGACTGATGCATATACTTAGCTGGATTTCGGTAGGCAGGATGACTGATGATGGCACTATTTGTTGAGTGTTAGGGATATAAGAAAATGACAGAAATCAGTAAAATTATTATCACTATTGTTGTTGTTTTAAGCACTTTTTGGTTCATGCTTAATTCTTCATATTTATTCTCACAACATCCTCATAAAGAAACAGAAGAAAACAAGGTTTTGAGGGATGTTCATAATCTGTTCCAGATCATCTGGCTCTGAAGATCCAGTCCCTGCTCTCGAGAAGCAAGTGGCCTGATGAAGTTCATGAGGTTCATGACTGCTCTGTGACTGGGCTGATGGCTACTGCCCAGCCAGTAGTGAGCAGGCAAAGGTAGGCTGGCAGGTTTGGTAAGAGAACCTGCCTGCTCCCATTTGCAGGCAGCACCTTTAAATTGAGGCTGTTGGGGAGTCAGGGGGCAATGAGGTACTGACCTGGCACTCACTGCATTGAGGTGAACATGCCAGGAACCCCACAGAGCCTTGGGAAGACTTTCTGAGTTTTACAAGCTCAAAACTGGGTTTTCTATAGTTCTGAGCCTACCCCTTGGAAGCTGCCAAGAAGCACAGACAGAAAAGGATCAGAGTCTCACTTAGACAGGTGCTAGCTCTGTCTGAGGTTACCCACTTGCTATACCCTAGCAAGTTCCACAGACATCAAGGAGGACTGGTGAGACAGAACAGTAGGTAAATACTTGCAGCCAAGCCTTCCAGCCCGAGTTCTATCCTTGGGACCCACATTGGTTGAAGGAGAGAACCAACTCCTGCAAGCTGTCCCCGGACTTCCACATGTGTGTCAGGACATGACACGGCCCCTTTCTACACTAAATAAGTGAATGTACAAAAAGAAAAAGAAAAAAACATTGGAGAAGGCAGCATGTGGGAGGGTTCTATCTAAGGAGTAGCCTGTATCCTCTTTATACATTGAATAGATATTAATTTGCACCTTGTCACCATGCAAATTACCTGCCACTCACCTCGTGGCAATTTTGTGGCTCTGGAGAGGAAGCTGGCAGGACTGAAGAGAGGGAGTTTTGAGATTTGTTTTCTTTTCCTGGTCATATTCTAGACACCGTCTCTACAGCCCATCTGCCTCGGCTTCATCTCCATTTTTATAACTACTCCAGGCTCTTTGGGGCCACCATATGGTCTCTTATGCCTCCCTGGAAACTTCATCTTTCACTGTAGATTCTGCCTGCCTGCCTGTCTGTCTGTCTGTCTGTCTGTCTGTCTGCCTGTCTGCCTGCCTGTCTGCCTGCCTGCCTATCTGTCTGTGACACTATCTCTTGCTCTTTCTCCTACCCCCTTCACTCCACCTTAATCAGGAAAAAGAGAGCTGGCTGTTCAGAATACTATCTCCTTGCTAATTTCATCACCTCAACCAATCAATCAAAACACCTGGGAAGGGGCTGGTCACGTGTGTAAGCTCTAGGACAGTCCTTCTTCTCATTATCCTCTTTCTCCTCTCCCTCGGAACAGGAGGTGGCAGCCATCAGTGGCTGCCTTCTCTGTGGGAAACAGCCACCGGAGGCCTTTGCATCATCTCCATCCCTGCTGTGGACAGCAGGGCCAACACAGAAAGTCCCCCCCAGGCTACAGAAGGGCTCCTCTGTCATGAACACAGAGATGTAAAGTTGTTTCCCCCCAGGGTCCACAGACTCTTCTCAGGTGTCTGTGAGGAAGGCTGGCACTGTCTCCATGGGAACCGAGGGTCTGAGGATCAGGTAAAGTGACTCACCACAGACCACACAGGCAGATAATAACTACACCGGCAAGAACGATGCGTGCATGCGTGTTTGTGTGTCCTGGTAGAGATGCATGTGTGTGCAGTGTGTGCACCTTGAATGTAGAAGTTGGAGGACAACCTCTCATTCCTCAGGCACTTCATTTTTTTATTTTATTAAATTTATCTTTAATTATGCGTATGTCTCTGTGTAGATGTGTGCACATTGACTGCAGATGCCCTTGGAGGCCAGAGGCATTGAATCCCCTGGAAATGGAGTTACAGGTGATTATGAACCTTCTTCCTTCTCAAGTGGGTGCTCGGAATCGAAGTCAGGTCCTTCACAAGGACAATATACGCTCTTAAACGCTGTGCCATCTTTCCAGTTTCGTCACCGTGATTTTTGAAACAAGGTTTCTCATCAGCCTGGAGCTGGGCACATAGGCTAAATGGACTATCCCAAGAGCTTAGGCATCTGCTGGTCTCCATCCACCCAACCCTTATAAAGGATTATAAAGACATCCACCACATTTGGGTTTCTAATATGAGGGTCAAACTCAGGTGCTTGTGCTTGCAAGGCACAGAACTTTCTCCACTGAGCCACTTCTTAGCCCAGGACTGCAGTCTTTTGACCCAAACCCTCATTTTCTTTCTCTGAGATTGAATAAGACGGAAACTTCAGGAGAACCAGTAAATACTGGTGATAAGAGAGTAGGGGGGATAAGAGGCTTAGAATTTAGACTCCCCCCACAAGTAACCTTGTTTTCTTTGGAAAAAGCTGATGATGGTGCTTTCTGCTCCTGGAGGATCCTCTCCTGTGTGGTGGGGGATCCAAAGGGTATGGACCAGGGGAGAACTGGGAATTCATTCCTCCCATGTCTCCTTGTGGGCCGGAGACAGCTGAGGCTAGCAAGCTGGGACTGTATGCTGCCCTCTTGTCACCCAGGACTTCTAATGAAGTCTTGATTTAAGAATTGTAGTCTGATCTTGGACAGGCCAAAGGAACTGGAGGGAAGCAGCCACCCCTCTCTGCCCCGAAACACTGCATGATGCTGTATACCTGACAGTAGTGAGAATCCCCAGAGTTGACTGGGGATTCCCATGATTACAGCTCAGGGGACCAGGCACTACTTCAGGTGAAGACTTACCTTCCTGTCAGGTTTTCAGGATTGGCTTGAGCTGGACTTGGTGGATTTGGGAGTTGAGGCCAAGTCACAAATCTCCAGCCGATTTCTTTTTAATTTTGGGAACCTACCAGAGGTGTAAGGGGGAAGTTCTCAAGAACTGAGCATGAAGCTTGGTGAGCTGGCTTGCCAGTCTCAGTTTTCTTCATTTCAGGGGGACTTGGGGAGCATCCTTGTCTTTGTGTAGTGTAATCTGGCATCCTAGTTCAGAAGGGTGAAGCAGGGGACAACAAGGGAGGGCTGTGCCTCCTCTGGCTTCCATGTGTATGTACATGGGCATGTATGTCTGCACATGAACATATACACACACACATACATACATACATTATACTCACACACACAATATACATGGCAGCATTTATTGAGCACCTACTGTCTACCAGGTCTGTGACATACTTGGCATTTACTTGGTAGCTGTGTGACTTGAACCTGGCACATAGTTGGTCCACAACTGTTTGCTGAATGAATGAAATGAATGAATGAACGAACGAACGAACAAATGAATGAATGCCTTCTCCTAGGACAGATTTCGCAGGTGTACAACCTGAACTCAGAAAGACCCACACTTATCGTAATGCCCTGTAGTGTCTTGAAGATCATGATAACTTTTGGTCAAGGCCCCCACGTTTGCCCATCAGGCCCAGATGTTTTTGCATCTGGTCCTGTTTCTTCTGGTCCCAGCTTGGACTGGATCTGCCTGCACGGACAATGAACCCTGGTGTCTTAGTTAGGGTTTTACTGCTGTGAACAGACACTATGACCAAGGCAACTCTTATAAGGACAACATTTAGTTGGGGCTGGTTTACATGTTCAGAGGTTCAGTAATTATCATCAAGGTGAGACCATGACAGCATCCAGGCCGGCATGGTGCAGGAGGAGCTGAGAGTTCTACATCTTCATCTGAAGGCTGCTAGCAGAAAACTGGCTTCCAGGGAGCAAGAATGAGGGTCTTAAAGCCCACACCCACAGTGACACACCTACTCCAACAAGGCCACACCTCCTAACAGTGCCACTCCCTGGACCAAGTGTATGCAAACCATTACACCTGGAAAAGGGAAACAAAGTTACCCATCCTTTAAACTGCACCCAGGGTCCAGGTCTGGTCCTTCCCAAGGACCAAGATCCACCATGTTGTGATCTCATGCCTGGGCTGGAGACATATTACAGGTCTACAAACTCCAGTGGCCTTTCCTTCAGTTCTTAAAGGTAAAGGGAATGCTTGCATTTTCTAAGAAACCTGACCACTTGGACTTCAGTCTTCCTTCTGTGATTCTTTTTTGTTCCGGAAGACAAGAGAGAGAGAGAGAGAGAGAGAGAGAGAGAGAGAGAGAGAGAGAGACCTGGAAAAAGGACAGAGAAGCATCATCCTCACCGAGAGCCAGAGTTCTCATTAGGCTGAGTGTGGCAAGAGGATATAGGCAGACAGCAGCGACAAGCCCCTCACCCTGGCTGCCTTGGGCCAGACACGCTGGTCCCCTCTCCTAGAACAAAGGGAGGCCGATGTGGCTTAGTCATTACTAGTGTCTGGCAAATTACCGGCCTCAGGAACACGGCTGCTTGCAAAGTTCCTGTTGGCTCCAAGCTGGAGATGGTTTATGCAGAGGGAAATAAGGCTGCGTTTGCTGGGGGGGGGGGGGGGGGGGGGGCAGACAAAGAGCTGTTTTTGAGCTGCACTGTCTGAGGCAGAATCTTGTCTCTCCCTGCAGCAGGCCTGTGTTCCTCCTCATCCAGTTCTTAAGAAGAGAGGCTGGCAGGAGGATGCTGGGGAGCAGGGATGTGAGCTGGGGAAGGCTGCACGCATTCTTTAAAAATATCAGAAAGCCTGTACTGCTTTGAGGCTGAGCGCATCTGAATGGAGCTGTAGGCGGGAGGAAACTGCCAGTGTTCCCCTCCCCCAGCCGGAGATGGATTTGAGAAGCAGAGGAAATGGTCTGTGGGTTCTTGATTTCCCCACACAGCCTAGAAGCTGAAGGCAAGAAGAGAGCCAGCCTCAGGTCCCAGAAGAACATACACACACACACACACACACACACACACACACACACACACACCTCTACTCTGAGAAAGGAGGAAGGAAAAGAGAGATGCTATCATGATTATACACATACACATGTAGCCTGGATATATGGTTTCTCTTAACTCTTGTGCTTCAGTCTATACGAGGGACGAGAGATGGCTCAGCAGTTAAGAACACTTACTGCTCTTGCAGTAAGAACCCCAGTTCAGTTCTCAGCACCCACACAGTTCTGTTCACAGCTGCCTATAACTCCAGATCTAAATGACTCAATACCCTCTTCTGATGTTCGTGAGCTCGGGCACATATGTGACACGTATACAAATGCTCAGTCTCTCACATACACATAAAAATAAATTTAAAAAAATTTAATATACATTTATTAAACCCCAACTCTGCTTCATGAGAAAAAACTTAAGCAATGAAAGTAGAATAGCACTGAGGAATGATCTCTGACCCCTATACATACCCTATACATACCCTATACATACCCTATACATACCCTATACATACCCTATACATATTCATGTGCACACTCACACAGAGTTATCAGTAAATGTGTTCGATCCTGGACACCATGTGACTAACCACTCAGATTCATGTGGAGTGATGGAGTGGTACCAGCTCCCAGCTCTTCTGGTCCATACTCCCTACTAACTACTCCAGTTCTTATTTGTGTGTGTGTGTGTGTGTGTGTGTGTGTGTGTGTGTGTGTGTATTTTGTTTTTCCCCATTATAGAGTTTCTCTGTGTAGACCTATACCTATACTGTGCTATACTGGAACTTATTCTGTAGACCAGGCTGGTCTCAAATTCACAGAGTTCTGCCTGCTTCTGCCTTCCAAGTGCTGGGATTAAAGGCATGTGTCACCACACCCAGCTTACTCCGGGTTTTTATGAAGATAACTTTTTATTCTTTATTTTTATTTAAATTTTCAAGATGGGGAGGTCTCACTATGTTGTCACACAGGCTGGCCTCAAATTCTTGGGCTGAAGTGATACTTCTGCTCCCACCTCTTAAGTAGCTGAGGACTGCAGGTGTATGTTCACTGTGCTGGGTCTCATTTCCTTTCAAAAACCAAATTACACCAGTGTATAATTACCTTAAATCATAAAGACATGGACTGTTTCTGACGGCTCTGTCTATGAATTGCTAAAGCATGTGTTGCTTGTACCCAGCATCATTTAACATCATTTATTCAAAGTCATGGTTGTAACACTTGTCTATCTTTCCAGAGTTAAAAAAAAAAAAAAAAAAAAAAAAAAAAAAAAAAAAAAAAAGAGTCCCAGGGGGCTTGAATGACAGACACGTCAGGAATGACATAACTAGTTACCGAAAATTGGAGTGTGAAGCTACACTCCCTCACTTCACTGCCCAGGGTCAACTGAGGTGGCAAGCTCCATTTCCAGCAGTATGGCCGCCCTTGTGGGCTGAGAACAGAAGAGACAGTCCATGTGGCCCAGCCAAGCTCATAGACTCCAGGCAAGCAGCTTCAGCCAGGAGCCTTGAACCTGTGATCACTGTAAGGCAGTTGCTATCCAATGCCAAATAACACATGTCCTTTTAATCAGCTTTTCTCGAGCTAGTCAACCTTACTGTGACAAAATACCCAAGACGTTCAACTTAAAAAGAAGAAAGTCTTATTTTGGTTCATGGTTTCAGAGGTTTCAACTGGTTGCTCCGGGGACTGCAGTCAGTCAGAACTCCAAGAAAGCTTCAAAAGAGACAGGAAGGGGCTGCAGTCTCAGGAACTGCTTCCAGGGTACGTCCCCAGTGAGACAGGAAGGGGTTGTAGTCCCAGGAACTGCTTCCAGGGTATGTCCCCAGTGACCTAACATTCTTTTACCATGTGCCATTTCCTGAAAGTTCCAGCTCTCAATTGGGTCAAAGCACTGGCAACAGGATTTACCACACAGACCTTTGAAGAACTTTCTACTTCACTAGGCTAATCCTTTTCATTTTTTTTTTTTTTTTTTTTTTACCTAATGGTCATGTGGGCATTTGTGGCAAGACATGCTCTGGGAAATTTTATGTTATATAATTTATGTCACTGTGTAAATGTTACTGAGTATACTTACAAACTTATATGCTACCATATATCTAGGCTACATGTGTATGTGTATAATCATGATAGCATCTCTCTTTTTCTTCCTCCTTTCTCAGTGTGTGTGTGTGTGTGTGTGTGTGTGTGTGGTCAGGCATGTGTGTGTGTGTAATAATCTATTGCTCTTAGGGCCATGATGAACAAAACAACATGAAATTAAACCAAGCCCAAGAGAGACTGATGCAATCCAGCAGTGCCGTAAACCTGAGCTGCGAGAGGCCGCTGCCAGCCTAGTGCAGCAGATGGTTTGATGATGCCCTTGTTTCTTTTCAAAATTAGGATTATTTATTAGTTCATTTATTGATTTGAGAAACTGTGCACATGACATGGTGCCCTTGTGGAGGTCGGAGGCTCTGCAAGAGGGACTCAGGTCATCGGGTCTGGAAGCAAGCACTTTTACCTACTGAGTCATCTCCCCAGCCCTAATTTGCAAGAAAGTTCTCTTGCATTTATTTATTTATTTATTTATTTATTTATGTTTTTCCAAGACAGAGTTTCTCTGTATAGTCCTGGTTGTCTTGGAACTCACTTTGTAGACCAGGCTTGCTTTGAACTCACAGAGATTCGCCTGTCTCTGCCTCCCAAGTGATGGGATAAAAGGCGCACACTACCTTCCCTGGCGCTCTCTCTCTCTCTCTCTCTCTCTCTCTCTCTCTCTCTCTCTCTTTCTCTCTTTAAATAAGTAACAGAATACTCTAAAATAATAACAAAGTAGAGTAAACACACAAACCAGTAACAGTGATTTATTATCACTAGTGTATACTAAGTCTTGGCTGTAACTGGATGTTCTGTGCTTTTATATGACTGGTATTGTTGCAGGTCACTATAGAATCACCAAGGACATGAACAATATCTTGTGCTGAGACATCAGAGCACCAATGCTGCCAGGCCTAGAATTTCTTGAGCTTCCTTATAATCTCATGGGACCACTATAGTACATGTATTCTTCCACAGATAGAAACCTCATTGTGCACATATGTCCGTATGTAAGTTAGGCCATATTTGTTAAAGTCAGCCTGAAATGTAAGCAGGCAGCCTCTCCTTTCAAACATTTTTAGACTGAGCTGCTGAAAACAGTGCTCTTCTGAATTTCTTCTTTAAAGAAAAGTTGGGTTTTCTCTTCATAGGTTCTTGCTTATGAGACTGAAACAAACATCATATAAAATCTGATTTCCTGCACAAGTCCTTCACATATCAACTTTCAGTTATGGATGGGGGTGGGCTCATAAGGCCTTCACTCCTCTCTGAAGAGATACTAGCAGTTAATGGTTGCTGGGAGAGGGGGAGGCATTTTCTTCAGTGGTGTAGCCACTAAATGTTGCCAATGATCTGGCAAATATCCTTTTCCAGTGTGCAGATATGCAACTCCAATCCTACTCATTGGGTAACACAACAAAAGATAGAAGGGAAATAGCTTGGGAGGGGAAGGGGGTCAAGAGGAGTAGGAGGGGGACGTAAGAGAGTAATGAAGAGTGTATATGATCAAGATACATTTTACATATACATACATATATCATAATGAAATCCTATTGCTATATATAAAATTAAAATATGTTAATTTTTTAAAATTGCATTAAAATTTGGCGTTTTTTGGCAGTGGGAAATCCCAGAGTAGATTCCCTGTTCCTTCCTGAAAACCTGCTCATTCATGTTATTACGACTTTATTCGGCTTCTCAACTTCAGATGCTTAAAGTCTTGGAAACACTGTAGTTTCCAACAGTGGCGTGAATTAATTCCCTCACACCATCTAAGGGATCCCTGTGAAGGAAGCCACATCCTGGCTCTTTTCTGGAGGGTGAGACTCCGGAGAGAAGAGGTGGTGCAGGTGCAGGGGGCGGGGACACTGTGACCTAAAGCCCCAGGAAGTTGGGCTGGCAGAGGCTGGGTTGTATGTGAACAGGGCAGGCTAGACAAAAAGCAAAGAAAAACCAACCAACCAACCAAACAAACTGGGCATTCTAGAAACACAGCTCAGGGGTCAGCGTGCTCGGGGAGGAGACATGGATGCGAAGTCAAGGGCCTGACATGGCCACTGTCCTGGGGAAAATCTTCTGATGTGCTCATTATAGAAGACACCCTTAGCCTCTTCTGGGATGGCACAGTGCTTTTCCCAGGAACACCACAGACTCCAGCAAAGAAGACAGTTAAGGGCTGGAAGCTAGTGGGGGGCCCACGGACGTGCAGGGTACTGCCTTGAGCACCCCATGTGCTAACTCACTTGAGAAAACATCCCCACAGTATTATTGGCACTGTTACTTTATCTCAAAATGGAACATTACTGTTTCCTCCTCACAGATGGGGAAACTGAGGCACAGTGGGGCTAAATGATAGGCTTGGAGACACTCAGTGGTGGATCTAGGATTTGAATTCTGGCTCTTTGAGTCCTCTCTGAGCCTCTATCTCCCCCCGGCCCCCGCCCCTTTAAAGATGGTTAAGAAGCAAGAGATTAGGAAATGGTGAGATCCAGGGTCTATTCCATGGGGATGCTTGCAACTTCATTGCAGTCTGGTATCACCTAAAGCAACAGAACCAGCCTTTTTAAAAAAAAAAAAAAAAAAAAAAAAAAAAAAAAAAATCAGCTTTGTAAAAGATGAGCCTGCCAGGCTAACCTGATTTCCTTCCTGGAGATCATGAGATTATGAGTGAACAGCCAGCCTGGGGGCATATCCTGCTGGTGGTTTCTGGAACACTGCAATGAGCCAGGGGCCTGGAGGAGCTGCTTTGTTCTTCCTGTATCTAGGATGGAGATGGGGTATTGTGAGAGTATCCCGTGAGGTGAGCCCACCTCATCCTTTGACCACTTGCTCATCCACCATCACGATGCTGCCCTGGTACTCATGGGCAGAATCGCCAGGGCAGGGACTCCAAGCCTGGCCTCACTCACCCTTTCAGGCCACTGTGAATTGTTATGCCATGGGCATCACCCTAACAGGATTGGGTATCTGAAGCTTTGGCTGCATTAAATCCTGATGTCTGCTTATTCAGAAAATCAAAGTGACACCCCTAGGTCACCTGGCTACTGTTGGAAACAAAGCCTGGGTTGGGGGTGGGGGCCACTACTCTGAGCTTGAGCTCTGTGTGGCAGGATCACAGTTCTGGAGTAGGTGAAATCCCTCCACCAGCTTCTTCCTGTACAGAGGGTGAAACTTAGCTTGAAGAATCTTGCTCAAGTACACAGAGACATTGCTTAGGCTGCATCTGCTGAAGTACAGTCTGGTATTTGGTAGGCTTCCTCAGGTTTCCTTCTCGTCCTATACCAGCTGAAGAAACCATGTCCCAGAGGCCAAGAGCTAGCACCCAGAAGACCCCAACAAATGCCAACAAACACAGACATAAGTATGTACTTGTCCCATTCTATAAAGGACATTTCTGAGAGGGTGGCTCACTCAGCCATCCCTTCATTCTTGGAGTTACAAGAGCAAGCCTGGCTGTTTCTATGCCTTTCCAGGCCCGAAGCACACAGCCCGGCGTGGGGCTTAGCTGTCTCAGCCAGCAGGGCTCCACACGGACATCTGTGCTATGTCTCTAGGGAGGCCATTGCCCTGCTATCTCGGCTCCCTTGACACTGTGACGCAAACAGAACGGCCATTGCACCTACATTGCAATGTCTGTGCTGAGAGTGAGCTCATCTCTCCAGCACAATCATCCAGCGAGGCGCTTGTGTAATGGCATGATACAACGCTTTACCGGTGGGAACACTGAGGCACAGAAGGGTGTACGTACAGCCTTACTTGCCTGTACAAGTGGTAAAGTCAAGATTAGAAACCCAGGTAGTCGGATTTCCCATCCACCTGACAGCAACGTGTGCAGCCTCCTGAAAGAAAATGAACACTTACTCTCCTCCTCGTCCCCTTCCCCCCATACTCTCCCCCACCCCCCTCCTTTCTCCTTTCTGTGGTGCTGCCATTCAACATTTTAAGAGTCCCCTGCCCCCTTAGGTCTGGGTTGATCTGCTACTTACCAAGCCCTGCCCAATGGGTGGGCACTATGTTTCATGCTCACCCAATCAGACTCTCTAGATCTTGAATCCGAGGCTGAGTGACAAAGTTGCCTGAATCAACCTCACAGGGGTGTCCCACCAAAGCCCAGTTCACTCTTTGCTTCTTAAATTCCATGAGTCACACAGCTGATCCCCAAATAAGGGTGTGGTTCTACTCCTACAACTCAAGAACCTTCTGGAAATGATCAGCACCGGAATGATTTGTCTTCCATTTCATGTATAGTCAAATCCATGGGTGATTAGATCTAGGACCTCCCACGAATAGCAAAATCTGAAGATGCTCAAATTCGGTATATAAAATGACATCGTATTGGCACGTGACCTGTGCATATCTTCCCGTATACCTGCAAGTATTTCTAGATGATATCTGATACAATGTAAATGGATATCTGATACAGTGTAAAGGGATGTGTTTTATACAGTTTAATCGCTAGTGACAGGAAAAGCTCTCTATATATTTGACACAGGCACAACTTTCCCTGCCAACTGTTTTCAATCCATGAGTGCGATCTGTGAGTATGGAACGTGCAGATTTGGAAGGTTGCTGTGAGATTTTAGTGAGAACGGGGCACGGGCTCAGGCAGGACTAGGTTCAAATGTGGGCTCTAGCACACACTAGCTGGGGTCATCTTGACAAAGTGCCCTTGCCTCTGAGCAGTAGATCTGTCTTCTAAGACTCTCTTCTAAGGATACACTTCTAGGGTATAGGCTAATAATCTAAGAAGAGAGAAGAGAAGGTACAATCGCTTGCCTTGTCACCAGGCGCAGGCCACATGGATGTCCTGCTTTGTTGGCCTTTTCTGGGTCCATGACTTGCACCCTGTTTCTTGGTTCATGTTTCATGGTTAGTTCCTTGGTCATCATGGAGGAGAGGTGTAGTAGTAGGTGATTAAATGCTTCTCAAATGGACCTGGTGGCAGTGGAGTACATTTCTTGCCCCAACGTTCTGGGTTCCCAAATGAAAGACACACACACACACACACACACACACACACACACAGAGCCTTCTATTTTAATATGCCTTAAACAGTTCAATGGTTGGGCCACTCCCAAACCTCCACATGGCCAACACCTCCCCACCGATACTCCTGAGTTATTACTACTAAAAATCCATATTCCATCTTTGCTGCCCTAGACCCAATGGGGGGGTGGGCACACTCTTCCCCAGCTCTTACATGATTGCATCATGTTCTCTCTTCTGTACCTCTCAGGCCTGGACCTTACTCCTTTTCCTGAAAGGCAGTTCTTCTCTTTCTTCCTCTGTCATACCCTTTCCCATGAATCCTAAAGTCTTGTTTCTGTCTTCCTACTCAGCCATTGGGTGCCAGTAACTTTATTTACTAATCCAAACCAATTAGGTACACAGACTGTCAGCGTCTTACATTCAGATTCTCATGTAATCTTGGGAATCCAATTAGCATAATACAAGCATTAGACCAAATCCATGGCAGAGAGGCCCTTTCCTATCTCTTTGCTGGTTTTTTTTTTTTTTTTTTTTTTTTTTTTTTTTTTTTTTTTTTTTGAGACAGAGTCTATACTATATAGTTTAGGCTTCAGCTTGAAATCCCCCTTCCTCAGTCTCATGACTACTAGGATTGCAGGCACCAGACTCAGCACTGTCTACCCACTGGCTCTGAACTTTGGCCTCAGCCATACATTTTGGGCAATAGATTTGACTTCAGCAGAGACTTGAGGAGAGCTTGCTGGGTTTGTTTTCTGTGCTGTTGTTGCCTACAAACAGGCATATTCAAGGTGGCCCACTGGGCCCAGCAGGAAGTAAGGAGCATAGGGAACAAATCCATCTTCAGCTGGGCTAACCCAGCTCCTAATTTAACCCAGGCCAAACAAGCAAAACCAGGCAAGATCAGCTAGGAGTTGGCTGATTCAAAGATAATTGGGAAATATCAGATGATTGTTATTTTAAACCATTGAGATAAGTATTTTATCATGTAGCAATAGTATACAATAAGTAAGCTGGTAGCCAGAAGTGGTATCTTGCCAAGAAAAACCCTAAAATGTTGTGTGTTGGCTTTTGGAACTGAATGGTAGAATGACTTACAGGGGAGGCTGAGAAATTACATTGCAAGAAAATGTGTATAGGAGACCGGGGGGAAAATGGCAGCCCTTGTTACACAATGGGGAATCATTTGGTAAGACCACTGGCCACAGTGACTAGGGAAATACAACATATACCTAATGAATCCCTGGTCTTGTGCAAAGACGTTTCCAGGCAGATTATTGAAAGCATCTGTCTTAGGGTTTTATTGCTGTGAAGAGACACCATGACCAAGACGACTCTTATAAAAGAAAACATT
Source organism: Arvicanthis niloticus (assembly GCF_011762505.2). NCBI lineage: Eukaryota > Metazoa > Chordata > Mammalia > Rodentia > Muridae > Arvicanthis > Arvicanthis niloticus. Next base: position 17,973,750 of record NC_133430.1, on the reverse strand, counting down.
TAATTGGGCCTGGTTTACAGTTTCAGAGGTTCAGTCCACCATTACCATCATGGTGGGAAGCATGGCAGTGTTCAGGCAGACACGGTGCTGGAAGAGCTGAGAGTTCTATATCTTGATCCAAAGGCAGCAGCAGCAGGAGACTGGCATCCACAGGCAGCCAGTAGGAGGGTCTCTTACACAGTGAGAGAGCTTGAATGCTAGAAACCCTCAAAGCCTGCCTATACAGTGACACACTTCCTCCAACAAGTCTATACCTCCTAATGGTGTCACTTCCCATGGGCCAAGCTTTTTGAAACCACCACCATTATCAGTCATCTTAAAGATGAAATAACACTGATAAGGTGCTATGAGTGAACAGAAACCCAGAAAGTGAGCTACCCAGTTTGCAAACACTATCAGAAAGAGGGGTGACAAGTGGGAACTGGTTTTGATGGTTTGTCTTTTGGTGTATGGAGTACAATTGACTCAATCAGATGAATAATGTTTAGAAAGTTGTATTGTCACAGGGAAATGAATGATTCCATGAGGTTCAAAATATAAAAAAAGACCTATGCAGGTAGCATCCTGAAGAGGTGGCCTGAAGGATATATCTTACAACACATAAGAAGAGGCAGGCACCATGGAAAATGACTATGATATACATCTTGGGACTGACTGAAGAATGTCTCCACACCCAGGAATAATTAGAAACATCTTCATAATAGGGTTTCAGAATTGCTACAGGCTGGTTAATATGATCGTTCTCTCCTTTCTCCAAGCTGAGTACCAGTGATTTTTGTAACTGCCTTTCGTGGATAACTTGTCCATTGGAGTCTAGATCAAGAAGAGCTGCATCTGGTCCTGATGTAGCATGTAAGAGAGCGGCTTCTGAGCTTGGCGCCCCTGCTTACTGTAGAGACGTAGTCGGGCCTGTGATGGGAATTGCTTAGCTAGCAGAAAGAGCCTGGACAATTAGGGTTGTGAGCATGGAGTGTGTAGGTTCCTCACCTCTCCCTGTGCCCACGGTCTTTGCCAAAGAACTTTGCAGCTCCTTCTAGCCTCTAGCCTTGGGGTGGCCTTTGTACTTGCCATAACGGCTGACTTCAGTGGAAGTGATGGTTGAATAGCTCCAAGCCCAGGGAAAGGTAAGAGGCTCTCACATTGCAGCTGGCTGTCTCTTCAGAGTGTGCAAGCCTGGGCTAGCCTTTTGAAGGATGAGAGACCATACATATGCAACAGAACCCAGTCGGCCCAGATGTCGCAACAGAGGCTCCAGACATCTGAGAGAGCCTAGCCCATGCCTGATCTGCCAGGTGGCTATGGAGACATGAGTGAGATCAGCTGTAATGAAAATGTCCTACAAAGGAAAAAGCATCCTTAAGCCACAGACAGCACTTTGTGGTCTGTTGTGTAGCTCCACTGTGATTGACAACCGAAAACTGATACAAGGCTGGAGGAAGGCAGAGGGGAGGGAAAGACAAACACTCTGAAGATGAAAACTATGGGGCTCCTTGAGGTCAGGGAAGGAGCATCTGAATTTCTGGTTCAAAGGGGACTGAGGGCCACCCCAAGGTGTCCTCAACCCAGGCGATCCAAAGCCTCTGTTGTCTGGCTGGCTGGACTGGCTGTCAGGTGAATTAAATGAAGGTCTGATTACTTGGCTGTCAGGGACCAGACTGCAGGCTGGATGTCTGCCAACTTCATTACCAAACAAGTTCACCTGGGGGAGGGTGTTTTATCAGCCTCTCATTTTCTTTCTTCTTACTTTGCTGTCAAAAGCTGATTCTGCAGCTGCAGTAGGTTCTAGGATTCTTCTTACCAGATAATTCCTTGGTTCCTGTGCTGGAGCACACACAAGGGGCTGAGTGAGAACCCACCTAGTCAGACCCAAGTTGGAGGGCCAGGATTCTATGAGGCTGGAAGTGATGTCTTGTATCCAGGTGAACCCTGCAGTCAGGAATGGTCTGAGGCCTTTGTGTTGGTTGGGGTGGGGAGGGGTGGCGGGGGTGGTGTGTTAGGAAATACAGGAACTTCTGGAAACATCTGAAACCTGTTCCTCACCTCTTGGAGCCATTGCCTCCTGGAGATGTGGCTCTGGGTGGCTCCTTCATGTTCTCCATGTCCCTACTGAGTCGTTGGCCCCCTGAAATTAGCCACTCCGTCTGATAACCTATGTGGGGCTTCAGGTAGATTGGATGGCCTAGGAGGGATAGAATCAGGGCTCAGAGGTGCCCCCTTCTCTGCAGAGGTCACCAGGGCTCATGCTAAAATATGTCCTGAACTTTCTAGTCTGACTCCTTCTTGCAGGAATGGGGACACAAGTATTTGCTCTTGCATCTGTAGCCGGCTCATAGGTTCAGACAAACCACAGGCCAGGTAGCCCCTCCTACACCAGAATTGCCTCTCCTCCAACCTCCTCCCCTTCGGAAGTCATGCTTCCCACCTCTGCCATCCCTCTTTGATGGTGAGGGACATGGGGCACCCGAGCACAGAGCCAGTCCCCGTTTTGGACACTGCTCTCCTAAGTTAGAACTCAAGAAAGATCTTCCCTCTGCTTTCAAAGACTCCTAGATAAGTTGGGTGCTGCGAGTTAGTAGACACACATCAAGATCCAGTCATGGCTCCCAGTCTGCACTTTTGGCTGGTATGTCTACCCTTTGACAATCTGAGCTTAAAAGGGAAGGAGGCCACCCACTTATGTGGGATGCTTATCGCATGCTATAGGTCCTAGTCACTTGCTTTGTGAGGCTGGATCCCAGGACCTGGAAGGCCCCAAAGAGGCATAAAGACCATGTCCAGATTCTATGGCTGGTGTGTGGCCATAGGGCAAAGTCTTTTCAAACAGCCTGAAGGTGACCTAAGTTCAGACCAGCCACCTCAGTGGGATGCCCTCCTGTGCAGGGACACAGTTAGGGGCTGAGCAGGGAGTTCACCCAGTCAAACCCAAGTTGGAGGACCAGGGTTCTAGGATGTTAGGAAGAAGGTGAGGTGTGGACTTAGGCCTTTATGTTGGTTGCTCTGTGCATGTTGGGGTGGGAAAATGTCTTAGGAAATGCTACCTGGGAACCTAGATGGACTGCCTCCCATCAGCACTTGGGACTCTCGGGTTTCAGGTAGAAGTGGCTTTGCAAGGTAGGCCCAGGCCCCTCCCATTTTAAGCTTCCCCAGCTCCAGCCTGTTCCTGCTGCTTCCCAAGCCTAGGTCAGTCTATGTTCTTCTACCTGTATGAGTTGAAGAACAATTACCTTGGCACCAGGCAGCCAGGAATCAAGTCCTCAATTTCCCCATCTGTAACCTGGGTAAGCAGTAGGACTTTCAGACAGGGTAGAAACTGGGGTTGGGGTGGGGTGGGGGTGGGATGGGGGGTGGAGGGGCGGGGCGGGGTAGGGACCTCCCAACCTGCAACTTTGTCCATTTTAGAATCTCCCAATTTGGAGCTTCTAGGTCTCCCCTTAGGAGAAAGAAATTCTACTCTCGTCCCTCCATGGCCTTTTGAACTTTTGTTTGTTTGAGACAGGGTTTCTCTTTGTAGCTCTGTCCAGGAACTCACTCTGTAGACCAGGGAGCCCTCAAACTCACAGAGATCTGCCTGCCTCTGCCTCCTGAATGCTGAGATTAAAGGCATGTACCACCATGCCTTGTTATCCACGTCCTTTTGAATGATTTATTTTTAATTTTATTTATTTATTTATTTATTTATTTATTTAATATTTAAAGTACAGCGGTTCCCAAGGCAAATCCAAGTCCTGCGAGGCTCGGGACTGTGGGCCCCATATTTGGGAAGCTGAACTTACCCCAGAGACCTGCTGTGGGTTGTGGGTATTGGAATGGCAAGCTTAATTTCTGCTTTCCCCTGGGCATCGGTCTGTCTCCTAGGCAGGCTCAGCGACTGCCTGTCTCCTCTGGGCTCTCCTAGGGTTTCTTTCTCCCTGTCTGCAAGGAGCCGCTCTGCTCCAGGAGGTGAGGCAATGGAGGTGCTTAGATCTCTCTCTCTGTCCCTCTCTTCCTCCCTCCTTTCCTTCCTCCCTCCCTCCCTCCCTCCGTCTCTCTCCCCCACCTGGGGGTGTGTGTGTGTGAACTTGGTAAAGACCCAAATTGCCTCTTTTGAAGGAGGGGACACTACTGGGTCAGCCACCCACAAGACCTCCGACCCTCTCTGCCGCAAAGCCTTCTGAGGCAGGGGAAGAGTGTCTGGAGCAGCCAATGACAGTAGAAGTTAAGCATTACATCATCACTATGGGCTCTCATTGGCCGACATCGCTCAGTCTTGGCTTGTTTGCAGATTAGGATTCCTAAACTGGCGTGGTGCTTTGCAGGGAACAAGGGAACGCCCGGGGCTGGGTAGAGCTCTGGACCTGCAGGAGCTCTGGCTCGGCCATTAATTAGGAAAGAGGCAGGGAGTCGGCAGTCGTTGGTTTCTTCAGCTCTGTCCCCCTCCTAGATTGCACCATCTGACAGAAACCGCCTACTCCAGGCCTTCCCGTTTAGGAGGTGCACACAGCACACGCTCACAGGGAAGGACCTCTCCAGGGCTGGGAGGCCTGCAGCCAGCCAGTTTTGTCTGTCTTGCACTTCTTTGGTGAAGCGGACATTGGAATACTGGCTAATGTTAACTGAGCATTTTCTAAAGATCAGACCCTGGGTTGAGCCTCATCCCTGAGTTCTTCCGGGAGACTAGCTCTGGTGCAGCCCCGATTGATTGCTTAGAGATATTACCCAAGGGCTTTGAAGATGGGTGAGGGTAGCTGTGCTGGCTCTAGACCTTAGGGTCTTGGAAAGAGAGGATTGAGCCAGTAGGCAGGCTGTATAGCTCTTAACCCCGTGCCTGGGGAAGAAAGGAGGCCATCGACCTCCATCAATATACTTGGTTTGAACCCCCAGCCTGGTGGGTGGTTCTGGTGGGAGCCTCCCCAGCTGCCTGTCAGCACAGACCAGTTTGAGGCGCAGTCTTCAGGACCCCTGGAGAATTTCAGCTCCCCTGCCACCCCAGGGATGGTGGCGGATAAATCAGAGCGAGCTTGCTCCTGTCAAGGTCCGCGGTGGCAATTGCCGCTCCCCCTTCCCTTCAGTTTGACTGCTGCAGATTTCTGTTATCTTGTGACACAGACTCCTTTTGTCCTTTCTTCTTTAGGCCTCAGCACTGGGAAGGATGGCAACCTTCACCCTTAGGGAAAACTACAAAGCCCCACTTGCACTCTCTACCTGAGCATGTTGGCATGAAGACCTGAGTTTGGTCCCTAGAGTGCTAGCTCTGTAGAATGGGTGGGGTGGGGTAGGGGAGGTGTCTGGGGGCTCAGTAGAATGGGTGTCTCAGGCCTTGGGGAGTCTTTCAGGAAGCCAAACTTGTTGGCTTAGATCATTCACGTTTTGTCATCGACTTGCCTACTATGTCTGGTGGATGCTTGGAAGACAGTGAAGAAAGACTCAGTTCCAAAGTGCTTTCTGGTAAAAGACACCACTGACACTGTCAGGCTCACCAAAGGTCCTGTACCAAGAACTTTGAAGCTACCCAGAATAACCTACCTTGTGACAGTGAGTGGGCCTCCTGTCTGCAGAGGCAGGTGAGAAGAACACTTTTCTCTCTGCTTTTTATTTTTGCTTTGTTTTGTTTTGAGATAAGGTTTCTTTGTGTAGTCTTGGCTGTCCTAGAACTAGCTCTGTTTATCAGGCTCGCCTTGAACTTACAGAGATCTGTCTGCCTCTGCCTCTCCAGTGCTGGGATTAAACATGTGCCACCACTGCTTGGCAAGAAGAGCACTCTCACTTTTGCATTCAAACAGACCTCTATACAAGACACAGTGCTGAGTGCCCAGAGGAGCAGGTGAACCATCAGAAAACCAGACAGTGAATAGCAGTCAACTGCAACGAGGCCTGGGGAATGACAGTCAGAGGTGAGCAGGGGCTTCTGGGAGCACAGGCAGGGGTCCTAAAGGCTGTTTCAGAGTCTTCTGATAAGCCTTAATGGGAACAGGAAGCTCATAACACAGAGACCCGGGAGAAGACTTGCGTTCACTCACAGACTGTTTCTGAAATAGAAAGACATGCTGGAGAAGAAACACAGGTAGCAACAGAGAACAGGACTGGGGCAGGGGTCAAATTAAAAATGCATAAAGTGGCCTGTACCACAGGGGCAGAGTTGATGTCCATGAAGTTCTAGGTGGGGCCTGGAGTCCTTGACAGGCCTGTCTGCAAGGCACCATCTCCTCCCATCCCCAGCATGACCTGCCCATCCTTGTTCATGAGCTGCTCCAGAAGGATGCAGCTTGAGAAGACTCTGGGAGCTGCGTATCCTAGCAACCCAGCAACCTCGGAGGCTGGCTTCTGCAGGGCTAGGCCCAGACTCAAGGCTCTAATTCCCTAGATATCTCTTAATGGGGAGCTTTTCCATAGGGATGTAGGAGAGGAGCAGGGAGGGATGGGTGATGTAGCATTACAGCCCAGGTCAAGCCTCTCCTGCAGGACAGCTAGGGACAGCAAAAAGGAAACTAACTGTAAGGGAGTGGTCCTATGGGTGGATATGCTGCCTGTCAGCCATTCAGAACACAGTGATTCTAGGCAGTGATTATCAATGACACATTATCAATCACAGGGCATTAGGAATCCTGCCACTCTGCCAAAGCACTGAACCCCAATCACATCAAGCCTCTAGAAGTGACCCCAGCTGTAAGATTTGTTGGCATGACATAGAAGACAACATATAAACAGGTTAATGTGTTTAAATCACATCATAGGAATGGCATCTGAGTTTATCTATGGGAAGAAAAAGAATCAAAAGGCAGCGGGAGTGGTGATGAAGCTGGCTGAGGATGTAGCTCAATTGGTAGAGAATATGCCTTGTATGCAGGAAGTGCTGGGTTCGATTCTCGGGCACAGCAGAAAGAGACCAGATGAAGCAGCCTGCACATGAAATCTCAGTACTGAGAAGGTGGAGGGAGGAGGATCAGAAGCTCAACGTCATCATAAAAAAAAAAAAAAAAAAAAAAAGCCAAAGGGAAGGTAAGAGACTAACAGAAGCACTAGAGAAACACCTACCAATTATAACACAGACAACAAACTGCAAAACAGTCAGCAGAATGGGAAGGAAAACATTCCCAAGATAACCGGCAGTATCTGCAATGGACCAGACATGTAATGAAGTTAGGAATTACTTTCCTGTTTGAGGAGTGAAGATCGTATTAGGATATTGTTTAAAAGCAGTCTGATCTCTGAGGGATTCGTACTGAAAAAATTATGGATGAAATAATCTGATGTATGGGATGAACCTTAAAAATAATCCATAGTGCAGAGAGAGAGAGAGAGAGAGAGAGAGGGATGGGGGGTAAAGGGTCAGAGGAGCCCAGGGCAGTGATGGCTGCCTCTTATTGGGGATGGGCAGCGATGGACATGGTGAGTTGATTTCAAAACATCCATTTCATAGGATACCAACGAATCCTTTGGTATATATTTGAAAGCTTTCATGGTAAAGTGTTCTTATAGAAATGCTATTCTTGAGGTGATAAATAGGCCGAATATCCCGATTTGACCATTGCACACTATACTAACATATCCACATGTAACCATACCTTGAAATACTTGCAATTGTGATGTGCTGACTAAAGTTAAAACATATTATTAAATTCTTTTAGGTCAGGGTTGCTGGCTCACCCTTGTAGTTCCAGAACTCGAGAGGCAGAGTCAGGAGAATAAAAGATTCCAGGCTAGCCTGAGCTAGACAACCATCTCTAAAAATGAAGGAAGCCTGGCAAGATAGCTCAGTGGGTAAAGGCACTTGCCACGAGGCTTAGGACCCAAGTTCAATCCTTGGAACCACACAGTGAAAGAAGAGAATCGACTCATGCAAATTGTCCTATGACCTCCACATATGTACTGTGACATCTAACACACACGCACACAGACACACACATGCACCCATGCACGCACGCACACACACGCATGTGGGGGGAGAGATTGGGGGAGGAAGAGAGAGAATAATAACTAAATATTAATAAGTGAGCATAGTAGTGAAATACACACACACACACACACACACACACTCTAAACTTTTAGAGGCAAAGAGTATGGCCCAATCTGCCTTTCTAGAAACTTCTGTACAGAGAACTCAAGATCAGCATTAATATTTGTAGGAAGTGTCAAAGAAGCAGAGAATAGTGCACTGCCACCACCAACAATACCACAATGGGAGTAACAGTGTGCTTGTGGTCGTGGACACCAGACTCCCAGAAATGGGCCTGGAATTATTGGAAACAGCTTCAATGGCATTTTAGTTGTTCCACAAAGAACAATAAGAAGTCAAAGAATCCAAACAAGCAATAGACCAGTATGGAAGGGAAATTTTTTTGCTTGTTGGAGGAAGGAGCCCAGGGTCATCCCTGGATCATTAAAGTCCCCTGCAGAGCATTACCTAAAGACTCAGGAGTGGACACAGAGACCTGGGATCCCAGAAGCCTGAAGCCTTGCACTCAGCCAGACATTGCTCAGTGGTCTCTGCAGAGCTCCCAGCTCTAGGAGGCACAGCGAGTACCCTGCGTGTTTCTACAGTTTGGCTCCCCACTCAGAGGGAAGGCTGGGTCTCTATAAGTTCCTCACTTGGTCCCAGTTGTAGCTGATGGTTGAGTCAATCCTTTAAACAGCCACCAAGGTCTTTTTTGTTGTTAATGTCTTCCCTTTGATGTGCCTTGTGCTTGGTGCTGTGGGCAGTCCAAGAGTCTATCTCAAGTTCATCAGTAAAAACTGGCTCGACGTCTTACAGCTTTGTGGCCTTGGGCAGGTATTTAATCTCTACTTGGGCCTCAGTTTCCCTACTTGCAAATCCTGGATAATAATAGTTAAATAAGATAAAGTGTATAAACTTCTCAGTGGTCTCTGATACGTCGAAGAGTGCAATAAATAGTAAGTATGATTGACAGGATTAGATGAAATCTGGTGTGCTTTACAACAGGTTCAAACTGTGGTTCTGAATGACCTGTGACATAAGATATCCTTAGGGACAGTTGTCACTAAACTGTGAAGAATAAGAGAGTCAGAAAGCATTAGATGACTTCTCTATATTGATTATCCCCTCCCCCTTATTAATGAACTGAGACTGTTTTTAAGTCTCTCTTGCTGCTGGATTGGACCATGTGACAAAGTCCTGGCCACAACCTGGGATTCCAAGTATTATTTGAAACTTCTGGAAGGGCCAGTTGGTAGGAACTAATTCCACAAGAAAGAGAATTCATTTGTTCTAACCTTTTTTTCTGTCACTGGTTTGGAATACTGACCAGTGTCCCATACTGGAATACTGATGGCTTGAGCTCCAGCATCTGCGATGGGGGTGGGTGGAGATGACCTTACAAATAGAAAACGTTTATTGAACATGGTAGAAGCTTGCAGTTCTGATGATACTATGGAGCCATTATAAGATCTCTGGGTTCTCTAGCACCCCTCCCCCCTTTTCTGTTTGTCTGTACACAAGAGAAGTAAACTTCTGTCCTGTTGAAGTCCCTTCACTCTTGTTTTACTGATAAATGTAGCTGAATCTAATACCAGAGGTGAGATCCCAAGTGTTTGCCATCCGGAATGGCAGAGTATTGACAAACATGTGTGGACTCCTCTCAGAGTGCTAGAGCAGCTGAGGAAGGAATGGGGACCAAGAACAAATGTAACTTAATGTTCTAATCCCCAGTCCAGCCATCTCAGTGACAGCAGCAGGAAGCCAGCCCTGCCCAACCTTAATGAGTATGATGAGTAGTGAGAGAATTAGAAACAGCTAAAAAGACAAGGAGAAGGCTTTTTTTAAATCGTGGGGGCCACTCAAAGGTTGAGAACAGTGGTTTTCAAGTGTTCTAATGGTGAGGTCCCATAATACAGTCCCTTATGTTGCGGTGAGCCCCCAACCATCCAATTATTTCATTGCTAAGTGTAACTTTTGGCTATTATAAATCATACTGTAAATATCTGATATGCAAATATCTGATAAGCTCTTTAAAAAAAAATTATTCTACCCAAAGGGGTCTCAACCTACAGGTTGAGAACCATTGGTTTAGTGGGTGAGGGAGAGAAGGAAAGGGAAAGATAAGAGAGGAGAGGGGGAGGGAGGGGGGGAGGGAGAGAGGGGGAGGGAGAGGGAGAGGGGGAGGGGAGAGGGGAGGGGGAGGGGGAGGGGAGAGGGGGAGGAGGAGGGAAGGGGGAGAGGGAGAGGGGGAGGAGGAGGGGAGGGGGAGAGGGAGAGGGGGAGGAGGAGGGAAGGGGGAGAGGGAGAGGGGGAGGAGGAGGGGAGGGGGAGAGGGAGAGGGGGAGGAGGAGGGGAGGGGGAGAGGGAGAGGGAGAGGGGGAGAGGGAGAGGGGGAGGGGGAGGGAGAGGGAGAGGGAGAGGGGGAGGGGGAGAGGGAGAGGGGGAGGGGGAGGGAGAGGGGGAGGGAGAGGGAGAGGGGAGAGGGAGCATTATAAGAGGACTTGGAAATAACATCAGTGAGGTCAAAAGAATCAGATTATAGAGGCCGGTGAGAGGCAGATCCTGCCTTGCTCTTGAACTTGAGCAATAAAAAGCACAGATGGGTAGTGGAAACCAGATGACCTCGGGAAGCCAGGAGCCTTGTTTTAATGCTGTGCAGTCTAAGTCACAATTGTATCATACCGAGCCATTCCTGCTAGCCTAAGAAATCACAAAGCACCAGATCCAAGCTGAGCAGGCACAAACAGGTGTCATCTCTCTCAATAGGAGGAACATCAAGGTCACAGCCCAGGAAGGCACTGGCATGGACCAACTGCCATCACCTTGGAGAGCATCCCTGTGGGGCAGGAGGAGCGTTAAGCACCTGTCTTGCTGAGAAGCCCCCCCCCCCCCCCCCGTGGATTCTTTCTGTTTTAGCTGTTCTCCAGCCTGCTCCTGAGCATTTATTGCCTCTCGCCATCTTCTAAGTGGGATCTGTACTGTGCACCTAAATTATTTATGGAAAGCAACTGTATCTTAGGTGGAAGACGTCCAAGAAGGAACTTAAGCATCGACGTAATAGCTAATGCAATCGACAGGAAGGGAGTAGTTCAGACTATTTAAATACGACCTGAAAACAAGGAGAAGTAGGTTCTTCAGTAGGAAGTGAGATATCCCCATCACTGTCCAAAATTACTGGGGCTATGAATCAAGTCATTCATTTAGCAGAATCTCCTGAGAGCCTGCTTGGTACCAAACACAGTGCTCCATCCAGACTGCAGGAGAAAGGTGGCCTATGACAGGCTAAGGAGAGAGGGACTGGCCTCACCAAGCTTTGATAGAAGACAAACTCTTCCAGGTGACCCTGGAAGCTCCCTGAGGCTTGGTTGTGTCAACCCTGGCTGGTTCTTTGTGTGTCACATGGACCCAAAAGTTTGAATCAATGTGTGCTATACGGTCGTGTCTTGATACCGTATGGGGAAGTCCCCTCTCTGTGTTAGGATTTCTATTTCCATGCGATAGGACACCGTGACCACAAGCAGCTCGGGAAGAAAGAATTAGGTCCATCGTATAGCTCTCGGACTGCACTCCATTTGTGAGGGAAGTCAGGGCAGGAACTTGGAGGTAGGAACGAAATGAAGCAGAGGCCATGTCGGAACGATCCATACGAGCCTCTTTCCCAAGGCTTAGTCAGCTTGCTTTTTATACAACCCAGGAGTGGCACTACCCACAGTGGGCTGGGGCCCTGCTACATCAATCATCAATAAAAAAAAAAAAAAAAAAATTAAATAGCCCCTGGATATGCCCCGAGGCCATTTTGATAGAGGCAACTCCTCAACTGAGATTCTCTCTTCCCAGATATATCTGAGTCTGTGTCAAGTTGAGCAGATCCTCAGAGCGCCCTAAATCTATTGATGTCCAAGTCCCCAATATAAAATGGCATAGCATTTGCATATTACTTATATGCATGTCTCTGGTATTCTTTTAATCCTTTCTGGATCAAGGCTTCTTAAATTTTTTTTTCCCACTCACAACCCTTTTTGCTGGAGAAATTTTATGTGACCCTGGGCATGAAGGTATTATGTAAAGTCGGTACACTTGGGCAGTGAAATGGCTCAGCTCCTAACAGCACTTCCTCCAAAGCCTGGTGTTTCCCAGACCTCTGTAAAGTTAGAAGAGAAGGGACTGCATAGATTTGTCTTCTGACTTTAACACGTACGCAGTGGCATGCACGCATGCGTACGCACCCACACAAACACATATGCACACCGAATAAGAGAAGTATATAGAGCAAATGTTTACTGTTAGTAAATCATAATCACATTTATTTTAAAAATTTGATAGACATATAATTTTACCGTTTACTGAAAATAAAAGCAAATTCACATGCCAGTGAGATAGATATGTTTATTTTTTCACATACATTTGTTTATCTGTCTGTCGGTCTGTCTGCCTGCCTGCCTGCCTGTGTGTCTGCCTGTCTGTCTGTGTGTCTGTGTATGTGCACCACATGCATGCTGGCCAATGGAGGCCAGAAGAGAGCATCAGGCATCCTGAAGCTGGAATCAAAGGTGGTTGAGAGCCACCTAGCATGGGTGCTGGGAACTGAACCCAGGTCCTGTGAAGGAGCAGCTTTTAACCCACTGAGCCACCTCTTCATCGCCACGTTTCTTTATTTTTATACAAAGCATAGGTTCTCAATCTGTGGGTCATGATCCCCCAGAGAGCTGCATATCAGATGTTATGATTCATTAACACTAGCAAAATTACAGTTATGAAGTAGCAACTAACTGTTATGAACTAACTGTATGGTTGGGGGTCACCACAACATGAGGATCTGCCTTAAAGGGTTGAAGCAGTATGGAGGCTGAGAACCACTGACATAAAAAATTAACTCTTGGCTAAGTGTTTGATACTGAGGGACCCACAGCATCAACAGTGCTTCTCAGAGCTGACTGATACTTTTTCTCTGATCTTCGAATTGTCAATGCTGAGAACGCTGCCTCACATAAAAATGTCCAACCAATGGTATAAGTATAGCTAGAGCCATTTCAGAAATTGGTCATAATTGCATCCCAATCCTAAGGCAAAATTAATTTAATGATTTTCTTTCTTTCTTCCTTCCTTCCTTTCTTTCTTTCTTCCTTCCTTCCTTCCTTTCTTTTAAATTGACAGTCAACTCAGCAACTTTAACAACAATTTTTCAAAATCAGATACTTTAACAGCTTACAATCCAAAGATGTACTAATTCGATGTTTACATGCTGAGGAATGACAGTAGGAAAATATTAAATGTTTTTGTTGTCTTTAATTAAACAGTCATGCTTCTACAGCAGCAGAAAACATTACATGAGTGATAGAAACACTGCAGTTCACAGTGTGTGGCGCTCTGGGATCTGACTGAAGTGTTCCAGGCAGTATTGGTAGGGGCTGGGACAGGTGACAGAACCCATTTCTTCCTCCAGACCCATGGGTGCAGGGAAGTTTGGGTGAGCTTGGCTAGAAACTGCAGGTTCCAATACACGTCTGATTTTGAACTAGATTTTGGTCATTGTGTAACTCTGAAAACCGTGTGTGTGTGTGTGTGTGTGTGTGTGTGTGTGTGTGTATACCACACTTAACTATACAACCCCATATGGGTTCCCTATGCTTAAGAGGTTGGGCTCCAGGTTATTTACACACACACTGAGAGCAACTATTCAGTTGCTGTCCTGTTTTATTTTAGGAGTAATGAGGAAAACATCTGTACACATTCAGTACAGATGCAATTTTTTTCTCCAAATATTTTCAGCCCATGGTTGGTTGACTCCACAGATGCCCACTATACAGCAATATGGGGTCAGTCAGGGAAAGCAAACGTTTGAAGCCCAGAGGCGATCACCCAGGCCTATTTAGGGCAGTGCTGGGCCATCCAGATTTTAAAATGATCTCTGGGATTCACTGTATAAATGAAGCACACCACAGGAGCATGTTTTAAATGCCCTGTATCTTAAGGGAAAATCACCCATCCTTATGTAAGTTTTAATAGCCGTCCGATGCATCCTCTAATGTTCTCAGCAGCCCTGAGAGGAACTTTATCTCTGTTTTCTTCCTTAGGCTCAGCAGATTTAAATGTCTTATTCAAGGTCAAGGTCAGACAATCAAAATGAGAAATGGAACGCCAATCTCGCACAAGGTAGACAATTAATTTCTCTGGCAATACCAGTTCTTCCATGGTGCCAGATAAAGGACATGCAACCAAGTGGGCTTGGGCGACTGCTGGCAAAAAGAACTGCTTGTCCTTGTGGCATGGTTTTCTCAGCCAGGAAGAAATGTAAGGCACATCTCAGCACCCACATTCTACTGTACAGAGCAGGGCGCGGCTCAGGGCTTGGGTGGTAGCAAAGTAGATCCTCCAGTAGTCAGAGTCTTCCTAACACCTGAGTGTTTGGTGTTCACCGGTCATCTCTGCTACAAACTTGCACTGACAGGTTGCTTGTAGGCATCTACCAAGCTGTCTTCAAAGGGGAATGAATGTATTAGCACGGGGAGCCATTATAACAGAACTCACTGACCTGAGTCCTTGCTGCTGTAGTCTGAATGTCGGCCTCCTCCAACAGACAAGCTGAAACTTAATTATCATGGAATTGAGAGGTGGGACCTTTAGGAAATGATGGTCATGATGTCTTGTTCTCTCTCTCTCTCTCTCTCTCTCTCTCTCTCTCTCTCACACACACACACACACACACACACACACACACACCATCTACTATGAGATGACAGGTGCTTCCTGGGTCTTAGACTTCAGGGCCTCTAGGACTGAAAGCCAGCCCCTCTCTGTATTGTGAATAGCAGTCAGTCTGTGGTGCTCTGTCACTGCAGTACAAAATAGACACAGACTGCCACCGTTTTAGGATAACGAATATGAAGCACAAAGAAAGGCTTAATAATGAAGTGCCAGCTGAAACTCCCACTCTGGCCCCTGGAGTCTAGCTGTGTCAACTCCACACAGAACTTGGTGGCTTCTCCTTTAGCTCCCAGTCTCCATCCAGATCTGCCTTTTTACGTGTCAGGTGTCTCCTCTTCCCACACTCCATTCCTGGCTTCATCCTCCCTAGCCTGTGTGCTCTGAACACTTGGGCTTGTGTCTCTCTGAGCATCTCATAAATCCCTCACCCCTGAGCCCAGTCATGAGCCTCAACAGTGCTGTGGTTCCTTCTAGAATGTTCTTCCCTTCTTTCTAGTTCCTCAAGGCAAGGCTCAGAAGTCTCCCTCTGGTTTCCCCAGGTAGGCCACTCTTCTATGTCCCTGGGGTCTTGATCCAGACCTAGCCTGTTCCACACATCTTGTCAGGGTTCTCTACTTGAGTCTCTCTCTCTTCAAAACAGGATCAGCTCATTGCTAAGTCCACTATCTTTTCCAAGAGATCCAGATAGGGGCTGGCACTTCACGGAGAGGGGTCGTGGTTCTATGGCTGCCCCACCCCCAGCTAACTGTAGGCTTATTGGCAATTTGTCTGTGAAGGGAGACTATATGGTCTTCAACTCTGGCAGCCGGCAAATCAATACGGTGGTCATGTGCCACTCCTGTGACCTGATGTACAATGTAATTTCTGTAGTGTCGTTCTAACACAGGCAGGGCTGAGGGCAAAACCAAGTAAATTCAGTGCTCTTGGCCCTTGTTGAAGTGCTGGTTCTGAGTTGATGGAGCTTGCCATTGGCTGGGCTGTAGGTTCCGGGTTCTGTCTGAATGGAAAGACTTTGATCCCTCCCATCCCAGACCTGGCATTCAGGCTGGAAGGAGGAGGACTACAGGCCAGAAAGAAAGTAAGGGGTAAGGAAAAGTTGTCAAGCTGTGGAGGTTGGTCAGGTTTGGGAGATGTCAGGGACCCATGAACAGGATGCAGTGACACTTGGCACCTAGTGGACCAGTAATGAGGATGCTTACATAATCACTGTCCTGTCAGGGTTCCCCAACTCTACAAATCATGTCTGCTGGCCATTGCCAAGTGACAGACACTACTCTAGTGTTTTCATTTAGTAACTCAGTCCCTCCTCCCATTTTACAGATGAGTAAAGAGAGGCACAGAAGAATCAAAGAGCTCATCTAAGGCCACACACCCAGGAGCTAGCAGAACCAGAACATGGGCCCAGGTATCGGGGTTTCAGGCTCTGCAGAATTAACCCCTTTGTAGTGTTTCCTCTAGTTTCTGCACTGATGGTTATTGATTTTTCTCACCAAATATTTAATGAGCTTCTGCCCTGGTCAGACTTGGGATTGCACATTGGGAGTGTAATGGTATAGCAGCTGACTAGAGAAAGACCAAAGGTAAACCCTGGAGATGAATTGGGAGGAAGTTTGTTGTCCTTGGAGGGGGAACCTCATCTTCTTTAAGATTTTCTCTGAGGAGAAGCTCTTGACATCTGACCCAGACCCAAGCATGTGTTCCACTGACCTAGAAGCCAGAGAACAGCCAGTCACAGGGCAGCAAACAGGCAGAAGGCAGACAGTGGCCATAGCCCCTGCCTGTGCATTCACAATGTCCTTTCCTATCCAATCTCTAAAGGACTTAAGTCCTTATCAGTCCCCTGCGCCCTCTCTAGGCTCAGATTCTCAATGTTGCAGCCCGTGGACTTCACAACTACTTGTCTTTTAGAAAATCAATTCCATTCTGTTATTTACTAATTGCTTAGTTATTATTTTGATGGATGGAACGGGGCACTCAACCCTCTGGGCTTCTGTAAAATAAATTGATGTTCAGCCCACATTATTGCATAAATAATAGATCCTCACGCTGAGAGGTTGGGAGGGTATTACAGGATACCATGTCCTGTGTTCCTGCTTCCAGGGACTCACAGGGTAGGTCCCCCATCTATCTGTCAGTCTCTCTAGAGACATTGATTTTTTTTTTTTTCAGTTGAGAGGAAGGGAAGACTTGGACAGGACCAGAGTGAAACTGGAGAGAAGGAGGCGAAGCAAGGAAAGGCCAGACCTGCTTACCCTGTCCCAGGCCATCTCTTGCTAGATCACTGTATGCGATGGCATCATGGCTTCCTCCATTAGGCTAGGGCTACCAGCTTCATCCATTAGCCAGGGTGAAGCAAGCTGGGTAGAGGATGTCACATGCCTCTCTTAGGAGGAGAGGGGCTAAGAGCCATACCTAGCCTGGCATCAGCCATTTGTCTGTTGGATTGACTCTTGTTCCAAATAGGTCACACGTATGACTCATTCTTCCTGGGCTAAGCTACACTCTGGCATAGTTATTCATAGCCATTTTCCATCTGATCAGAGCCTGTGGGATTTTGCAATTTATATCACCAATTGAAGTACTTACTCCGAACCAAGTCCTATCGGGTTGTTACTTACCATGGCTCTGTGAGGTAGATGTGATCCTCTGCACATTTTATTCAAAGAGGAAGCCCAGAGCCAGGCAACCTGTTTAACCTGGTAAGGAAGGGGCTGGCCTTTACCCCAGATGGCTGACCCCCAGCTGAGCCGCTTCTTCATTTCCACTTTTCCTTTTCTCTTGTCGGTTACATACCTGCCTTGATCACTGTAAAATGGTCTCCACATTTCGGTCATGCATCCCTCCAGTTACAATTTTAGAATATGATTCTCTCCAGGGAATATCTGCTGGTGTGCTGGTCCAAGTTTGGTTTGGTTTTTTTCTTTTCTTTTTTCTTTTTCTTTTGTTTTACAAGCACGGCTGCAGGTGAACAGAATAGGAAGTTGAAAGATCAATTCAACCTAGCAGAAAGCAAAGAGAGGGACCGGCACACTTGCCCCCAGGGACATACTGCTTACAGTAAGGACACGCCTCCTTGTAACTTCCCCAAACAGTGCCACTAAATGAGGACGAGCCTATGGGGATACTTTTCATTCAAACTAGCACCACATACCTTTTGTGTTTCTGTCTAATGTGCACGTGTGCATGTACACACACACACACACACACACACACTAGCTAACCATGCACTGTATTCTGTATTTTGATTGTCTCTTCATTTCACTTTGAAAATTGTTCCCTAGCCTTACTTGGAGACGATCCTCATTTTAAAAAAAATCAATTAAACTGCATAGTATTCCATTGACTGGCTATGTATGTTATTCTTTATTGTTAAATATTGACCTAAAGGCCTTTTAGAGGCCTTAAAAACTCCATCCATCTCCTAGTTGACCATGGATGGGGTCAGTCTCTAGATTTTCTAGATTTTCATACCGTAATAAATTGGTTCAATTTTATATCACTATTATGATATATATTACAATGATGATATAATTAGAAATAGCTGAGAGGAGTTAACAGACAACAGTCCAGATTACCTTACATGGATAGTTGGTTTTCAAAACATCAGAAGTCCATAGAATTGACGTTACAAATATTTCTATATTAATGTTCATTTTGATTAGAGACCTGTCTGCTCCTGACAGCTTCCTGTCTTGGATTCTAAGAAGAAATTGAGCATCTTTGGAGTTACTCCAGTTGTGAGACAGCCACTAGGCAAGAATTGCCTCTTTTCCTCTACAGACAAATCACTGTGCAGAAAAGGACACACTTGCAGAATAGTCGACTGATTATATCTGCCAAGACAGAGTAATCAGCCCTTAATAATTCTGCATCACTGGGTCTATCAGATGATCCTGGGCCAGAAGGCTGAAGATCAGATGCTCCAATGTTTTGTAGTATAGGGACTGTTCAGGTGTTCAGCAGTCTCTATAAATTGGCTAAGTTTTAGAAGCTATGCTTTGTGCTTCCCATAATTTCAGTTAACTCAGTCATTCTGGATTTCTGATGGGGTTGAAGACTTATAGTCTCATAGCCAATCCCGGCTATTTACTTTGAGAGAAAAGATTTGAGAGGATGGTTTTCAGCTGACATTCATTTGAAAGCCAAGAAAAATGCCAGGTTCAAAACTAAGTGTTTTAGTTAGGAGAGAGGACAGAGGTTCTGGTTAGTCAACAAAATGATGGACTGGGTATTAGGTCTATCTTGTACCTTACTGACACAAATTGGTATAGTTATGCTCTAAATGTATTTTAAGAGAAAAGTTTTATTTTAACAGGAAGGGTGATATGTAGGAGTAGCTAAGGTGGGAGGAGTATGGAGAGGAAGAGGAGGAGTAAGAAGAGGAGGAAGAGGAGAGGAGGAGCTAGGTGACGAGAGAGAGTGGGGAGGGGAGACATGGAGGCAGATGTTCCAGTGTCTCTGCCAGTTAAAGATAGTTGGTATATCTAGGTTGGGTATTGGGTTACACTCTGATTGTATGGGCATCTTGTTATTGAATATTACCAAACTTAAAAAGCCTTTGATTAACATTAAAAAATTGTATAAAACCAAAAAGGAGAAGGGGGGATGGGATAGGGGTTTTCTGGGGGGGGGGGAATGGGGAAAGGGGATGGCATCTGAAATGTAAATAAAATATCCAATGAAACCATGTCAAAATGATATAAATCAATTTATATTATTATAGAGACCTAAAGCACATCCACTATCTTATAAAACTATGGCCACATTGTTCTTTTCAGGTTTGTCTTTCTGTTTGCTTTTCTACTTTTCTTCCATATGAAACTTATAATCTCTGGTCCTACAGAAAAAAAAAAAAACAATGTTACTAGGGTTATTTCTCATTAAATTCATACATAAAATGTGGGGCTGGAGAGAGGCTGTATGGTTGGTTAAGAGCACTGGTTGCTCTTGCAGAAGACCTAGGTTCAATTCCCAGGATCTGTATGGTATTCACAAGGATTTGTAACTCCACTTCCAGGGGATCTAGTACCCTTTTCTGGTCTCCATGGACACAAGGCATGAATGTGGTCTACATACACACATGCCAACAAAGCACTCATACACGTACAATAAAAACAAACCTTTTAAAAAACACAATATAGTAATAACATCTTTATTATGTTGATTTTTTCCATCCCAGAACACGGTTTGTTCCAGTGCAAATTTGTGTCTTTCAGGAATATAATGTTGGAATTCATGTGACTAAATTAGAAACATTCATCATTTTTGACCCATTGTCTATTTCAGGATTGTAGCTGAAGCCACCCAAATTAATACTGTGCATACCGAGGAAGGATGCAGGACCGCTCCCTCGGTCCCTCTTCTCATCCCTTGCGACTCTGCTAAAATGCTAGCTCTCTGGTGAGACCTTCAGTCTCTATAGAGAAATTAATGAGTTAGTGAGTCGTTCTGCATCCTGTGCTCCTGGGACACCTAACACAGGCCCTCTCCTTATGACAAACTGAGTTGTGAAATTTTTTGTTTATATCCCTTCCTAGCCATCAGTGAGGTGTCTGACTCATAGGTGGTGTTCAGCAAAGGGTGCGTGGGATGAATCAAGTATGTTTGTAGTATGATGCTGTGTTTTATACGTCCCCCGGATGAAGACTAGTGTCTGTAAATTATCTGCATAAGGATGTGGCAGTAGCCCATTGACCATTCCCAGTCTTAAATCTCAAAACAAAACATTTGAGAAATAGCTGTAACCCTGGGTTACCTCCGAGGACATCTCTTAGTTAAGGTTCCCGTTTTTGTACTGGAGCAAGTGACATGAGCAAGTGACATTTCACAGGCCCCTCATTTCCTTCTGTGCTGGGTTCAAGACTTGCCTCCTTTTGGAACAGACTCTGTGGTCTTAGGCATGGGGTCTCACCTTGGCCCAGGATACTGCTATGATGAAACACTATGGGGAGGGAAGGGTTGATTTGGCTTACATTTTCATATCACAGGTCATCATCAAAGGAAGCCAGGACAGGAACTCAGGGCAGAAACCTGGAGGCAGGAACTGATGCAGAGGCCTTGACTGATGCTGCTCACTGGCTTGCTCCTCATGGCTTGCTCAGCCTGCTTTTATATAGAACCCAGGACCACCAGCCCATTGTGGGTTGCGCCCTCCTGTATCAATCACTGATTAAGAAAATGCTCTATAAGGGCTTGTCTATAGTCTGATCTTCTGGAGGCATTTCCTCAATTGAAGCTCCTTCCTTGAGGCTGATGTTAGCTTGTGTCAAGTTGACAGCAAACTATACAGCACGGGGTGGGGGTGATCTGCAGGTGGGCTTAGGGAAGCTGAACTGCAGGAAACTGGTCTTGCCAGAGCCCCACAACGGAGGGCCTATGTACGGTCTGTATCAGCAGGTACCCAACTGCCCAAGTCATGGACTTAGTAGTTGCTCAGCTCCAGCTAGTGAAGCTTCAAACTGGTCACAGGCACAGTACCTTTGGATTCACTGATATTCTGCATTCTAGTAGATTTAGTGGCTCCTCCCCAACAGCATACAAAAACAAGATTTGGTGTGGTGTTGGAGGAGCAGTGGTGAGCATAGCTGAGAAGTTGACCTGCTTCTGATTCCTTGTTAATGCAATGTGTTCATCTTCCGGGCTGTGGAAAATTGCTAATTAACACGGAAGTCTCCCATTGACTAACAGTCTTCTGAGGCTCTGTGTGTAATGGAGGACTCCCTTCATTACCAGAGTTTCTCCTTCTCTGACCTTTTCCAGGGAGTTCTAAGCTCCCATACTCTATCTGAGGGATGTCACCTGGCCTCAGCCGGGTTTATAGGATCAATTTCCTTTCTCCTGTCAAAAACTGTTCAGCCAGCACCTGAGATTCCCAAAATGCTTCCCCATGCTAATGAGTCATTCCAGGTACCCCAAGCCCCCAGCCAATAACCTTTGCTCATGCTGAATGTCCCTACTCCAGTCTCCCAAAACTCTATAAGCCTTCAATCACCCTAAGTAAAGTTGATCTGCCTACCGACTGTGGCCCCAGTGTGGTTTATTCACCATATATACCCACAGGGCTTCCGAACTCCCTGTTCAGTGTCTCTGCTCCCTTTGCCTTTGTGGACCTGATCTGCCAAAGACTCATGAGGGCAGGGAGACCCACAGGGGCTGAAGAGACTCAGGGGTTAAGAGAAACAGACTGCTGTGCAGAGCTCCCCAGTTCAGTTCTCAGCACGCTGCTTGGTGGCTCACAACCATCTGTCACTCCAGCTCTGAGGGATCCAACCCCCTATAGCTTCTTCTGGCACTTACGCTGTTGATTGCATACCCCCCTCTCCCAGCCTCACATACAAACACACATATAGAATATCCACACTATTGGAAATCCTGCGGTTCAACTGAATTCTGACTTTCCCCCTGAGTATCACCTTTACAGTATCATACATCGAAATCTTTTAAACCATTTTTTGGTTTTATTTTCCCCTCATTTTTTTCCTTCTGGTCTTGTTTGATGTCCTCATCAGTACCTGGTGGGTTTCCTGTTGTAGAATCCAGAAGGTAAGTGATTCTCATCTCAAAGCATCTTGGGAGTTTTGTATTCCTGGTCCCTGTGGGAGCTGAGCCCGGTTCCTGGATTTCTGTTCATGTGGGCAAACGCTGGAACTTTACCCACACGTGTCTGGAAGGGAGCCATGTCTCAGAGCCATAGTACCTCTCCTTTGGTGCATGGAGGAGGCAGGAAGTCTTGCAGAGTGTGGAGGTGAGGGTGTGACAAAGGACACGGATGAGGACAGGAGGCTATGCTAAACAGGGAAGGGTCTGTAGAAAATGCCATTTATGTCACCCATGGGATCTGGGTGAGGCAGAAAACATGCAATATTGCATGCTCTGATGCTTCCTACAGGAGGAGCCCCAGGTGTCAGGAGGCCTTGCCTGCATGTGCTGAGAAGTTAGGGTGAAGGGAGGAAAGGTTCACACTGAAGGACAAGGAGGCCCTGGCTGGCCATGGATCCTTTTTTTTTTTTTTTTTTTTTTTTTTTTTTTTTTTTTTTTTTTTTTCATGAGGTCCCAGTAGTTACAAAACATCCATTTGAAAGCCGAATTGCTCAGACCCAAATCAGCTTTGTCATGCACGATTTCCATAGCTAGAGCTGGTCCAGCCCAGAGCCATCAAAAGGCCAACTAGCCTCTCCATCTCATAGTACAAAAATGGCTGCCAAGCTCCGGGGCTGGGAAGGGGCTCTCGAAGAGTCTCAACTGGTAGGAGGAAGAGTTGGACCCTGAAAGAAGGGTTTCCAGTGCCTATCTGAGTACTTCATCCTAATATGACTATCAGTACCATTCATCAGCCAATTCCCTCTGAATAACCATTCATCCCTCATCATCTGTCACTCACCCACAGACCCACGAATTCCTCCCTTCATCTATCCATGTAACCCATTCACTACCAACAGTTTCTATGCATCTGTTCCTCTTTACCAACCCATCTGTCTACTCCCTTATCCAATGATCACCACATCTATCCATCCAGAGAGAATGACTGTTGGAATACACAACCGTGTATTCCTTAAGATGCAAGACTCTGCATTTATTAGCTTTAAACCTCTTGCTTCCAAGAGCTTGAGTTGAAGTAACTACTGAATTACGATTGTAGTGTTGTTCTAAGTATTGTTGGGTAGGAATACAGATTCAGGGGGAAAAACCCACAAAATGAACTGTTTCCTAAAGAAATATGACAATTAGATGCATTCAAGAGTGTAGATTGGACCTTGGATGGCGACCGTTCTAATGTACATCATCACTAGGACAATTGCTGACATTTTAATATGGGCTGTGGAAGAGATAACAGTAATTGCTGAAATGTTTAATTTCCTGATTTTGATAACTGCACTGTGGTTATATAAGAGAATGTTCTTTTTTGTAGAAAATTCTCACAGAATTATTTATGGATTAAAGGGAAAGATATCTTCAACTTACTTGCAAATGATTTCAGAGAAGAAAATTATATGCATTAAATATAAAATATGTATGGGGAGAGAGAGAGAACGTGAACACATGCAATTGGTGAATCTGGGCCAAGGCTATAAGGGAGCCCCATGTGCTATTTTTCAAGTGTTGGCTTATTACATAAAATAAAGTAAACTCCCAAAACCCACAGTCCTTTTCTCTTGGAGTTTACCGAGAAGGAGCCTCAAATGCATGTGAATGCAAAGACAGCATGTGAATCTGTGGGTTCTCCTGCTCCCTGCCTCACCCCTGCAGTGTGCAGAGTGCAGAGTGAGAAGGGGGAGAGCAGAAGAACTGTAGGGGGGTGGCTGGAGGGGAAGACCCACAGCTTCAGGGAGAGGCAGAAGGAACATCATGGAAATCTGCTCATTGGATTTTTTGTGAATAGTCAAAAACAAAGTCCAAGATGTCTTCTTAGCATCAGTTTTGGTGCTGAACTATGTCACTGAGCACACACCTTCATGCAAAGACCAACTCTCGTGGAACCCCAAGACTTATTCAAGTTATAAAAGTCTATCTATCCCTATCTCTGTCAAAGAGGTCACTGGGATGTGCTAGCCAGAGAGGCTCTCCCTTTAGTAGCTTAACCAGACCAGCCTGGGCCTTAGTTGTTAGAAGATTGTTGAATATAAGTGATGGTTGACAGGGTCAACAGATGCCCAGTGTCCAGATTGAGCAAGGAAGTCATGGAAAACTCTAGTGTCTGTGGAGCACCGTCTTTGCCCCTCACATACCTTCTGTCAATCGGTCCACGCACTATTTCTATTAATTAATTAATCAATCATTAGCATCTTTCAGACAAAGAGACTGAGTCATAGAGAGATTATGCAAAGCATATTCCGATAAAGGACAGAGCTAGGAATTGAGTAGCTGTGAAGACCATTCCTGAATGCCACTCTCTCCCACAAATAGCATCGTCTGGGGAGATGCTGGGCAGAGGCAAGGTAGAGGGGGATGGACCAGAAATGGAAGGGTAAATGCCAGAAGCAAAGCCCTCCGCATTTCCCTAGCAGAGATCTCAATAGAAGTCTGAGCCGGGATGGCCATGATGGGCAGTGGATGTTTAGAAGACGAACCGGGTGGTCCCATCCTTATCCAGCCATGACAGCAGGCATCATCCTGCGACTATGGGCACAGTCCTCTCATCTAGCACAAGTGGCTCCCGTCAGAGGTGAGAATTGCTTTCTTCTCCGTGGCACCAGCTCATTGGAATTCACCAAGAGGGATTTGTGGCTTTGTGTGGGCAGACTCCAATTGCGAACTTGCCAGCTGCTGCTTCCTGCTCCCTCCTGACACGGAATGGGAGATGCAGTGCCCTCCCGCCCAGGCTGGGTGACTACTGAGCAGGCACCAGCTGCTCCATTACCTCCATCCTCCCTCTTCTCGGTGACTTGGACTACAGCCTCACCCACCTGACCCATCTGGCCTCCAGACCAGACCCTTCCTGGGCACAGGAGCTGGTAAAATGGAATCTTAGGAAACACCGTCCATGTAGAACAGCTACTGAGGAGTGGTTGGTATGACTAAGGAGCAACCACATGTTGGTCAATTTGTTCAAATAATATGTCAGGCAAGAGATTCAGACAGAGGTAAACTGAGGCAAGATAACTGCAAGTCCTTCAAAATTCAAGGACTGGAGAGCTTGACTTGGCAACAGATTTAGCAACAGGCTGTGAGCACGTGGCCTGGTTGAGTTTTGTTGTTCTTGTTGTTGACCACATGTTCTCTTGGATCCAGTGTTTGCTCACAGCACCCCAGGGTGCTTGTGGGGTTGTTCCCAGTTATACACAGGATTTCAGGAGGAGAAGGAGGAGTCCCCCCTAAGCTGTCACCCCCAGGCATCTCATGTCATATGGGAATGCTTTAGAATTATGATGCTTTAGAATAAAGTTCAGAAACCTTATTAAATAAAAGGCCACTGATAAATAGTTTAAGCTTTCTGGGCTACACGGTCCGTGTCTACCATTCTGCTTGGCCTTGGTAGCGCCAATCAGCTACAGACAGAGATAAACAAATGGGTATGTCTGTATTCCAGGAAACCTTTATGGACAAAAATAGATGGTGAGTCAAATTTGCTCCTTAGGCTGTCCCGTGCGTCAGCAGAAGGACAGACAAATGGTGGGCACAGTGAAGGCTCTGAGGCTGAAGCATGTATGCATTGTTGACAGTCTGGCTGGGGGCATCGTGTTGTTAGGCTGCCCACTCTTTGGTTCCTGAGGGAAAGCCAGTTGTGGAAAAGGTACAAGGAAGTTTGTTTTTTATTGGTGTCAAGGAAGGCCCTATAAAAATGAATTTGGTACCACTGGAGGCTGGAGGACAAGGGAGTTGACCGGATGTTCTTCAGTGCCCACTTTTCTGTAATCAGGGAGCTTTTATTTCCCCTCCAAGGACCACCCTGTCTTCCAGTCTTGCCTTCCAATCCTGTCTTCCCACCTCTTTGTACCAGCAGAGCTGGTTTGTCTGACCCACAAGCTTAGTCATGTGGGGGACACAGCCACAAGACCCTTTGATCATGAGACATCAGGAGCCAGGAATACATATTTGACGGAGACCCAGTGGACCGTTTGGGAAGGAGGCTCAGAATTACAGGGCTGCAGATCTTCATTGGGGGTGTGATGCTTAACATCGATTACTAATGAAGCAGGATTTAGATCTAGAATTACCCAGGTGACAAACCTCTGGGCATGTTTGCAAAGGGTTTTCTGGATTAGCTTAATTAAGGTATGAAGACTCACTCTAAATGTGGACAGCACCATTCCACGGGCAGAGGTCCTGGACTGAATAAAAAAAGGAGAGAACGGGCTGGTCACTAGCACCCACCTCTTTCTGGTTCCCTACTTTGGATGGAATATAACCAGTTGCCATATGAGGTGCCATGACATCTCTACTGCTGTGAGTTGCTTTTATTTTATTTTATGTTTTCAACAAGAGGGAAAAAAACTAATGTAGCAGGGGAAAGGGGGTATCTGATTTCTCAGGAGATGATTTAGTCCACAATGAGGCTCTTGGGGCTTGCTTTTGTCTTCAGATTCTCCACCAACCAAAATGGTGGAAGGAGTTAAGGTGATCTGCTGTCTCTCATCTGTCCCAGCAGCTGTCGATGTCGTGGGTGGAATGACAACCACTGGCCAGCAGAAGAAGGCTGTGAGTGTATGTGGGAACTGTTCTGTGAACGTTCTGGGCCTTTCACCTCAGCCCTGCAAGGTCTGAGTTTGGAGCAGCTTAGTACTCATTCAGTCTGATAATGAACCCATGAAATGGGGGTCCAACTGTGAGGCTTTGGCTATAGGTAACAGAAACCTCAATTCAAGGGGCCAAACTGAAACAAAGAAGCCACAGGCTCATCCCCAGGGCAGGTAGACCAACCAGGTCACTGAGGTGATGGCTTAGATAAAGCAGCCCCTGACTGCAGAGGGCTTCGTTGTGAGAAAATGCAGCTGCCATCTTAGAAGCCATGTTTGTCAACGTGAGGCCCCCACCTCAGATTGGACAAGGGATTATTGTTGGACTTACAGCAGTCAGTCAGAAGCCCAGCAAACAGCTAGTGAGGTGACATGGAGGGAAAGCTCTTTTCACTATAGTGCCAGTAATTACAAGGTCCACACTGGATCTCTTGGAAATTTGAGTTGGACACTGGGAAGAAGTGACCTGTCGAGAGACTTGGAGATGAAAATCACAGCAGAGGCACTGAGCAGAGGAACTGAGCCCAGGAGATGACGTGGGGAGGGAGGAGGAGAAGGCAGATAGAGTTGGAAAGGAGCCGTCCACTTCTAAAGCTGGTCCTCTGCCCCAGAGGTGAGGTCACTATTCCCTGGGTCTCATTTAGTTCTAGTCATCATACGCCCAAATGCACCCCTACCATCATGTCACACCAAGTAGCTGGCAGCCCTGTGTTGTCATCTTTGCTTCATCTGCAATATCCTACTCTATGGCCTTCTGTCATCTCCTCTCTGGTACCTTGGAGGACTTGAGTGAACACCCCCTGAAATTCTGAAGATTTTTCCAGGATCATTGTGAGGCGTGAGTCAGGTGTCCCAAGTCATGCTCTCTCCACGCAGGGAATTCCCAGCGGAGTGGGGAGGATGCTGGGAATGGAACACAGGTGTCCCAATGTCAGAGTCTCCAATGCATCCCTAAGTCAGGATCTTTCTCTGAGCCTGAATAACGGGCAAACAGGGCCAGGAGTCAGCCTAAAAGTGGAGGCAGGCGGTAAGGCCAGCCACCCCGCTCTCTGCCCACACTAAAGCAGGAAGATCAATGAGGACTATGGACAGAGGGGAAGAAACTGAAAAGACCCTATCACATCCTCCCATATTCCCTGTCTGTCCTTTAGGTCATTCCCCATCTTATTAGCAGCCTCAGTTTCTCAGATTGAGACTATTTAACACAACAGGGGCTGATGATGTCACCTCTGGAATGTGACTATACCCTGTGGAGGCTGAGCAAGTCACTGAACCTCCACTGGCCTCCGTGTCTTCTTCATCTGTAAAGTGGGGATATCACACTGCCCAGGACTCAGGGTGGTGATGGTGGTGAAGTGAATCATCTGCATAAAGTCCCAGAAATTGCACCCAGTACACAGAGTGTGTTATAAATAATGGTATCACCCAGCTTCTGAGAACGAGAGCTCAGGAAGGGACTGAGAAGGATGGACACAAATCAGGAAACCTCAAAAGAGGGAGAAGGCTTGGAGGGAAGGGAAGGAAGTGTGTGTGTGTGTGTGTGTGTGTGTGTGTGTGTGTGTGTGTGTGTGTATGAGGTGGGGCCCACCGGGTGCTGGTTTTGACTTGAAGAAGGCTGGCTCTGTGCTCAATTTCTCGTTCTCTCTTCTCCCATATAATCTCTCCAGTATTCTGAAGAATTCTGCTTCCACCCCCTAGCAGTTGCCATGGTGATGAAAAAATCTGGACCCAGTGGAAAGTTCTCTGTGCTCTTGGCAATGAGGCTGCAGCACCCTGCCTCCTGCCTGCCTGCTTGTGCGTGGGCGGCCAGCTACGGCTGCTGCCAGGATTCCAGGCCAGCACAATTCTGATGGGGGCCCAGCTCTGCTCCCACAGAATCTAGGATAGGAGCCCTCAGACAACATGTAGCCTGCCCTATTTCACAGGTGGAACACTTAGCCAGGCAAGAACAGTGACTTGTTCAAGTCTGCCCATGCTTCAAACCCTATGAGTCTCTCTGTCTCTGTCTCTCTCTGTCTCTTGCCTCTCTCTCTCTCTCTCTGTCTCTCTCTCTGTCTCTCTCTCTGTCTCTCTCTCTCTGTCTCTCTGTCTGTCTCTGTTTCTCTCTCTCTGTCTCTCTCTCTCTCTCTGTCTCTGTCTCTCTCTCTCTCTCTCTCTCTCTCTCTCTCTCTCTCTCTCTGTCTCTCTCCTAGGCCAGATATGAGTTTGGTGAACCTAGTAGGTCTGAGGACATCATAGATGAAGAACAGGCTAGCTGCAGGACTGCAGGATCCCGGGGAGATGCAGAAAACAGTAGGACCATGTTTCTGACACAAGTATTGAGAAGCTATGATTGAATATTTGTGTGCCCCAAACATTCATGTGTTGCAGTATAATTATTACTATATGATATTAGGAGGCATGGCCTGTGGGAGGTGGTTATGTTATTTGTAGAGTCCTTGGTGCTATTAGTAATGAGACCACAAAGAACTGTTTGTCCCTTCTACCATGTGAAAAGACAATAAGAATGTGCCACCTAAGAACAAGAAGGTGGGTTCCCACCAGACGCTTTATCTGTCAGAGCTGTCAAGTTGGACTTCCAGACCCTAGAGATTTAAGATGTTGTCCAGAATCCCAGTCTATGCAGAACAGACTTTAGATCAACCCAAGCTTTGTCCCCGGAGCAGTCTTGGTTCAGTAACTTCACACAAAGTAGCCCACTTTTGACCACCAAAGCCTTGCAGGACTCAAACATATGAGATACTCCTCATCTTGAGATAGCTTTATGTTAGATACTGGGATAATCCCACAAGTTAGATGCTATTGTAGCCCAACTCTTGTCTTTCTCTATGTGCTGCAGAAGATGTTCACAGGCTTCAGGGCAGTGGAATTTTCCTCAAGTCCACAGGCTGATGAGAGGAGGAGACTTGTGCTATCTCTGTAGCTCTGGCCGGGCCACTCATACCACAACCTCCCAACAGGATTCAGCTGTCCAGACTATGGCTCTGCAGAATTGCAGATATGGTGGAAAAGGAATTTCCCATCCTGTTTTTCTTAATATAATCCAGACACCACAAGCCCCTCATTAAGAGCACAGTGCTTTCTCTGGCACCTGGTCTGTGGCCCCTAAAGCCATTTCCCAAAGAACACAGACTGAGTCTCCATGTCTTAATTTGCCCTGTAATCTCAGTGTTTTGCCAGCTACCTCTAGATTCACCCCAGTGCCTTCCTGATACAATGGTAAAGACTTGATCTAGAGAAGAGAAATGTTGGTGTAAGTAGGAGGGGCACAAGGACCAGAGACAAAGAACTCAGCTCACTCCTGAACTATGCAATCACAGAAGAGTCACCTCCCCTCCCTGAGCCTCAGGATCACCCTCTCTGAAACAGGACTCAGGCCACCAGCCCCTGCTAATTCTAGCATTGAGTCTTGTATTCCTAAGAGGAAGGACCATGCCAAGCACTTGCTTCTCTTCCAGGCTCCTACCACAGATTCTTGGTCCTTCCCCCAGACCATCCACCACAGACTCATGTCATTCATGAGTTGATTTACTCAACCAGAATTTATTGCCTTCCCCTGTATTCTGGGAATGCAGCAATGGAGTGGACCGACCAGAAGCTTCAAAACTCACTGTTCAGTCTGGCCAGGTGACATCACACATTAGAACTTAAGATGTATAGGGTACTACCCGAACACCCAGGAGGGGACTGCTTTTGGTTTTGAAGAACCAAGAAAGACTTCCTGAGAAAGTTCCAGCTCAGTTAAGACCCCAACAATAAGGTTATTAATTGTTACTAATTAATATTGATTAATGATTATTAATTACTACATTAGCCGTCAAGAGAAGCCTGTTAGGGTTCCAGGAAGCATGTGTGGGAAGAAGAGGGGGAGGACTCTCCAGAGTCACACAAATCCTCTTCCTTTAATATTTGCTTCCCAAAGAAACCACCTAGTGTTAAGCAGGGACCGCAGGGAGAATTCAGGACCACGGAGAGCTCCAGCGCGTGCGTTCCGCCAATGTTCTGGTCTCTCGGGGCCCCAAAGGGTTATCTCAGACTAAGCTGGGAGAAGACACAGGGTAAGACAGTGCAGGTGAGGAAACAGCCAGGCTTGGAGCCACTCCAGAGGGTCTGACTGGGGTTGAGGGTACTGACTGTCGCCTCCTAACTGGAACCTAATGACACAGAAACAGGGTAATGACTGAGACATGTGGTTCTCTGTCATTTAAGACCATAAAGCCCTTTACCAATTGGATACATTGTGAATAACGCCTTTATACGCATAACACAATGAATCAGCATATTATATATTGTGTCAGAAGATTTCTGTTGTGAGGGAAAGAGACCGGCTCTTCTTGAGAGACAAAGGATCCTAAATCTTGTAAAGTCTCAGAACATGCTATGAGTATGGCTAAGAGCCAGTCAGTCACCTTCAGAGGGCAGTCCAGTCTGAGTGCATGCAGAGAGTTAATGGAGGTGGAGTCGAGCTGAGTCTGCCTGGGTCCATCCCCAACCAGAGTCTGGGGTCTTTAAATCAGTTAGTGCTGTGCGATGAGAGGAAATGGCCTTAGCAAAGTAATGGGGGTTGGAGCAGCAAGGGTGGGCTTGAGGATAGTAGAGCCAGGTGGGGAAGCTACTATTTTATTTTTTTTATTTATTTATTTATTTATTTATTTATTTTTGTTTTTTGAGACAGGGTTTCTCTGTGTAGCCCTGGCTGTCCTGGAACTCACTCTGTAGACCAGGCTGGCTTCAAACTCAGAAATCCACCTGCCTCTGCCTCCCAAGTGCTGGGATTAAAGGCGTGCGCCACCACTGCCTGGCGCTACCATTTTAAATATAGATGTAAGGGGCTGGAGAGATGGCTCAGGGGTGCACTCATGGCACAGAGTACCCAGGTTTTATCCCCAGCACCCATATGGTGGCTCACAACCATCTATAACTCCAGTTCTAGGGACCCCCCCCAGCCTTGTCTGGCCTCCTTAGGTACCAGACATGTATGTTGTGAACATGCAGGCAAAACACTCATACACATAATAAGATACAGAGGTCAGGGTGGGCCTCATGGAGAATGTGACCCCTAAGTAAAGACCTGAAGAAGGCGAGAGACAGGGCCATGCAGGTGTGTGGGAACAGGGACCAAAGCAGAAGGAACAGCCTGGACAAAGGCTCTGAGCACAGGGCGTGGCTGTACAGAGGGGGAGTGACAAGGAGGCCAATGACCTGCAAAGGAAGAACCACAGGACAGGCAGTGAGAAGGAAGTGAGAGGAGCCATGTCTGGGGAGCCATTGATGGTGCAGATGCTGCTCCGGGTTCAAGGTACCACAGCACGATTCTAAGCAGAAAGCAAAGATGATATGAGTTATATCTAGGAAGATGCTGTGTTGGACAGCATTCTGTCGCTATAACAAGTAGTCAAGACAAAACAACTTGCAAAGAGGGAAGCCACATTTTATTGGTTTACAGCTTCTAATGTTATAGTCCACCACTAACTGGCCTTGCTGCTTTGGGGCTGCAGCAACATGGGATAGCACTGTGGGTGCAGATGACTGAGGGAGCCTATTCGGATCCTAATCCAGTGTAGAAGAGGAAGAGGAAAGGTACAAAGTCTCCTACAAACCCTTAAAAGTCCAATAATCTTCTAATGGATCAAGCCTTTAATATGCAGGACTTTGTGATTCACTTATCCGAAGCATAGTAGCCCCTGTGCTAAGGATAAACTGGGGCTAAGGGAGATACCCAGTTGACGGATGTGGGGAGTGAGAGGCAAGCTAGGCTCAGCAAACCCCGAAGGCAGGGACAGCACAGTCTGCAGACACCAGACATGGGGTGGAAGGCAGAGAGGGAGCCAAGCATGATTCAAGTTTTGGCCTGAGCAAGAAGAAGGATGTTGTCATCAGAGCTGGGGACAAATACAAGAAGAGAAGGCTTAGGGTATGCGGAGATGAATAATCTCTTTGCTTTGTAAGCATAAAGACCTGAGTTTGAATCCCCAGCAGTGAGAGAGCCTGTCTCAGTGGAATAAGGCAGAGAGTAAGATGTCTGGCTTCTGCACATAGGTTCATGGGAGACAGCAGATCCCCAGGGCTCCCTGGCCGTTCAGTCTTGCCTTCTTGATGAACTCCAGACCAGTGAGAGACCTTACTTATAAATGAAAAAGATAACAATTGAAGAAGAGCACCTGAGGTTAACTAACGCCTGACATCACATGCACATATACACACATGCATGCATACCTACACACATACATACATACACACATGCATGCATACCTACACACATACATACACACATGCATGCATACCTACACACATATGCATGCAGATCTATACATACATACACACATGCATGCATGCATGCACACCTACACATGCGCGCGCACACACACACACACACACACACACACACACACACACACACGGCAAGCTTGAGGACAGAACAGTAACCCAGCTTCAGATATGCTCTGTGCAGTGCCCTCCGATATCCCTGGAGACACATTAGAACCGTTCCTCGATTTTACAGCCTGGAGTGACTCCAGCAGGTGGGTCCTTAGAAGAGTGCTTGAGTTGAGGCTTCTATCTAAGCTTCGACACTGTACCCCACGCTCATCCTGTCACTGTTTAGGCCCAGGGGCTGCTGACACTGTTTGCTAAGCCACTTCCTGTATGTCTCATCAACCTTGACTGAGAACAGTTCTTCCTACACCCAGCAGACCTCTGTCTCAGGGGTTTTAGGTCACAGGGAGAATTGTTAAGAGATGCTGTGGCCTCAGACCATAAGCACAAGCGAGACAGTGAGGGGATGTAGAGTTGTGCGTTCCTGAGGGCTAATTGCTCCTGAACCCCTCTGTGCTTCAGCTTCTTGCTTTGTGGAGGAAGAGACGGAGTTTCTGTGGGATTAAGCAGTGTAATGTCCGCCAAGTTTGGACAACGGCGAGCCCTCACAAAATACAAGCAGTATCATCATAGCTAGGATGTGACTACTCTGGCTGTAGCTTCTGTCCGCCCAGCAAACCCTGACACGCCCAACGTAGCTCCCAAAGCTTGCTCCCACCCACGAGCCAGGTGGAAGCATCCATTCATTTTGTGCACATGTGTATGTGCTCGTCTGTGTTTATAAGGTATACATGGCTGAGGCGCCACAGCACATGGGTAGATCAGAGGATAACTTTCAGGACTTGTTCCTCCCCTACACCTTGTTTTGAGGCAGGATCTCTCTTGTTTCTGCCGCTGATCTGTGTCCCCAAGACTTACTGGATTCTGCTGTCTCCAGCAGAATCCATCACCAGTCTTGCAGGGATTACAGATGTTTGCCGTCAGCTCTGGCTTTGTATGTATGTTCCATGGATTCCAGTTCAGGTTATCAGGCTTGCAAAGTGAGGGCTCTTACCCACTGAGTCCTGTTCCCCCCTCCTCCCCATCCCTCCCCCATTTTACAAAGAAGGCGACAGAGGCAACTCAGAGCTCACAGCCAGAAGCCCAGGAGAAAGGCAGTTGCCTAGAGCTTGGGGGACCATGGGGTGGGGGTTCAAAGCCAGAGTAGTCAGGCAGGATTCAGCAGGAGATATGGGAGAGTAGCTCTTCAGGAAGAGAGAGAAGAAACCCAGCAGTCTCCACAAGGGCAGTGAACATTCTGGCCACAGACACCTGGCTGTCAGTCATCTTTTCAGGTCTGCCTCAGTCCCCTCCCGCCAGAGCTTTAGCAGAAGAGTCATTTTGAGTCACCTAGTAGCTGGCGTAGTTTCCTCAGACTTCTTGAAATCCCAGCTTAGCTGCATGTCCCTGCCTGGTCTCTGCTACCTGGCTGCCATTTCACTGTGTGTCCTTGGGCAGGTTGCTTCATGACTCTGGGATAATGCAGATGCTTGAGTTGTCTGGGGTGGGGGGTGTTGGAATTGCTGTCACTGGAATGAAGCCAGAGACCTTGCTGTCCTGTTTGTTACATATCCCATGGCCTGCTTTGAGCTAGATAAATATTGTTCAGGAATAGTATTTTTTCTTTTTATGCAGCTCTGTGTGTGTGTGTGTGTGTGTGTGTGTTTGCGTCTGCAC
Organism: Arvicanthis niloticus; assembly: GCF_011762505.2. Classification (NCBI taxonomy): domain Eukaryota; kingdom Metazoa; phylum Chordata; class Mammalia; order Rodentia; family Muridae; genus Arvicanthis; species Arvicanthis niloticus. The sequence goes on along the minus strand of NC_133430.1, from coordinate 17,938,929 downwards.
ATGTGTGTGCCCGTGCAACCCAGAGGGTTGTTCTCCTCAGGCATACTGTTCATCTCCTTTGAGACTGAATCTCTCACCAGTTGGTCATTCGCCAATTAAGCCAGACTGCCTGGTCAATAAACGCCAGGCTTCTTCTGGTCTCTGTCTCCCCAGAACTGGGTTATGAGTGCACTTCACCACACTCGCCACTTTTACTTGGGTTCTGGCCACCAAACTCAGGTCCTTCTGCTTGCAAGGCAAACACTTTGCCAGCTGAGTTAACTTCCTAGTTTGGTTCATAGAGAATTTGAAAGTACATGGAAGCTGGCTATGGAGGTACACGCTATATCTCCAGCACCAAAGAGGTTGAGACAGGAGAATAGCAGTGAGTTCAAGGCCGACCTGAGTAGTATAGTGAGTTTGAAACCAACCTGGGATACACAGAAAAATCTTGTTTAAAGAGAAATAAAAAGAAAACAAGTAAAAGAAGGCAAATGAATGAATGAGTGAATGAATGCCCACCCTTCTTCGTCCAAGAGCATTGATGGACAGATAAACTAAAAGACATTAGAGGATAGTTCAGTCCTCTCTTTCCAAATATCTCAAGGATTCAGACACTATAACACCACCTACCCTCCATGGCAAGTCTTCTTACACTCTAGACCTCCAGTATCATTGCCTGATCAGCCATGGGGGCCTTCAGAACCACCATGCTCACCACCTGCCCACAACCTGTTTTTTTTTTTTTTTTCTCTTAAAATGACATTCAGTTTCTCTCACCCTCTCCAGCTGACCCGTGATGCTTAGGTCAGACCACATCTCTCCCTGGCTACTTACCAGAGTGACCTTCCAAAATCTTCTGCCTCCAGTGACATATTCCAGTTCTGAAGCCTCCTTCTCTCCCTGCTACAATCTGGTGAATCTTTATTCCAGAGACACTTGCATCCTCAGGGTCCAGCCTGGGTTTCTCAGCAAGGCTTCTTTGGCCTTGGAGACTGGAGTTCAGCTTAGCTAGCCTGCCTCTTCCCTCCCCACAAACTGGACCCCTTGAACTCATTCCTTTAGCCTTCTAGAACCTCCCAGTTCCCTCCATGCTTGTGTGTCTTTACCTCTCTGTTTCTTCAGCCTGGAATGCCTATGTTACCTTCATGATAAACCTCTACTCTTCAGAGCCCTCAAAGATGACCAGGGAAGCCCATCCTGACCACCCAAAGGCTGAGAGTCCGACCCCTTGGATAAACACCACTTCTCATGAACACATCTACTGTAGTATATTTCTCAAGCTGCACCTTAGGGTTTTGGAGTCCCTTCTTCCCTCTGAGATATTTCTAGAATAGGCTCATGGTTTATTCAGATAACAAATTTAGACATGAATATAGATGTGACTATTTAAACCCAAGCAGTATCTAGCTCAAGTAGGTGTTTATAAAAATACAGCCAGTGAACGTATTGATGGGTAGAGAGGATGGGCAAATGAACCAGTGGAAAGATAAGACTGCATAAATGGAAGGATGGGTGGGTGGGAGTAGGGAGACAGGAAGGATGGAGGGAGGGAGGGAGGGAGGGAGGGATAAATGGAAGGAGGGATGGATGGAGGAAGGGATGAAGGGATGGATGGGTGGAGAAAGGGAGGGATGGATGGAAGGAAGGAGAGATGGAGGAAGGGAGGGAGGGATGGAGGGATGGAGGGAGGGATGGAGGGATGGAGGGAGAGAGGGAAGGATGGAGGGAGGGAGGGAGGGGGATATAGAGAGGGATGGACAGATGGATAGTAGGAAGGATGGTATAGAAGGCAAGGGGGAGGATAGAAGAATGCATGGATGACAGGCAGGATACCTGGGTTCATGGACAGATGGGGTAGAGTTTTTGTGTTCCTGAAGCGGGTCAGCTTTCTCACAAGGCATCTAGGGCTCTGGCAGCCTCTGAAGGTATTTCAACTGCCTGGCTTTGTGCATGTATCTTGCACATTTTGCCTTAGGCAGTAAATGAACCATCTATTTCTGGTTATTAAGATAAAAGAAGAACCAGATGTGGTGACACATACCTGCACTCATAGCAGAAGGATCCCAAGTTAATACTTAGTGAGAACATGTTAAGCAAAATGTAACAAAAACAAATTAAAAGGATAAAGACGCAGAGGAGGAGGAAGAGGAGGAGACAATATGAGACAAATTAAGAGCCTATCTTCCCATTTCACTAAAGTATACATATTAATTCATTTTCCTTTTTCAAAGAAGAAGAGGAAGAGGAAGAGGAAGAGGAAGAGGAAGAGGAAGAAGAAGAAGAAGAAGAAGAAGAAGAAGAAGAAGAAGAAGAAGAAGAAGAAGAAGAAGAAATAATAATAATAATAGACATCTGGAGATCACTTAATCAATAGATTCAACAAGATTTGGAGGGAAATGGAAATTAACCAGCCTGCCCAAGCCATGGCCAGTTCTTGAGCCTCCTTTTAACTTGGGACCCACACTGTCTTCCAGTTGTTCACCTCTCCCTGGAGGCTCATTCTGAGCAGTGCTTGGCTTGTTCATTGGCCTGCAGGAGAGTACCACAGAGCAGAAGCCAAGTGACCTCACCCTAGGGCTGTGGCTGGGGTTACTTGGCAGAAGCAGTTGTGTTTCCACTCTGGCTGTGACCCTGGGTGTGGAAGGAAGAGACTCTGGCCTAGTGCCATCACCAAAGCCCCTGCCAGACTCATGACAGAGAGGATCTGGGAAGTCCCAGAAAGAGAGGCTTGCATACCCAGAGGACCTCTGAGAGTGGTAAGCCAGAAGGCCATCCCCTCTTGGAACCCAGCGCTGGGCATAGGAGTGGAGGGGTCTGTGACTCCTGTCACCTGCCTGAGCCCCACAGTAGAGTCAAGGTCCAAAGACTTTTCTTCCCACGGTGGACCTACTGCTTTCTCTGTTAGCTCTTCACCCATATATGGTGAAGAGTGAAGCTTAATGAGGATTCTGCAGATGCTGGCACACATGTGGTACCCACTGCCTCACTTGCTTGTAGTGACTCAGGAGACCCATGCTTGGGCCTCTTGTCACTCCTCCCATCTTCTTTCTTCAGGGTCCCTTGGGAGACATTTAGTGCTACACCTTACCATGGTTATTGGCCACCCCCACAACCAAGTGTCCCAGTAGCCTCAGGGGAAGCAGCTTGGAGTTTCTTTAACACAGACATGAATCCAGAGCCCAGAGCAAGAGAGCTTAAGCACCAAGTGGTACAGACTCTGGAAGATGTCATTAGGGAGAAAAAAAAAGAATCCCATCTTTCAGCCTCCTTATCTAGGCTTGCCAGGCAGAGGTGTGTGTACTCGTGTGCCTGTGTACACCTGCATTTGTGTGTGTGTGTGTGCACACGCACGTGTGTGTGCATACATGTGTGTACATGCATGTGTGTGTACATGCATGTGTGTGTGCATGCATGTGTGTGTACATGCATGTGTGTGTGCATGCATTCTTTGAGCATGTGCTTTTGAAGCTGTTGTTTCTCTTTTCTCTCTTCACCCTGAATTTTTAGTCACTATGGTGACTAGGAAAAAAAAAAACAGAAAAAGAAAAAGAAGAAAAAAAAAACCCCACCTCATCTTTAAATTCAGGGAGAGTCAAAGTTTCCTAGGAGGCAGTCTGTGGCAGCCATTGGGTGTGGCGTTTTCCTCTCTGTACACACACACACACACACACACACACACACACACACACACACGGTTGGCCAGTCCATGCCTCCAGCCACAGACGCTCAGCCCTTTGTGGGCCTCGTGCCAGCTGTGGTTTTGAATGCTGTTGTTTTCTGGAGTTAAGGATCTGTGGTTTCTAATCACACTTCAGACTACGGTGCTGCCCTGATCCCACAGGTGTTCCCAGTTCATGCAAACACAGACGTATGCATCCACTCACAGATCCACCCCGGAAGACGGCACAGAAACTAGAGTGTGAGCTCTGACTTTAAAATATGTTTGTATATGTTAATGTCTGAATTGCGGAAAAGTGTGGGCTTGCTGGACTGTGATTCTTTGTTCTTCATCGGGCCTTCTTCCTTCTAGGCCTCTGGGCCTCCTTTTACTGTCAGTCTCTTCTCTACCTATTAACTGAGCGTCTGTGGGGAAAGTAAAGGCACAGACACCTAGGCCTTGGCTCAGGACACTCTGTAAAGGGTCAGTGAGTATCTCAAACTTTGGTGGGTCATGCAGTCTTGCTTGTAGTGACTCCAGCTTGCCACTGTAGCAAAAATGCAGCCATGCTAAACAGCAAATGAGTGGCCATGGCTGACGTCTAATAAAGCTTCATAGAATCAATGGTGGGCTAGACTGGGCTCATCGGGCCACCGTGTGCCACCCTCTGATTGAGGGGAAAAAAAGACAGATGAGAATCGAATGACCAGCATGGAGAATTTTCAGGAAGTGAAGACTTATGTGGCTCAATGAAAGAGTCCAGTGTGGCTCTCTGAAGACTCAGAGTATAGAATTCCCCTTCAAACATCACAGGACCAGGGACAGACCCACTCAGTCGGCTCAGAGGCTGGCTGTAGCAGGGGGTTGGGGGGGGCAGTTACAAAAGATGTCTTCATTCATGACAAGAAAGTTCTCCTGGCTCCTCAGCACTCAGTGCCTGACAGATGACACACAAGACACATTTGACTGTGGCAAGTGTATTGCTATCCAGTGATGGCCTTATCATGTTTCTTACGGTTCAAGGTTAGCTTATTCCCTTTTCGAGGACCAGGGCCCCTGTTCGCCCAAATTGTGGCACATCCGTGACTATGTCAGAGGAGAAATTAAAAGGCAAGGGGAGAAGTCCAGGAGAGGGTGGGGGCTGACTTCAACTTTGTCCACAGTGTTCCGGCTGGCAGTCCTGCCGAGGCCTGACATCTGGCTCAACCAACAGACAGGTGGAGAGGGGAGTGAGGTAATGCTGGTCTCCGTATCAGAGAGGGATCAGAGGCCCCAAGTCAGACCCATTTGACCCCAGAGCCATGGTTTATATAGTGAAATAAAAACAAAACCATCGGGTGATCTATAGTCTTGAGAGCAGTAAACAGATGGTGTTTGTGACTCTCATGTTCAAGGCCCCTCGTTGCCTCTCTCTCCCCTGAGCCATGCAGAAACTAGCCTGTACATCTCTCAGGCTCCCATGCTTTCTGGAAGCTTCTCCTCAGTGGGGGCAGTGTGGTGTGGGAAAAGTTTCTCTCCTCCACAGTCTTCTGAGACTCACTCTCGCTACTGGAAGCCTCTGCTGGTTCTCCTCAGGCCTCAGAAGGTCTGAAGAGCACCTGCTGTCTTCAGGCAGCTCCCCTTCCTTGAGCATCCAGAACAGATCTCTGCAGGGAGGGGTGGGGCTTCTTTGTCATGGTTCTCTACACTGCTGTCCCAGAAACCAATCACTACTGCTACGTAACTCACATGGGAAAACAAAAAACCAAACCAAACCATCCAAACAACCAAACAAAACTACACCCATGATCAGGATGGCTACAGAATTATGGAGAAAGACGTAAGAGTCAGGGGGATCAGAGTCTCCCTCCCTCTTATCCCCTTCCACAGACCTTCTCGGGAAGACTGGCAACGCCAGTCTATCCAGAGGCAACCAGAGTCCTGCACCCAAGCCTCACTAGGGATGCAGTTAGTGGCCCTGGAGCAAGGACACCTTGAGGGCCTGGGTCATTCAGTATTTCCATCTGGGATCACCCAGGCCACTTCTTTAGTCCAAAGCTCTCTGGTCACCAGCTACCCCCTTCCCTCCCCTCCCCCCGGTTTCCTCTACTTGCCTTCTCTGGTAGAGGTGACATCTGCTGCAGGGTCAGTCCAGGGCTGGAGCTCATGCATGGGCTTCAGAGTAAAACACATGTATGCTTCTTCAGCTTTGTGACCCTGGCCAACTTGATGAACCTCTCTGAGCCTCTTTAAGGTAGTAGTTCCTTGTGGGGCTATCACAAGGATTGAAGAGGCAACATGAAGAATGTCCATGACACAGGACAAACAGCAGTGGTCCTCATTGTTAGGTAACCCGTGGAAATCATACCTCCAGTCAAGGTACAAGCATCACAGTGTCCACATTCCCAAGAGCTCTGGCTGCTTCTCCTTCTACCCCTGCTTCACCTTCAGTGGTCACAGTACCCATGATGTTCCAGCCAAAATGAGCCTGTCCCTTCTAGTCACCAGGAGGACCTGGAGCACCTGACTCAAGAGGTGCTGGCTGTGATGTCCTCCTGAGCTTACAAATATGAGCTCAGACTTGTCCCTCCACAGACTCTCCCTGGACCCCTCCCTCAGCAAAGGAGAAAGAGGTCCAGAAAAGGAGAGGGGATTGAAGTCTGGCTTTTGAGTCAGGGCCTCACAGGCCTCACAGAAGCAATGTGAAACTCTAGAGGCTTGGGGACACCGTGCTCTGTCCCTTCCGAGCTCTGTGACCTTGAGTGGATCCCTTTGCTTTTGTCATCTCTACCGTGGGGACAGTAGTAGCAGTCTTGGGATATCAGGGGCTCCCTCCTGGCTCTGGGCTGAACAATGGTCCCTTTTGAGGGACCTTGAGGTTGGTCTTTTCCCTTTCCGGGCATATGGGCCCCACCCCCACCCCACAGAGAACACTCAGGTGGGGATGTGTGTACCAGCCAGTCTTCCCATCACCTGGAGGGATCAGCTCCCACTACGTCCCTGGCTAGTGGCCCTGTCCTGTCCTGTCTCAGGGATAGCTACAAAGACATCAACCTTGTGACAGTCACACTAATTAGTGACTCACATCTCCAGTCAGGACTGAGGAACCAGGGAAAAAGGTCTGACAAACACTTTTCTGAGCCACAAGGCAGAAATTCTTTGAATGCCACAGGCCTTCATGGTATGTGTGTGGTGAGATTCCTAGGCGCAAGACTTAGTCCAGCCCAGAACACTTAGGTGGCAATGAGTCAGCTGACTAGCTGGTCCCACCCAGCATCCACACTCCTCCAGTCACCTCAGCTGAAAGTCCCTAGACTCCAGGCTTCACCGTTGCTCTCCCTGGGACAGCTTTAGTCTGGAGTCTCAGTCATTTGCTCTTGGTTTTGGTTTTCTCTTTTCTTTCTTTCTTTCTTCCTTTCTTTCTTTCTTTTTCTTTTTTTCTTTTTTTCTTTTTTTTTTGAACTGGGTCTCTTGAAGCCTGGGCTAACCTTGGACTTGCTCTATAATCTGTGGGTGTGAATTCCTGGTTCTTTTGTTTCTATCTCCCCAGTGCTGGGATTCAAGCATGTGGCCATTGTCTGTCATTCTCATATCATTGCACATAGATTTTGTCTCATCTGATGAGCTCACACAATGAGTGTGGTGCACCAGGCTCAATTCTCTGTATATAATTATAGGAATATGAGTATATGAGTATATAGTATGTGTGTATAGAAAGCATATGTGTAATATATATATATATATATATATATATATATATATATATATATCTATCTGTTATACACACACATACACACACATATTAGATATATTGGTTTTTCAAGACAGGGTTTCTCTGTGTAGCCCCACTGTCCTGTAACTCAGTCTGTAGAGTAGGCTGGCCTTGGGTTCAGAGATCCACCTGCCTCTGCCTCCCAAGTGCTGGAATTAATGGCATTGTCCATCACCATCTGATGTGAGTACACTTTCAATAACTCACAAGATGTTCTATTTATCAACCTGGAGGCTCTGGTAATTGGGCTGGGCCAATTACCAGAGCTTGCATACCCAATGTCACAAGGCTAGCAGACAGCAAGGTGGGATAACCTGCTGTCTTCCCAGAGGCAGCTGCTGTAAATGAATTATAGAATGCAGCCTTGGGTCCATCCTAACATGTTATCCCAACAGCCCCTTCACATGTTATGGAGGGGACACATGTGCTTCAGCTTCAGTGGTAAATGGGACAATAATGGGGACAGTGGCAAGGGGACACTTGGCTGAGAGACCTGGCATCCAGGTCTTCTCCCCGCCTGTTGCCTATCATATGTCTAGAGCAACATGCTAAAGTCTGGCGGGATTGGAACAGGGCCAGACAGGAGCCTGCAGACACCAGGATTGGCTCTACCAGAGTGACAGCCTTACGATGGTATGTTTCCCCCAGGTAAGGGAGGATCTATGTGCCCTTGAACTTCCTGTCAGGAAGAGGGTCACAGCTGGCTGCCTTAGACAGCAGTGGGCCAGGATCCCAGAAACCCAGGGTTTGGCCCTGGGCTGTGGGCTACTTTCCAAGACAGGGTGACCCTGGGGTCAGGAGGCCTCCCTAACATGGCCTGCCCCCACCTTTGAGGAAATTCACACTGTGGCTAGGTCTCCAAAGGATTCCCTGCAGTGGTGTGACCGGGCCAAGGTACACAGAACATTTGTTTGTGGAGTCCAGGCTTCTCGGCAGAAGGGCAGGGTGGGGCTCTAGCCAGGAGAGGCACCTGCTTGGGTCTTAGGCACACTCAACAGTAGTTTCTGAGTCAGTGGAGGCTCCACACATTGCTCCTGGGTCACCAAGGTGGGACAGGGAGGACCTAGGGCATGGCCTGCCCTCTCCATAGAGGAAGAGCCCAAAAGTGGTCGAAGTTGACACAGGAATGCTGGCTGCTTGCTACCCTGGGCTGGGCCAATTACCAGAGGCCTCTGGAGTGCCAAGTACCTCAAAGATAGCCTTTGCCATGCTTTCCAGAGAAAGTTACAACCTCTGTCTGGTACTGCTGAGATAGATGTCTGTGGCTAACATGGATGGTCTCCTCATCAGTTCCCTTACTAAGACCCCTAAATCCTTCAGCTGGCTTGTGGCTACCACCAAACTACTGCCCCCAAACTACTGCACTTCAGAGTGGCAATTTGTTCATTGCAATCCTTAAGAGATGCCAGCAGGCTGCTACTGACCTAGCCCTGTCTTGATGGCCTTTGTTAAGGAAGGTTCTGAGAACTTGGAAACTGGCATTGCTGGGCTGGTTCTCCAGCTCCAGACGCTGGCACCAGGACCTGTTGGGAGGAAGTAGGTTGAGCAAACCACTCAGTCCTTACCTGGGGGAAACACTTGGGGACTTAGCCAAACAGTCAGCAAATGAGGGACAGACAGATGATGGCCTCCACCTCCAAATCACTCTGGGCAGAGGCCAGGCTTGGGCTGCCAGGCTTATCCTACCTAGTCTGCCTTTTAGGAGTCCAGGTCCCCCTCTCATCTCAGTTTTACAACATAAACCTCAAGTTAAACAGAGAGGCCTTTCAGGTCTATTCTTGGTCCAATCCTGCAGGGCCCTAGGGGAAGCCTCTGGGCCCTGGGGAAGCCGTTCATGCTCATGTGGGGGAATCACCTAGCTGGGCCTGTGCTCCACAGCTCAGGAAGGAAGGGAAGGCTCTTTAAGTTGTCATAACAGAGCAGGCCTCCAGGCACCTCCTGTTTACCCAGGCTGAGCAAATACAGCCGGGCCCTTAGCAACAGGCACAAAGGGGCCCTTGTGCCTCTGTTTCCTGGGCTCCCTCTCCAGCCCAAGCCAGCTGGGAGCTCTCTGAGAGGTAGGGGACTTAGCCTGCAGCAGCCTGGCAAGTGGGAATAGGGTGAGTGCAGAACGCACTCTGGATTTGGTGTGAGGAATCAGGTCCTTAGACACTCTGTCCTGTACAGGAAGGGAACCAGCATTCCCATCCTTCAGATCAACAAACTGAGGCTCAGAGAGATGCCTGGCAGGGCCTTGTCAATCAGAGATGGAGCATGTGAATCTCAGACCAACCAGACAGCATTGTCCAAAAGACCTACTTTCAGCAGCACGTTGAGTCCCCCTCATCTGTAATCAGGAGCTCCTGGCCATGTGGACCGCAAGTGAGGAGAGCTGTGAACTGGTAAACTGTATAAGCCCTGACCCAGATTGGAACAAACAGGAGGCAAGAGGCAAGAGCAAATTAGGAGCACCCCTATGGTGCTTCTTCAGCCTGTTTGAGAATATGAGGGAGTGTCCCCAGTGGCCCAGCTCCCAGTGGCACCCACATGCCGAGTGGATGAGGGGTTAGCATGTAACAAACTGTTCCGGATTGCTACAAGGATAAATGCAGAAGTTTAAAAAAAAAAAAAAAGAGCCAAGACCCAGGAGATGGCTCAGGAAGTTAAGGGCTAGCCTAGGCTACAAGCATGAGGACGTGAGTTTGATCCCCAGCACCCGTACAAGGTATTCTTGAAATCCTAGCTCTGGGGAGGCAAAGACTAGAGGATCCCTGTGGCTCTTTGGTCAGCCAGCCACAATGAATCAGTAGGGTTTGGGCCCCAGGGAGAGATCTTGCCCCTAAAAATAAGGGGACTGCTTCTGAAGTTGACTTCTGACCTCTGTGTGCACTTTCATCTGCAAGGCCACACCCACACATAATACGGTTATAAAAAAATAAAAAAGCTGGGTGGCCACGCCTTTAGTCCCAGCAGAGGGACTGGCAGGAAGAGGCAGGAGGAGCTCCAGGTTCTAAGGTCTGGCAAATAAGTCTACAGAATGCTGGGCCCCTATAGTGGCTTTTGACCTCCAACGTAAACTGGAGACCTTATTATGTTGGTCTGTAAAATGGGCTGTGGCAGCACCTGCCTCCCTCTCCGGGGAGAAGATTAGTCATTGTGTTATTAACTTCTTATGCCTGAGCACTTGAAGAAGATGTGTCAGGGGGGATAAAGGCTTCATGCAGGTAGCTCTTCAGTTTGTTACTGTTTGTTACTGCTGTTCACAATGCAAGTGGGGTTAATACGGTCTCGTCTCGTGCACTTCAGTTTTCAGTGAGCCTGGTGAGTCCAGAGGGAAACAATACAAGCAGACAAAGGGTGGCATACATGGATGTGTGGTCCTTAAAACAACTGAGAAGGGGTTATGCCGGTGTCCAGGAGGAATGAACAATTCGGTTCTAATTATCTATGCAGTGGGATGCTTTCCGGCATGGGAGGACACAGGGTAGAAGTGCTGGCGCTGACCTCACAGTAAGGGATAAAAAGGCAGCCACCTGGGAAGGGTGCATCTCTGCAGGGTGGTGAAAGCGGTGTCTGTGCGCAGGCTGTGCCAGGGAGGGTGACCTTGAATGTGGAGGAGGCTTCTCTTTGTGAAGGGGTTTAAGGTTGTCTTACGTTTCTTTATTATACTTCTGTTTAAAAATATCTTGGCTTTGTCATTGTTTTGAAACAGGGTTTCACTATGTAGCCCTGGCTAACCTGGAACTCACTATGTAGACCAGGCTGGCCTACCTCTACCTCCTTTGCGCTGGGATAAAAGGCCTATGCCACCATATCCGGCCATGATTTTTTTTTTAAATGTAGGTTGTTTTTTGTTGTTTGCTTTGTAAAGCTCCTGGAAGTTACTTCCTTTGTTTATAAAGATCAACACAGAGCTGGAGAGATAACTCCATTGGTAAAGTGTTTGCTGTACAAACACAAGGACCTGAATTCAACCCAGAGCACAAACACCCACAGCGGTCGGTGAACCCAAGCCAAAGAGGGACCCTGTTTCAAAAACTAAGAAGAATGGTATTCCTAAGAAACACCATCTGAGGTTATTTCCATGGGCAACATCTGTGTGGGCTCCACATGCATATACACACACACACACACACACATGCATGCATGCTCACATATACACATACATACATGTACACACATACATACATGTACACACATACATACAAGCACACACATGTGTGCACACACATACGCATGCACACATACACACACACACACACACACACACACACACACACACACACGGGGCCTAAGATTCTGGGTCCAGAACAGGGATGCAGCTGGGGTGTAATCTGGGGTTCTCAGTGAGAATCCAGTCAACATTAGTGGGGTGGAGGACGCCCGGCCATTAGTGAAGGACACAGGAAAGGTTCTGGTGCACAACAGAGAGGGGACAGGTTGAAAAGCTGGCTGCAGCCTTGGGAACTGACAGGCCAGGTGTAGACTATCAGAAGTGCCCCGGTTTGAGATGGGCCTATTGCTCTTAGCAACTCCCATTTGGGTACAGTCCCGGGGAGTACCTGGGAAGGGAGGGGTTGTGGGGTGACCACCTGCCTGTTTTCTCAAGGAGACAGGCCATGGAGGAAGAGGCATGACCACAGAGCAATAGTCTTCCCTATTGGGACTTCCTGGGGCTGACGCTGTGGGTTCAGGGCCTGGACTACCTGGGAACATGTATGCCATTCTCCCGTATCTGCTGGACTTCTCTATCTATGGCTACCAGTCTGTCATCATCCCAGAGGCAAAGACCACATGCCACTCTCCAGAGCTGTCAAGTCTTTCACACAGAGATCTGACCAGGTGGTACCGTGGAAAGGGGGCTACATTCTCCTGAGTTCCAGCTACCTGTCTCTGCTGATGTCCCATTACCTGAAGGAGGAAGTACTAACTGCCTAGGATCATGCCGAAGCCCTGAGATGTACTGCAGATGTTTGTGGCCTGTTCTTTACACTATGACAGTGGCTCCCAACCTATAGGTCTCTATTCCTTTGGAAGTTAAACAATCCTTTCACAGGGGTCACCTAAGACCATTGGAAAATACAGATATTTACATTATGATTCATAACAGTAGCAAAATTACAGTCATGAGGTAGCAACAAAATAATTTTATGGTTGGGGGGTCACCGCAACATGAGGAACTGGGACATGAGGGTTGTAGCTTTGGGAAGGTTGAGAACCACTAGACTATGAAATGTTTAGTTAGACGAACCCCTCTACCTACTTGATGCCCGTAGCAGCTCCTGCCATCTGTAATGACCTCAAATGCCATCAGACATTTATTGCCAAATGACTCTTGGGATGGGAATCACAATGACCCTAGGTCTGAACCTTGGATCTATGGTAATCTTTGTGATTATCAGCCCCTTTTCCAGGACAGAGTCTCCTCATTTTGAGCAGGCCCTGCCCATGGAAGGAAGAGATCAGTCACAGGACATTCGGACCCTGTCCGTGTCGTCAGCTGGCTCTGAGCCAGGAAGATAAGCTGAGAGTTCACTCTCTGCCTACCTCTGCCGGCTCTTGGCTGTGGCGGGTGAAAAGCCTCAACTTTTTCAATGACACCTTTATTTGGCTTAACAACTGTTCCCACCCCTACGTACAGGGATGACAGTCTTACCAACATGCAATAGCATGGAGGGAGGTTAATCTCAGTGGGTCACCATTCCCATGTCCCTCACTCCCAGTCCCTATACTCTCACAGGTCAGAGTCATTGGAGGATGGCAAATTATTTGTAACGCTATTTTAAGACAGAAGTCTTATGTCACCCAGACTAGTCTTGAACTCACTATGTAGCTGGAGATGACCTTGAGTGTCTGACCTTCCTGTCTTTACTGTCTGAGTGCTAGGGATGCCAGTGCTTACCACCAAAGCTGGTTTATGAAGTGCTGGGTACTGGAGCCAGCATTCTGAACATACTAGTCAAGTGTTCTTCTAACTGGGTCACATCCTCAGGCCCCGTACGGCACATTATTACCACTCAAATGCACCTTGGTGGAACCCCTCTCTCAAAAGGGCACTCCCAGGATAGGATCTGAAGGACCACTAGGATGTTAGCAGAAGCCATCTGAGGTAGGCAGATGACCCATGCACAACTGCCTGGAGGGCCGGTTTCCATGTAGCTACCTTGCTGGAGCTGTCCATGAAGGGACCCAAGGAGTACCAGGCATCCACAGAGTCAGGGACCCCAGATTTGTATATCTCAGAAGGGCTACGTGCAGAACTCGAAGCTTGGGTACTGGCAGAGCCCAGTGGGCTTTCTAACCACACCAGAAAAGGGACACATCTCCACAAGGAAAGGTTGTCGCTGTTTCCAGGAGAGGGGATGCTGGATCACATAAGTGAGATTCACGCTCAGGGCCAGCCAGGTTACTTCTACTCTGCCTTTGGTAACTGAGCAACAAGGCGTTAGAATTTCCATTCTAGAAGGACTCGACACCGGCTATATTCAACAAACCAGCTTCCCAAAGGACTTCCTGAAGATCCGCCCTGTGAAGGGTTCCTATTGCCCTGTGAGATCCCAGGAATGAGGCCCATGTCTCTGGGAGGGGACTCAGGCTGTGCCAGGGCGGTGCATTCATCTGCAGCATGCACAGAAGGCTGGCTCGTGAGGGTCATGGAAGAGGACAACTGGGAATGCAGACACTAGGTGTGTTACAGCACCAAGAGCTGTAAGCGTTAGGTCTTTAGGTCTGGGAGACAGTGACAGTGTGACCAACATTCAGGTTCCTGAGATGGGTACAGACCAGGAGAGTAGTCTCTCCCCCCCCCAACCCCCCCTTTGCTTCAAGAGAACAGTTTCAACTTTGGAGGCTCAGCTGCACTGGAATCCAGGATTCCCCCCCCCACACACACACACACACTTCCTCAGGAAGTTCACACTCCTGCCCTTCTTTGTCCTCTGCCTTCAGACTTCCCCCTGAAGGAGGGATGGAGGATGGCACTCTGGAGCACAAGTGGTAGACATTTTGGGACCCTTTGCTTTTCACTCCCTAACCTGCAAACTTGGACTTACTCAAGGCGGTGGGAGACAGATTTTCCCTTGTTGCCAATTTGTCCCCATCAGGACCACTCTTTTTGACAGCTTCTCTGCTTGCTGGACTCCTTTGCAGCTAGGGGAAGCCATTGGCACAACATCAGGCAATGCTACATAAGGGAAGGTCTATGGGAAGACTTCCAGTTCTTCAGAAGGAGGTTCTGCTTCTCCATGAAGAATGAATGTGGCAAGAGAATTTTCTTAGGTCGCCTTACTCTTTGTTTATGATGAAGCACAGATATAATGTCTAGGGGTGACAGCAGTCACCCTACAACTATGTGGTTCCAGCTTAGCCCTGAAGGCATTGGGCAGAGAGATTAGAAACAAATTGGGTCCTCCATGACCTTGCCAACCTTTCAAATGATCCTGAGACCACCTGTGCCAGGGTTAAGTGGATAATTGCTCTATACGTGGTTTAGTTAGAGTCTCTTGTTTGCACACCAGAGAAGCACTTGAATGCGTGTGCTCAGTGTGAGCACCTGGCTCAGTGCCTAGCACACAGTGGGTCCTCAGGAAACAATGGCTGCTGCCACCACTATGTGTGTGCAAGTTGCTTACTCTAGTGAGTGTGCGCAGATGATAGATCTGTGGCTTACACACACAAGGACCTCTGGGGTCAGGAGGTTGCTTAAGTCCAGGAAGTGTCACTTGGCTCAGGCAAGTGGGCCACTCCCTCTGCCTTGCTGAGAGGCAGCTTCCATGACTGTATGCTGAGAATGAGGGCAGAGTTTTTAGTTAGTACTCTGGGCCTCACACCTCAGAGACAGAGGTGAAACTCAATTTCCATATGGGGAAATTGAGACTCAAAGAGGCCCATGGAAATGCCAAAGTTGAAAGCCAGGAATGGTGAACGTGTGAACCTCACGCAGACTCTGTATGTGGGAGTGCTGTGTATGTGCATAGTTGAGTGTGTGATTGTACAAGGACGTGTGGTCAAGGGTGCATGTTTGTGTATGTGTGTGTGTGTGCAAAGGTACACATGCAGGGCTGTGTATGCAGAGGTATGTGTGCAGGGATTTATACATGTGTGTATAGGGTGTGCATGCATGCAAGGGTCCTGTGTATACAAAGGTATGTGTGTACATGGGTGAGTGTATGTGTGTGTGTGCAAAGGCACATGTGCAGAGTATGTACACCTGCAGTAACCTGTATGCAAGGACTATGCACTTATGTAGAAGAACATTCACGAGTATATGTGTAAGGTCGGTATGTGGGGTGCATGCATGTGTCCAAGTGCATGTGTGCAATCGTGTGTGTGTGTGAGCAAGAGTGCATCTGAAGTGTGTTTACATGTGTAGGGTATGTGCATGAAGTCCCTCCTCTAGTGTGTAGACAAACCCTTATATTTTGAGGGTGTCTGTTCTCAGCCCTGGTAGAGTGGAGGCACCTTGTACATCCCAGGCTCCCAGACTCCTGGCTCTACAGGCCACCCCTGTGCACCTCTGACTCCTTAGAGCCCAGTACTCCCCAGGGCTGCAAGCTCCCTAAGGCTGCCTCCTGCTCCCTTCTTCAAAACACCAGCAGCAACAACAGCAGCACTGGCAGCAGCTGCCCCCTCCTGGCAACCAGCCTGGGCCTGACCCGTCCAGCTGCTGAGGCTCCCTTTAGTGGGTGTTTTCTGGGATCTAGACTTCCTCTTCCTCTCAGCATCTTCCAGGCTGAGTAGCTAGTCTAGTGTGTGTGTGTGTGTGTGTGTGTGTGTGTGTGTGTGTGTGTGCATGCACAGCTGCTCCTCCCGAAGGTTTCCGTTTCCTGGGAGGCCAGTCAATCAATACCCATCAGGCCATGCAGCACCCTCTAGGCTTCTCCAGCTGGGCTCATTGGGCTGGGACCTGCATGAGCAGGAAGGCAGGTGAAGGAAGTCCCAGGCACCTAGAATCCCACGTCTGCCCCTCCTCACAGAGCATCCTAGCTTCCCAGAGGACAGGGTCCACTGGACCTTGAACTTTGGCATATTGGTTGTCCTGTGCTGGCCAGTGCTAGGGAAGCCTGCTAGCCTCACCCTGCAGGAATTCTGGTTTTGTTTGTTTGTTTGGGGTTTTTTAAAACCTCATCCTCAGGTCACACCTGCCAATGTGAGGCAGCTTCGACTCTGGGGTCACCAGCCCTCCAGCTACCGGGCCTCCCTCACCTCCACAATCTCCTCATCTGCCCCTTCAGAAAACTCACAGTCTTGTCCTAGTATCCTCCCTACAGGGAGGCTTTGATCCAGCCTGGGCCCAGAGCCAAAAAGTCATTAAAACAAAGAGCAGCCAAGGAGAGGGGAAAATCTCCCTTCTGGCTGGAGAAAGCCAAACATTGTAACACTCCAGGCTCAAGCTCTCCCGGGAGCGCAGAGAGGGTGGAGGTGGGGAGCAGGGCAAGTACAGCGGGAGTTAAAGCAGTGGGAGGGGTAGTTTGAGGGTAGCTCCAAGGCTGATGGGCAGAGTGCAGAGTCTGCTGCGGCTTGGAGAAACACCCTGTCCTTGGGGGACCATAATCTTGCTGAGTTGGACACTAGAGGCTGGCATGGAGTCCCTGGTTCCTGATGTGTCCCATAGCTAACAGACATTGGGGAGGGAGCATGATCAAGGCTCTGTGTGTGTGTGTGTGTGTGTGTGTGTGTATGACAGAAACTCAGTTTGAGGCAGTGCGGGGACTAGAATCGAAACCTGGCTGTGTGCCTGCTATGAACCAAACGCAGTGCTTCTTGAGGTGTGGGGGTGGGGTTGGGGCATGGGGAGGCTTGGGGAGCACGAGGGGGTGGCGTGGGAGGCTTGGGGTTTGTGGGAGGCTTGGTGGGCATGGGGCAGTGTGGGGGAATGTGGGGGAAGCACCGGAGCGTGAGGTGTGGGGGAGTGGAGGGCGTGGGGGAGCGGAGGGCATGGCATGGGGGCTTTTCATCATGATCTGATTTGATTTTACAGGGAGCGGCAGTAATTTCCCCTCATCCACAGTGGAGTCGGGTGGAGGCCAGAGGTGGCCTTTGCAGAGCCAAGGTCACACAAGATTCACATCGAAGCTAGGACTGACACACAGGGTCCTTGAATCTGGTGTTGACGATCATGTGTCATGGCGAGGATGGTAGAGGCTGACAGAGTCCTCTGTTCCCTCCCCACACCTCTGAGCCTGGTGGGAAAGGGCACCAGAGTACTGCCTGCTGAGTTCTTGTGTGTTGCGCTTGGCACAAGGGCAGGTATTCAGTGGGCATGGCATTTAGTTGAATGGCAGGCAGGGTCAACATCATATTAACAGCTTGCTGGCTGAGAGCCCAAGGGAGAAACTGGTGTTCGTAGAGACGGTGTGGGGATGGATGTTCAGGATGCAGAGGCCCATAGAGGCGATTTGAAGGGCAGCGTAGCCTAAAGCTAGTCAGAAAAATGGGCTACAGATTGTGAGAGGAGAGACCCCATTCCGGAAGCCCTGTAGTGTGGTGGCTTCTGGGGCAGCGGCTTCCGGTAGACACTTGGTTCTGATTGGGTGTGGTGGAGACCAAAGGGCTAAGCTTTCCCGTCTGGACCATGGACTGGGCCTTCCACTCTTTCCCAGTTGCAGGCCTTTCTCTGGCTTCTTGAGCCTAATGCTAAAAGCCTACTCTCGTGCCTGTCCTTCTGATCGTTCACCACTTGGTTGGATATTCTTGGGGAAGGCTGGGGAAGGGCAGGGTGGAGCAAAACCCTACTTCCCGTCCTTATTTAAGCCACAGCGGGCTCCCCAAGCACTCTTAGTGAAACCAGGTATCACCAGAGAAGCCCACTCAGCGTGGGCGCCGTGGTGTGAATGATAGAAAAGCTAGGCCTTCGGCTTCAGGCTTTGGTTGCCAGGGTAACTGCAGCCCATGGCAGGAGGCCTGGCAGCTAAGAGGAGGCGGGATACTGGCGTGCTGGGGGGAGGGGGGGAGGGCGGCTGTCAGCTCAGCCCCCTCCTTTTTCTGCTCCAATGGGGGAGTGTGTCGAGCTGGAGTTTGTGTGTGTGTGTGTGTGTGTGTGTGTGTGTGTGTGTGTGTGTGCGCGCGCGTGCACCAGCCCACAGTCTAGGTCTAGGGTTAGCATAACTTGGGGACATCAGCAAAGCTGTGCACTTTCCCAGAGACCTCTTCTTAGAGTAGGGTTCACATTAGTGATCTCTTTCTCAGTTTTATTTGTTTGTTTTGTTTTTATTATTGTTGTTATTTGGAGACAGAGTCTTACTATATAGACCTGGTTGTTCTGGAAGTCACTATGGATACTAGCCTGGCCTTGAACTCACAGAGATCCACCTGACTCTGTTTCCCAAGTGCTGGGGCTTAAGGTATGCCAGGCTCTAGCAGTGTCTTTTAACTTAATCGCTCTGTAAAAGCCTCAGGCAGTGAGAATGAGGGCTTTAATGTGTGAATTTTGAAGGGGTTGTAGCAAAGATTATTAACTATAAAAACACAGCCATAAGCTTGGGGCCTGGCCACCACTGTCAGAACCATATGGATGTTGTATCCATCACCCTGTCTTAAGAGTTGACTAGTCTTGTCCCAAGCCCCTGGAGCCTGACTAGGATATTCCTCCCTCAACCGACATGTCCGTTCTACCCACAGAAAGGCAGCTGTGTGAGACTCCACTCGGGACTCCCACCTCCCGCTTGTTTCTGAGACACTTTTGTCTGAGTGTGTGTCACAATGCCACTGGAGACTATTTTGTGCATATGTTTATATGTATGCATGCAGCTTCATGGGTGTGCCATACAGGGGGAGGCTAGAGGTCAGCCTCAGGCAGTGATCTTCAGGAGCTTGGTGTCTGAGGCAGAGTCCCAGGCCCGGGACTTGTCTGGTAGGCTTGTGAGGCCAGGAGTCCACTGGGTTGGCTTCCTCAGAGCTGGGATTACCAACTCCTGCCACCACTCCCAGCGTTTTTATGTGGGTTCTCGAGATTGAACTCACGAAGCAAGAGCTCTGTTGACTGAATCTTCTCTCCAGGACTTGCAACGGGAATTTTTGAAGTAAGACAGGCCCAGGCTGTTAGATTAAATAGAGCAGGGACCATGACTGAGACGTCACTTGCCTTAGTGTCTCTGACTATAAGTGGGGGGTGCTTTTCCGCGGTGATAGGCCCAAGCTTATTCTTGTAGGTGTGTCTGTATCTCTTCCAAACCAAAGAAAACTCAAACCCACAAGGCCAGTTTCTCTCTCCTGCTTCCGACGAGAGGCAAAGTGGTCCCACTAGCTGCTTGCGTTGGGGGCTAGACAGCAAGGGACAGAGCAGGTATCTGGGGCCAGATTTTGAGAATTTGAAGGTTCTAAGTCATTTTGAAATTTAGGTTCTTGGAGTTTTGTCTTTGGGGCTCTGGACTCTCAGAGATTAAAACTGAGCCTTCAGGATTGGAAGAGAATCACGTGCTCAGGAAAGGTACCTTAAGACTCACCCATAGGCATCACCGTCCAGGCCTCTGTCAAGATGACCTGGTGGCTGAGGGGGTCACTGAAAGAGCAGGCAAAGGTCTTCACTCTGGACTGACAGAGCCTCTCAGAACCTATGCCATTTGGGAAGGCCTAGCCTTTGCTCCCCCCATCTGCCGTGCTCCCCAAGGCTGGGGTGTGTCTGCAGAGGCACGGGCAAAGGAGCAGACCTGCAAGCTGCTGTCCATTTATCTCCTTGTCAAAGGCTTGGGCCTTGTGTGGGACAGCATTGTGCTGATGTGTTCTGAGCACCAGGGCTTGCCTAGAAAGGACAAAAGCTTGACTGTGAGGGAAGAGCCTCCCAATCCTTCATTAGAAACGTCACCAGTAAATTCCATAGTCCTTACAAGGATACTACCCTTTACATATTTCAAGGTCTGCCTACCTCCTCCACCTGGCTGGCATGGTGTCAGCTCTGGGGATAATAGGTCCAGGAAATGGAGACTCCCTTCCAGATGGGGAAACTGAGGTAGTGAGAAACAATGCAAGGCAACAATGCATGGGCTCATGGGGCCCAGTCCAGTGAGAGTCGATGATGGGGCACTGCTGTCCAAGCCACCGTGTGCTTCTGGAAGCCCGGCTTTCAGTAAGCTGGGAGACTGGGGTGGCCAGAACAAGTAAAGGGTCCCCATGGGCTTGTCCTTGGCCCCTGACCCAAGCACCATCTGGCTGAGCCTTTACTTCCTGAGCTGGCTGCTAGAACAGGCTGGGTTGCTGGAACCCTTCCTAAAAAGGAATCGGGCTGTGGTGGCCCAGGCTATTTTTAGCCAATTGTGTTGAAAATCCCAAGTGCATGTAGCATCACGTGTTTTCTTTTATAGAGGGGAAAACAGGAGATTCCCACACCCTCCCCAAAATGGGTCGTGTCCTTGGGAGGAGTCTCTGTCACCATAAGAGCCCAGCAAGTAACCTGCCTGTGGCTAACCAGCCTGGGAGTTCTGGGTTCAGGGCTTCTGGTTCACAAAAGTCCTAGCGCTGACCTAAGTTCTTGGGGGTATGAGGTATGTGAGGATAGGCCCATATTTCAAGTAGGAGCTGGAAAACTGTCTTTAGCCCCATCTCTGTGTCAGTCCCCATTGTTTTAAAAAATAACCTCTGGAGCTAGAAAGATAATTCAACGGTTAAGAGCACTTACTGCTCTTTGAGAGAACTGTTCTTTGGTTTTAAGCACCCACAGGTGGCTCATAACCAGTAACTCCAGCTCCAGAGGATCTAGCACCCTCTTCTGGCCTCTGAGGGCACCTGCACTCATGTGCACAATACCTACTCCACAGGCATATGCACATACAGAATTAAAAATAAATCTTAAACTATAACTTCTAAAGGTATAACTGGCATCAAAGAATCTGTCCATATTTGTAGTGTCTAGTGTAACATGTGTGGATATATATCTACTGCTGTGACGTTATCACCATGATTATGACAGTCAACCTACCCATCACCCCCAAAGTCTCCTTCCCTTTCTGTGACAACTGCCTCGATGCCCCAGGCCCCCTGGGATTGTTCTCAGTGACTGTGGGTTTTAGCGCCTAGTTTCTGGAGCTGGAATCAGTGAGATCACATAGCATGCTCTGGCTGAATGGCTTCTCTAACTACCAGCAGCATCTTGAGATTCGGCCATTTCTTTGCATGTACCTATCATTCATTCACCCCTTTGTCACCAATGACATCTCATTTCAAAGGCACAGCACAACTAGTTGCCTGTCATCTTTGGGCAGATACGCAGAGTGTTTCTATTTGGGGATGTTACATACAGTGGTGTTGGAGGCTTAGGTACCAGCCCTTGGACGGGAGTGTATTTCCTTTTCTGTGGGGTAAATGATGAAGAAATTCTTGAGTCTTTGGATTTAAGTTGCTTTTTATTTTGTTTTGTTTTCTTGAGACAGGGTTTCTCTGTGTAGCCCTGGCTGTCCTGGAACCCATTTTGTAGACCAGGCTGTCCTTGAACTCACAGAGATCCGCCTGCCATTGCCTCCTGAGTGCTGGGATTAAAGACGTACACTGCCGCCACCACCACCATCGCCAGTGGGTTTTTAACAAACCACCCAAATATGGCGTTTCCTAAATTTTCTAAAATGGCAGCACTATTTCCCATCCAATTTCAGCACCCTTTCCAGCAATGCTTGCAACCGTCTATCTTTTCTTTTTCTTAATTGTTTATTTTATTTTTCTTTACGTGTGTGTGTGTGTGTGTGTGTGTGTGTGTGTGTGTGCTCGCCCATAGCATACATGTGGAGGGCAGAGACAACTTGTGGATGTTGGTTCTCTCCTTCTGCCATGAGGGTTCCAGGAATCAGAATTACTTCAGGGATCTCAAGTAATCAAGCTTGGCAACATGTACCTTTACCAGTACAGAGCCCTGCCCTGTATTTTCAAACGGACGTCCTGGGAGGGAGGCAAGCAGCAGTGAAATGTGGCTTACATTTACACTTCTTCCATGACCAGCGGTGTTGGGCATTTCATCACATGGTTGTTGCTGATGGGTTTTGCCCTGTTTCCACAGGGAGGCCATGGATGGGTCACAGGGTCAGGTGCATCATGGAGGCAATGCAGGCTGTTTGAGGAGTCACCTCCTGGCCCAGAGTCTCAGGTTGTTCATCTGTAACTTGGTGAGGACCCTGAGCTACCTCTTGTATTGTGTTCAATTCACTTGAGTCCATCCTGGTGTGCATGGATGACAGATAAGAAATTCTGATCAGAAATCTACACCACAGTGCTGGTGAGTTGGCATCTGGAAGTTTGTACTCAGAAGACTGTGGGTGGGAGACAGGTATTAAACTCGCCCAGAGGGTTTGAAGTGTCTGAAATTAATGGTGATAAGAATGAGCAGTTTGGAAGTACTAAGACTTGAAGGGGCCTCCTCAGGTATGTGTTAGAAATCTAACAGCATGAGAGCGGTGTTAAGAGGTGTGTTCTTTGAAGGTGGTCCGCTGTGGGCACTCCTCGCGTGTGCGTTAATGCTGGTGTGATGGGAGTGAGTTCGTAGAGATGAGTTGGGCTTCTCTTCCATCCTCCCTCTCTTGCTCCTCCATCATGGACAATACAGCCATCCTCTTCAGATGCTTCTCCAACCCCACCTTGGATCTTGCAGCTTCTGCAACTGGAGACTTTGCAAATGCAGGAACCATGCTACTTCTGGCTTTGGAGATGGAAGGAGGCATATGAGGAGGTCAGCCTGGAGAAGTAGGACACTGTGAAGCATGGCTTTTCCCCTGTGACACTCAGGTGGAATTCATCTTGCCTTTGCCTTGGTTTTTGCCCCATAGAACCTACTTCAGACTTTTCCAGAGGTGCAAGGTAAGAGATGTGTGCAGTTTCAAGGGGCTGATGCAACTTTGTAGCATTTGGTGCTAGCAGTGAAAGGACAGTGATATGGTGTGTGAGTATTTTAGAGTAATAGGAGAGAAACCTCACCATTAAAGCAAATGGCAGGCAAGTGTATTGCCCGGCTCAGAGTGACTATAAGGAAACACTGGCATCTAGCTAACCCAAGAACAAAAAGAGGTTTATTTTGCTCACGGTTTTGGCGATTCATGGACATGGTGCCTGAACTGGCTCTGGTCCAATGAGGATCTCATAGCAATGAGCATTGGAGGGAACACAGACGGAGCCAAGTGGGCATGTCTCTAACAGGAAGAGGAGAATGCTGGGTGAGGCCAAACTGGGTGGTTTTTGTAACAAGCCTCTTGTGAAAATTACCGAGGAGGACCACCAGAACAATTTCTCCTGGGCACACCTCCAATGACCTAAGACCCCCAGTTAGGCCTCTCCTCCAAAGCTTCTACCACTTTCCACGGTGCCACGCTGCAGAACAAGCCTTTGAACACCAGGGCCTTGGGAGATGCTCTGTTCAAACCACCGCCAGCTTTGTCCCCTCTCAGGAGTCTGCTTCCTGCAGATGGGAGCAGCCAGACATAAGGGAGCCTTTCAAAAACACTGAGGTGAAATTTGTGAAATCTCTCTAAAAGTTGAGAGCCAGAGAATTTGAAATTAGAAAACACTACTTAAAAATATCACTGGTCTGAGCTCTGCTTACTTTTTATTTTTATTTAAAAAAAAAATCACACCTATCATCTGCCTATCTATCTATCTATCTATCTATCTATCTATCTACCTACCTACCTACCTACCTACCTACCATCTATGAATCTATTGTCTGTCTATCTACTTACCTACTTATTTGTGTGTATGTGGAGGCTGGAGGACAATGTGGAAGGGTCAAGTCTCTCCTACCACGTGGGTTCTGCGGATCAAACTCAGGTAGTCAGCCCTGCACTGGGCCATCTTGCCTGTTGTTTTTTACTGGTAAGGTTGACACTAGTTACCTCCGGACAACTATGTGTGTATGGGTGTGTGCGTGCTGGTCTCAGCTCATGGCGGCTATACAACAGGCACCACTCTAGGAGAATGTTGTATGAGGCTAGTCACATGCTCAGGGTTGATATTCACTCTGAATCTTAGCAGTGATCTGTTCTCCCCGTCTGGTACATGAAGAAGCTGAGACTCTGAGGCCTACTGAGAGGGTCCCCAGGTCTGGGGACCAGGCCTGGGCTAAAACTCCAGCCCAGCTGACTCCTTAGGCCAAGCTTTGGGTCTCAGGGCTCTGCCTCAGGCATCTGTGCTTGAGCTTCACATCATCCCTGAGACGCCAGCAGCTCCCAGAGCCCCCCCACCCCCCTCTGGGGCCAAGAAAGCTGAGGAGGTTTGAGACTGGTGGACAGGATGGGCCAGGACCTGTGTCAAACACACTCTGTGTCTTCACCTTGTCCCTCACCATAGCCTCCGTCTCCATGAATGCCAGGATGTTTATCTTGCCTTCCACATTCGTGAATCCATCTGGGTAGCAGGAGACTATGGAGTATCCTGGGGAACATTCATCTTCAGCCTTGTATGAAGGAGGAAACCCTTGATGGGATTGGCTTGCTTGGGCTGGCAAGCATGGGGTAAGTGGACTAGACTAGTCTATGAATATGTCCAGCAGTCCTGAGGGGAAGTCACTGTCTTCATCTTGGAGAAGAATGTTCCTTCTCCATTAAAGGTAGCATAAATAATCATAGTTGGGATGCTAGCCAGATCTGTATGACCCACTGCCCAGTGGTCACTAGGGAACCCTATTGTTCTCAGGGAATGTCAGGGGTCAAATGGCAGACAGGGAACGGGGAACCACGTTGGAGGCTGTAGATAGCCAGACAGCCATCAGGGGCTCCTGGTGGTGATGGTGGAGCAGACCTGCAGAAGGTGCCTACTTCCTTCTTGCCACATCTTGATTCCAACCCCAGTCAGGGACTGTGTCTAGGAGTCCTGCTGGCAGGTCTAGCACCGAAGCTCTGGATGGTAGTCCTGTGAAGTGATTGAATCCTCCGTGTTCCAAGCCTGGTACCCCACAACCCTAATAGCTGCCTGTTGACTCAAGTCTTAACTCAACAGCATGCTGGGAGGAGCAACTGTTCCCATTTGGCAGTAAGCTCTGAGAGGGACAGACTCAGGGTCACCTGGGAGGTACAGAGCTGGTGGGGTTTCCCGGGGCAAGACCTTACAGAGCAGGCCAGAGCTGGGTTATTTGAAGCTCCTGTGTCTGCATGAGACGTCTGCAGGATGTCCTTTTCCTGGTTCTATCTGGTGACTGTGATGTGTGGGTGGGAATAGCAGGAAGTGAGTGACCAGTGGGGCAGCAAAATTGGCAAGAGCAGAGGCAGTGTGGAGAGGCTGCCTCCTCAGACACAGCATGGCTCCCTTGCGTGCGTGCGTGCGTGCGTGCGTGCGTGCGTGTGTGTGTGTGTGTGTGTGTGTGTGTGTGTGTGTCTGAGACCCTGTGAATCCTGTCAACTGCAGGTCTCCCCAGACAGGACTGTAGCCAGGTCTTAGGGTCTGGAGCCAAGTGTGTGGACACTTTTGGAACAGGTAGAAGATAGAGAAGAAGACTGGAGAGGGGGGAAAGCAGAGGTAGGAACAGCTACACAGGAGACCATGGTCACCTGGCAGAATGCTCCAGGCTGCCGCTTACCACATTACAAGATCCCCTCACCTCTATCTGTGGCTTCGAGAGGTGGCTGGGGGAGAGGCACAGATGAAGCTGGCTGAGATCTTTAAAGTGGCTGATGTTGGAGTGCTCATGAGTGAAGGACATCAAGGAGAGGTGGCAGGCCACATGACTAGCTTCTGTTAGAAAGTCCCTTCTACTGCCCCAGGCCCTCAGTGTGTCACCAACTCCACCCTAGCGTGGCTGTGCTGGTGGCTTAGTGCGGAATGTTCTCTGGGTTCTGACTTTTGCTCCAGCTGTTCTTGCCTCTTTTGGGGGGAGGGGTGCCCCTCCCTTAGGGATCCACCTAGTTTGTTCCAGCTTGTGTTGCTTTATAAGGTGTCCCTGACTACCCTCTCTGAGATGACTATGTGGCCCCTCACTATGACCTTGCTTTATTGTGACCCTCTACCATGTCTACATTCATCTGTTTTCCCTCAAGACTTGTCTAGGTCACAG
Source organism: Arvicanthis niloticus (assembly GCF_011762505.2). Classification (NCBI taxonomy): domain Eukaryota; kingdom Metazoa; phylum Chordata; class Mammalia; order Rodentia; family Muridae; genus Arvicanthis; species Arvicanthis niloticus. The sequence continues at coordinate 17,912,604 of NC_133430.1, read as the reverse complement.
TCAGCATTATTGGAATTACGGCATCTCACACATGGCCTGGTCCCCAAAGTCTCCCTGCATAGGGCAGACCCTGACATCTGGCAAAGGCAAAGCCTCAGGCTACATCTCAATGCCCTTTTATGCCAGGTAGTTTCCCCAGGTGAGTGTCTTAACCCCATGTCTCCTCACCCATGAATGAATGAATGAATGAATGAGGTGCTAGAGGCCAGGAAGGAGAAAAGAACTCACCCAGCTCAGACTTGGAGTAAGGAGCCAGCTTAGACCTGAGGCTCTTCTCCGTAGCGGCATCCCACAAAGCTGGTGTAGGACCCTCCCTGTGCCCAGGCAGACTGTTCAGAGCAGGCCCCGGAATAAAAGAGTCTACACCTTGTAGATGAGCCAATGGCTGTTCTCCGGTTTGCCAGCTTTGTGAAAGACAAAAGCCAGGGGTCCATTTAAAAATCATTTTTTTATTAACATCATCTTCCTGTTTAGCCAAGTGTCTGTCATGTATAAGGAATGTCGGTAAATATTCCATTTGAAGCTTCTTTGTACATATTTCCATCGATAAATAAACTCTGAATTCACATAAAAAAGTTAAACTTAAATAACTCATATTTCCTTCTCTTGTAACAGCCATATATTGGTAAAATATAAATATTCTTAGACTCAGGGTTTGTTCTAAGGAGGAGAACAGTAATTCACCACATGGTACAACTGTTGACAATAAAACCGAGACGTTGTCAGCTGGTGTCCTGGCATGGACGAGTACTGAGGTGGGAAACAGAAAATTCACATTTGGTTTTGGGCCAGGGGAGGGGCAGAAGAGGTGGAGTGGTCAGAGGACAGGGCAGTTGCTTTCATTACAGCACTGATAAAAATAATCTGTTCTGCCACTGGATTTTAACCTGGAATATCTTCTACATTCACTGATTAAGTCCGTAATCATTTTACTTAGAACTCAGGTGTCGACTAACTGAATATGGCACATAATCCATTGGGAACATCAGTAGATTCAGAAGACAATCATGGATCTGGCAAAAACAAGAATGAATGAATGCAGGAGCGGAGAGCGATGATTCTGGGTTGGTGAGGTTAATCCACTCTGGTCATGTATCCATCCAGGGCCTCGGTACTGCAGATGCACCCACTGGGTGACAGGATGCCCCTGGCAGCTGGCACGGAGCATCTGAGCCTGTGTGGCTGGTGAGGCGGGTAGCCCGCTCAGAGCACACGGGGGATGACAGTGAAGGGCACGGCAGGGCTGCTGGCCTCCAGTTCCAAGGCTGTCAGGAAGCACTCTGTGGCCGCTGCATCGTTGCCCTGAGCTTGGAGGACCTCGCCCAGCCCATTCCAGACCTCATGGGCTGTCGAATTCACCTGCACTGCATCCCGGAGAATCTTCTCAGCGAGACTGTAGCGGCCCAGCTGGTGAAGGACCAGGGCCTGCAGAGACAGACAGTCAGACACTCAAGGAATGAAGCTCCTGCTCTGGGCACACAAGCTCTCACCAATTCCTGAGTTTAGGAGTAACAGTTTAAGACAATGTTAGACCTCATGGAACTGTTGAAATCCATTTGTCTTTCAACTACAAATAGGGCAATTGCAGCCAGATGCATGGCGCGCTGCATTCAGGGGGCTGAGGAAGTATCATGTGTGAGGTCATCCTGGGTTACAGGGAGACCCTGCCTCAAAACCAAAGCAAGCAACACCGCCAACCTTCCAAAACAAAACCAAATCAGAATAATAACCACACCACCCCCAAATTAAAAACCAAATGAAAGGCAGTTTTATATGGTTTATCTGAAAATGTCTCAAGAATGAACAAATTGGAAAGGTCGATAGTGACTCAGTGTGGTTGACCTGTCGTGTCCTAGCTGGCACCAGCCTGTATGGGAGGACATTGATCATCTGTGGCATCACTGAATACAACACAAAAAAAAAAAAAAAAAAAAAAAACCTAGTCTCTCGCCATAACCAAGTGCTTTATGCTAATGTACAGTGCTCAGCCCTGCTCAGCTGCGCACAGAAGTCACCTTTCCACTTTAGTCAGGGTGTCTGTGTTGATCCCCAAATATCTGACCACAGACACGTTTCCCAGTTGTGCAGGTCAGTAAGTGCTTTTTTATCTAATGGCCACACTCTTATGTAACTAGCCTTTCCTCTGTGTGGTGACACTGAGGTCATGGCCAGCCTCTACTCTTGAATGTCACACATCCACGGCCATCTTTCCAGAAAGTGTTACTCTGTCCTTTGAAATGGAATTTCACTGTGTAGACCATGCTGACCTATAACTTGTGACAATCCCCCGGCCTCTGCCTTCTAAAGTTAAGTACAGCCACTCTTTATTAGACTGTTAGTCTTTAATAGCTCCAGCAGCCTCTAGTGAGATGAACTTATTGAGAAACACTGTCGGTTCATAAACAGACATGGAACACTGATCTGGGTGGAAGATGAAAGATGGGGGGGGGGGTCTGGTGTCCCCGTTCCTCACAGTGGCCTTTGGTTATTTGGAGTCTCTTTAGGGTGAGTGTCTCCAAAGTAGCAGTCATTGTTAGAGGCCCTGACTCCTTCTAGAGGTTGCACACTTTCCTGTGGGGATTAGCTTCTCTGGTCTGCTGCTATGGAGGTCCCCCTCTGTCTCTGTTCTCTTCTTTGTGCTAAGATGAGTACCTCATGGTCCTCTCTGCTGAGATCTGTACTTCTGTGATAACCAAGGCTAGCTGATACCCCATTCCTTAGGACCCTTTAGATGAGTACCCTATGGTCCTTTCTACTGAGATCTGCACTTCTGTGATTACCAAGGCTAGCTGGTCCCGCACTTCTGTGATAACCCAGGCTAGCTGATCCCGCACTTCTGTGATAACCCAGGCTAGCTGACTCCCTTTCCTTCAGACCCCTTAGAAGACTATCTTCTACCACCATCATCTTGGAGTTTTCTCTGAATCAAGATCCTCTGCTCTACCTCCACATTTATTTATTTATTATTTTTGTGTGTATGTGTGTGTTTCTATGTGAGTTTATGTGCACCATGTGTGTGCAGGAGCCCACAGAAACCAGAATAAGGCATAGAATCTCCTGGAACTAAAGTTGCAGCTGCTTGTGAGCTGCCGTGTGGATGCTGGAGACTGCACCGGGTCCTCTGCAAGAGCAGTAAGCAATCTTAACTATGCTCCAGTAAGCCACACAGGCTCCCTCTGTTTCAGCATCATGCTGCTTTAGTTTCTATGAGTCATATTTTAACAGGATTAAAGTCTTTCCTCTTTACCATTTGCTTTACAATATTTCCTGATCATCTTTCCTTGAACTATTATGTGACAATCATTTGGTCAGTCCCTTTAGAAATCAAACTGTACTTACACCGAATCTCCAGGTGTGCATGGAGAAGCTGACATCTTTATGGTGGATAATTTTCCTGCCCAAGACTATGTATGACATATGGCCTGACATTGCACAGATATGATCCCAACTGTTGTGGTTTTGGTCTAATGCTGTATGTATTATGTTAATTTGGTTCCCAAAATTGCACGAGAATCTGCATGTCGAGGGACCCTGCCCCCAGTTGGTTTTGATTGGTAAATATAGTTGCTGGTGGCCAATGGCTGGGCAGGGAGACAGAGGCAGACCGTTAGGATTCTTGCGGCAAGGAGCAGGAAGAGGGAGAGCTGTCATGCTGGGGAAGGAGTAGGAGCCATGCCTGACGTGTGCCGGACTACAGCATAATCATTGTGTAGGTTCTGGGGAACTCAGCCCAAGAGGGCTGCAAGTAACTCAGAAATATCAGACAGAGTGTTAGCCATGTGGAGGTTTGGAAGTGGCCCAGCCATTGAGCTGTTTAAGGCATATTAAAATATAAGGCTCTGTGTGTGTGTGTGCGTGTGCGGCAATTTGAGTGGAGTTATTTGGGTTCAGCAACATCCAACTCTCCCAGAAAGCCTATTCTTCCTACACACGGCCTGTGTTTCCAAGGCAGGTCTAGTCTTCTCTCAGTCAGACTTCACCATCAGACAAGAGCAGTGGGTCAGGGTCTCAGAAGCAGCTGTGGCAGCTGTGGCCTGGGCCACATGCAGGTGACATCACCATGAGAACGGGGCAGATGGTGATCACTCAGAGCAGTTAGGAAGTCAGCACCTGCAGCAGGTAGTATCTAGGCCCAGAGGTTAACTCCAGCTGACCCCTCCTCAGGACACCTGCCCTGCACTACCAGCTCCTGAGCCACCTGCTGGGGAGAGCTGGTGGTCAGGGGGATGACAGCCAAGGAGCCTTGTGGAGGTCCTCCACTGGAGGTTCCAGAAGGGAGAACCATAGTTCTGGGGGGACAGGGTTCAGGGAGTCTTGGTGGGTGAGGAGAAGGAAGAGGAGGAAAAGGAGGAGCAAGAGGCAATGGCAATGGGAGGGGCAGACAGGCCATCACAGAGAGCTGGGCTCAGTGTGTATGGGTGTCTCCAGCCTCTCCATCCCTCTTAGAGAGGAAGGGAACTGGGTAGGTAGGGGGAGAAGTTCAGCCCTGGGGCTGGCCTTCCTGAAGGAGGAATACAACCACTGCAGTACAGACAGCAAATGCTTGGCCACTGGTTTCATTCTGCTGAGGCAGGTCCCCCCAGTCCCCAGGCTAGGAGCTTGGTTTTGATATGGCAGCTACTGAATATAGTTGCAGCCTACTATGGGCTCCAGGGAAGAGCATGTCTACACTGCTAAAAGTCCTATAGAGCAAAGCCTCAGTGTGTGGGAATGACTGACATCCTCGTGCTAGGTAGTTGGCTGGGGTGGTGGTGAGCCGGGTCTCTGTGGTCCCCTAGTGGTTAGGTTAAGGTTGAGACAGACTGCCACTCTCAGATGACCTCAGAGCTTCCTAAACAAAGTGTTCTGTGGAATTAATTCCTAAAGCCAGTGTGGTCTTCTCATAGGATTGAAAAGCAGGCCTCTCCCTATCTCCCCAGTGAGCCAAGGCCAGCTGGGAATCAGTCACACTATAGGAACCAACACAGCATGTTCTTGCTAAGCAAAAGATTGGCCAGAAGTGGCTGGCAATTGGCTATGTGACACAGCCCATCCATGCCCCAGAGGCGTTCTTTTGGCCCTAGTCTTGAAGAACAGCTCTGTAACAGAGCACCAACATCCCTTCCAGGCCCTCTCCAAAAACTGGAAGCCCCATGCCAGAGCTTTGCATTGAACTGTTCCCTCTGCCAGCTGGCAGTAGCCTTCTCATGGTTCAGCCAGGCTGGCTGCCACTGGATACAGTGCTGAGTCCCCTTCACTTCCCCAGCTCCCATCAGCCTGGCCCTTCCTGGTGGAACTCCAGTCCCATCAAAGTCCTGGGTCTCCCGATTTCCTGAGGAGCCCCTCAAGTAGGCTGGGAGCACTCTCGGCCCTCCAACAAGCAAGAGGGGGGGAGCTGACAGAATACTCCATGACCCTAGACTAGACTCCCTCTCCAGCATCAAAGTGGATACAACCAATGGGGTAATGTCCAGACTCATGTGATACACACAGGTAGGTGTAATTCAGGCCTGTCTTTAAAAGCCCTTATTTGGTGCTAGGTGCTGGCTCTACCCATCATCCTCGACCGCCACCAAGGTGGATACTACTACAGATCCATGCCACAGGCCGATCACCTGCCCTCATCTTGTGGAACTGAGATTGGAGCTATGATGCGTATGCATGCCCGTACCATCGGCCCCCCTCACTCTTGGAGAATACAAGGAAGCAGGAGCTACTTGCTAGTCCTCTTCATCAGACACAAATGCAGACAGCGTCCCAAGCTAGTAATTATTCTAATCAGGTGTTTTATACAAATAAGAGCTTGGTGATGCACCAAATTAGAAATAAAGGATTAAATTAAACCTGTTATTTCAAGTGAGATAAAATGGACTTGGCTAGTTTGAGGGCAATTAGCGTTTGCCTTTTTGTTGTGGTAATTGCTGCCCTAGACCCAACACCTTGCCACATGCCTAGGAAGTATGCAGGAGCATCAGGACGGCTGCGGTTCACAAGTCAGAAACCTGCAAGGCCAAATCTCCTCTGGGAATCTTGGACATCTCCATCTCCATGGTGCTCTGCCCAAGAGCAAGGGCAGCCATTTGCCAAGGCATGCAACAGTCTGTGCTTGTCCCTGGGTATTGGCATGGGGGGTGATATCCATGAAAGAGCACCCTTCTCAAAGAAGCCACTGCTAAAAGCTCGGGCTCAGCTGTAGTTGGGGCCAGGTGTCCTGTTTCCAGCTGGCTGTATTTTCCCAGCGGTGTCTGGGGAGTGAGAACTGGGGGATCTCCAGGCAGAGTATGGATGGCTCTTGCTCCCTCCCTGTCATTCCCACGCTGTCTCCAGCTGCCACTCACTGGACTTTTAATAGCTTTGTCCCAACTTCTAGGTCAGAAATGCCATCATTGCAACCCTGCAAGGAGCAGGGTTAGGGCAAGTGGCTCAAGGCAGTGATGTTTGGTGTCCTCAAAAACCAGAGGCGGACAAACACCCGGGGTCAGCAGCTCGGAAGAGTTTTCAGTGTACACGGAGTTGATGGTAGCGTCAAGAGTTTGCTGAACTGTCTGTGAGAGGTGTTCTAATTGCAGAGAATGCTCTCCAGCCCCAGTACCCCACTGGGCTTTGCTGTGGGTGATGACAGGACAAGGACTGGATGAACCCCATCACCTTAGCAAGCCCCGAAAAATCTTGGACTTAAGAATATGACCTAAGCATTAAGTGAGTACAGATCCAGACCAGTGCCCTGCCCTGGCTTTTCATGTGCTATGATGGTCAACTGAAGTAGTGTGAGACTGTCTGCTCCAGAGCAAGGTGGGCTCAAAGACACAGGCTTGATAGGACAGGCACAGGCTGGCTCTGTCCTCATGGCAACTAGATGATGAGGAGCAGCACACACCATTGATCAGAAAGAAGAGAAGAAGCTATGGATATTTTAACAAATGTTTCCTTAACTCAGAGACTGACAGTGAACTAGTTCCACTCTCAGAAGCCCTCAGGGAACAATGGCTTTGTCAGGATGGTTGGTAGTGGCTCTGGAACACAGAGCCTTAGGTGGCCCTGAGCCTCTCCACAGCTGCCTTCCTCCTCTGAAGCATTAGAAGAGCCGTCTGTTCTGGGCATGAGCACTCTGTGATGTAGCTCAGGGGACTGTAATCAGCCCACCCTGCTTCCCACTGCCTCCCACAGAGGATCTGAAGCAGCGGTGGTGGGGGCTGTTCTTGGTTTCTGTATCTGGATCCTAGTATCTATGGGTGAGGCCTGGTTTCCACTAGGCTGTCTTCTGTTTCCTTTGTTTGCTCAGAGCAGAGGACAGGCGAGTGTATGTGTCCAGGATAACTATGTCAGTCTGGCTCTGTGCCAGGTATCCTCAGTCCATCCACCTGCCTACACTCTCTGTCCACACTCACCAGAGCACACTGCAGGAGGGGCTTACACATTGCCCCTTGGCTTCCTGGAGAAGGAACCCAGGAGGTCAGGTAACCCTATCTTCTTGCAGAACAGAGTGCAGCTGGTTTTGCAGCTTGAGTCTATTTAAACTGTTTTAATCCAGTTCATGCAAAGGCCTTCCTGACAACCTTGTGCCCATTTCAGATGCAGAGCAGCAGGCACCCCAGTGTGTTTGCATCAGCTCTCTCCCTAGCACGTGGCTTCTGCCACCATCCCTGGGTGGCCTCCAGGCACACCAGTGAGGACAGAGCATTTATGAGGCTGCTCAGCCTCCAGAACAGCAAGGGCAGCTCAAGTTCTGCTCTGGGGACCTGGGCTGGAGGGCAGCAGCAGCGGGAAGGCTGCAGGGACAAAGGACAGCAGGGAAATGCCATCTGCCAGCTGCCAGAGCTCTGTCACACTGCAGAGAGGGACTTCTGCCAAAGGTCAGCATCGGGTTGAGGAGAGAGCTCTAGAACTACTGACTGAGGCCAAGCTTGGTGCTGTGTGGCCTTTCTCCAGGGCTGGGGTGACATTAAAGGTAACTTTCTCTAATCCTTGTGGCATCTGCCCTTCACACCACACTACAACCCCTAGCCCCACTTGAATGTCAAGACCCAAACAAGGGCTGCCTCTTCCTTCTCTCCTCCAAGCTAACTATAACTAATAATAATAATAATTAAAAAAAACCCAAACCTTGTAGGCAGCCCCTAGTCAGACCTGGGATATGGTATGCAAGGCAGGAAGGAGGAGGAGGTGTTGGCTTGGGGCAGGGGGTGGGGTGCACTTAGCATACACCCCTGAAGTTCTTCCTTAGCTGGTGCTGTAAATACCAGGAGAAAAGGCCTAGTGCCCCTCATGAAAGATCCCTGCTGTCCCACACACTCAGGCCTCATTCACAAGTGACATCTGAGGGCAGGAGGCTGCTTTCCCATGGGGCTGAGGGGGTTCCTTTTCCATGTCAAATGCATTACTTGAAGAAATGTGCCTTTCTGGGGCCTAGGCCTTCCAGCAGCAAACTAACTTGGGAGCAAACAAACCTCTTATTTTTGTATGCTTGAGAGTCAATCAGCTACAGAAACAGCAGTACTCAGCTGACAGGGGTTCTGGTCCCTGTGCTCTGTTCAGCAGGCGGCCTCTTTTCTTACATCTTCCTGTGACCAGGAGCTTGCTATTCCCCCAGTATCCCTGGCATTAATGGATCTCTAATGAGTCTTTCTCTCTAATCCCTAAACTCTGATGCTCTCCTGAAGTCACATGGGTAAGTCCCCTTCTGCTTCTACCTGGCAGCCTTTAAAGACCTGAAAGAACTTCTGGAATAGCCCCCCCCCTCCCTTTGGGCTTTACAGGGATGATAAATTCAAATCTCTCTCCATATAACTGCAGTCTGCATCATGTAGGTCCTCAGTGGAAGAGGTCTCACTGTGGGCTCAGAGAAAATCATGATTAAGTCCCTGGAAAACATGGAGATGGCTTTTTCTTTTTGACTACTTTTTAAAGTCATGTGACTGTCAGAAAGCAAAAATCAGAAAAAGGGGATTTATTTAACGTGGCTTCATTGGGAAGGGGAATAAAGAGATCAATAAGGCCTCACCCAGCCCTGGTCCATCTTCAGGGTTCTGAAGGAAGGTCATTTCTATACCCCATACTATACTCACTGCCAGGGCAATGGTATTGACAGCTGCCATACTGAAATATTTACAGTGACAACAAAGTCAGTATGTATCTTGAACAGATATATTTTCCCCCTAAACAGTCCCTATGGTGGGACTGCAGACAGAGCCACAGAACAGCATCTGTATTCCCAGGACAGGCTCTGCTCACTCTGCTACAATCAGAACAGCTTCTAGCTCTCTCCTCCCATCCATAAATGTACATGGAGAACAGTGGTTATCTCAGCACCACTGTGCCTGTACTGTATGTCATGCTAGAGACTCAGGGGCAGACTGTCACAGGGCCATACTTCCTATCCCCTGAAGAGCACAGGCCTGGGGGGTGGACCTGTTGAGTCTTGCCTTGGTCTAGTGTCCCGAGCAAAGCCGTGCTGTCTCTTAAGTGTGCAGAACCAATGTCTGCCCGAAGGAAGGAAGCTACAGGAAGTATCCCAGATGCCAAGATACAACTCTCCTACCCACCTACAAAGTGGATGGGAAGAGTGAAGCTTAGGGTCTGTGACCACTTAACTGTCAGGGAGGAGCTGTGACCCCAAGGTGGCTGTGAGACAGAAGCCATGCATCCAGTTCCTCCTGGTGGACACACCAGCTGCCTGGCTCTTGAGAGGATGAGCTCATTCCATAACCAGTCAAATGCCCAACAGAAGGCAATGAGGCAGAGGAGCAGGGTGTTATTGTGACCAACAATGTCAGGACCAGGCACTCTGCCTGGGCACACTGCCCTGGCCCCAGACAACTTTACTTGCCCTTGGGATTAATGTGCAATGATTGTGTTAATCAGGGAAGAGGGAGATGTGGCTTTTTATAATGGAAAGACACTGTATCTCAGCTCCTCTCTGAGGTCATGCTGTCTTAGAAAATCATATCTAAGGGATCTGGGTGCTGCCCCCTGGCCCCGAGACAGGGAACACTCAGTGGCCCTGGTGTCTGAGCACCTGGTGCTTGGTGTTACTGCAGGCAAGGGCTGTGGGCTGGAATTCAGCAGGGGGCTGTGGGGAATCCCAGCACCAGAGGGGTTTCCTCCCCCAGCAGCCTGAGGCATGATGCTCACAAATTCAGCCACCAGCAGCATAGAAGCAGTGTCAGCCCCCGCAGCTCTGCCTGGTGTGCTGACCCACTTGAGGAAGTGTCAGACCAGCCAATCCTAAGCAGCATCAAAGGACATCCAGTTAGCAGACAGCCAGGGCCACTGATGGGGGTGAAGACAGTGATAAGGAAGCCTTGGGCTTCCCCAAGATGTGGGGATGGTATGCACCTGTCTTACTCTGAAACTGGAGGTAGTCCAGTCCCTGCTAATAGTCCAAACTGAACCTCCAGCTTCCCTCCCCCAACTGCCATATTAAGCTAGTCCTTTGCTGCAGTGAGATGAGCTCATAGGCTGAGCCTGACTTGCTCTTAGGAGAGAAGTGCTTTGGTCCTGATGCTGTGCTAACTGCCATTCCCTAAGCAGTGTGTCCTATTCTGTGGGTGCTACCTGGCTGCCCTTACTGGTACTTTTCCATTGGCAATGGCAGGAGACTCCTGTTGACTTATTTATACATTTCCCTGGTTGACCTATTTATTTATTTATTTTCTATCTACCTTCAACAACAAGTCAGGCAGAAAACAATGAGCCAGAACAGCTTTGAAGTCAAGTGCTTCCCCATGGCCCAAGTTATCTACACAGTGGAAAGTCTGGTGCTAATTACCTCCCAGGGGGCCCTACCTGTATCCAGAAGAGACTTCTGTCCCCACCTGTTTAGAAGGTGGTGTGCCACTGTAGGCAGGGTGCAGGAGCATAGCTGTCTGGGACCACTGTTTCCACATAAGAGGCCCAGCTTCCCTAGAGGGGACATGGATAAGTGGGACATCCTCAGGGCCCTTGTTGGGGAGGGCAGAGGGCTTCCAATTATGTGCCTGTCATGGTCACAACAACTTATATGTAACCAGCCAACAAAAGGGCTGTTCTGAGACTTTCCTAGAGTCCCAGGGCCTGAGAGGGAGAGTCTTAGAGACCCTGACCCTGCTACGGTAGCCCAAGCCTGGATCCCTTCTCAATGGCTTGGTGGACCCCATGACTAAATTGCAGATAATTAGAAGCCTTGGGGAAGGGCTGGAGGTGAGCGGGTGCTCTTGGCTGTGGTGGCACAGGTGTGAGGCTGGTTGCTTACATCTCGATGGACTTGAAATCAGAGGGCTGAGCTAGCAGCCATAAACCTGATTCCCTGTGACCCACTTCCTCAAGCTAGGCTCTTTCTCAAGGTTCTACTCCTTCCTAAACAGCGCCATCAGTTGAGAACCAAGTATCCAAACAAAGAACCTATAGTAGTATAATATATTCAAACAGTAGTATCTGGCCCCAGTGTCAGCCTGGTTTCAGGAAGGGGAGGGAAGCCAAGCCTTTTGGGTGTTCTTTGTACTCAGTCTGACCATTTTCCACTAAGCACTGCAAGCAAAAGCCTGACTCCAGCAAACATAGTGAGATGCTTGGGCAGAAGGCAGGGCTGGGAGTTGTAGCCCAGTGGATGGGGCATCCCATCTCCACCCTACTGTGTGATCTATGGCTGACTGCTAACCTAGACTGTGTCTTGTCTGTCTCAGTCTCACGTTTTCAGTCTGGGAAAAAAAAAAAGGTACAGAGTGCATGACTAGGCAAGCCTGCTATTTACTACATATTTTTGGGAGCATTATTGCATACTCAGTGTGCATGCTGTCCCAGGACTTGAGAAGTAGCAGCTGATGTGGCCAGAAAGGCTTCTCAAAGAAGAGGCTGGGCAGGAGAAGGCTGAGTGAGCTGCAAAACGGAGTGCCCTAGGAGAGCAGTCCTGGGAGTGAGCTCTCCACATGTGACCAGGAAGGAAGGGGCAGTTCTGCTCCCATCCTGCATGGGGAGGAAGAGAGGCTACAGGTGAGCCTAAGTGCAGCCCCAAGAGTTCTTGGGTGGAACAACACTGCTTTCTGCTTTCTCAGGAGTAGGTGGATGAGCAGGTTTGGGCTGAGAGTGTTAGAGGCTCCAGGATTTATAGGAAACTTGGAAAGCCCTAAGAAGCCAACAGTACAGAGCAGCTGCCACCAGCTGCTAGACTAGGGAACCCTAGGGTCACTGAGGCAGAGGCCATGTCTACTCACCTTTCTACCTCTGGGCACTTGCAGTGTGCAGACAATGCATACTGTTGATTGTGAGCCATTTCATCCCCAGCACATTCTTGGTAGACTTTAAGTACACCATTGATGATTACGGAATGGGTGCTAGGTCCTACTTCTGCCCTTTACCCATCTTATCCAGCTTCTGTGTCAAATGTACTCGGGCCAAGTGTAGCATGCTATGTGGGAGGCGTCGGCTTCCACACCCATCCCTGAATGTTGCCTGGAAACGTGACTTCTCTGGGCCCATCTGGACTTCAGATGGCGAATGCCAGCTGCAAGAGGGCTGCCAAAATGACACAAAGCCTCAGTGCTCTCCACAGCCCACTTTCAGGAGCCAGGGAACCAAAGAGGATGGCCTCCAGGGGGTGGTCCATGTGGGCCATCTGACTCACTGGGATACAAACACAGGGCTGATTTACTACCTGCCAGGATGGATGCGGTCACTTTGGCCAGCACCTACCCCATCCCTGCCAGGGTCTGGCAAGAATTATTTTTCCATTTTTAAATAGGAACAAACAGAAATGATAAGACATTTTCCAATGGGGGGGGGGACTGAAACTGATTAGCCTTGGAAAAATTGTCCCTAAAATAACAAGACAACTCCTAATCCTCTATCTGGATGGGAAAGAGGGGTGGGTCTCACTGTCCAGCACTAGGCCCCACTCACCCATTCCTCACCACATGCGTGCTTTGCTGGTAAACGGGCACAGGGTAAGCCCTTTATCAAGGAAAGGAGAAACAGACAGGTTGTCTGGAAGTGAGCTTTCACTGTTGTTTGTTTGAATAAGCTTGCCCCTAGTGCTCTCAACTCAGACCCAGGGCTGGAGGAAGAAAGACATTGACCAGGCTGGGGACCTGGTGGGGATCTGGGGACAATGTGGCTGTGCACACATTCTACAGTGGAAGCATTCCACTGTAGAGCTCCTGGGGAGAGCAGAGACCCAGCAGGTACTTGCTTTCCCCACACACTGAGTTCTTCCATTTCCCAATTCAGTGCAGAATAAATCAGCATCAAGATCAGAGGCATCTCAAGAGTTCCCAGTCAGTGCTGAGAGGCGCGTGGGAGGCGCTGCTCACCTGCCTTTGCAGAGGGACTGAGTTCATTTGTATGTGGTCCCCGCTATGTAAGAGGCTCTGGTTGACACATGATGGGTGCCTGCGATCTTGAACAAAGACTTGGAGGGAGACTAGAAAAATGAGATTAAGTTAAAGCATCCACCATCACTCCTGTGGCTATCCTGCTCACAGGCAGGTTCAGACTACAGACTCAGGAAAGGTAGTGGTCGCTTTATGCTCTAACCGGGTATGGTCATTCCCAGAGGTGACCTGCTACCAGCACTGGCTGATCCAGGATTAATCCTGTAGCCTAGTTACAGGCAATTCTTGTTCTTTGACTGTACATTCTGCTAGAAGAAAGTCCCCTTTCCTAAAGAATGAGGAAGGGGCAAGTCCTCATGCCTGTATCCTACAGGGATCTGGGGGAGTCTCATATTTCCCATGTTCATGCTACCATGTTTGGGAGAAGGTCAGGTACTGAGGTGAGGTGCTTGTACTGGGCCAGGATGTCTACATCCCGAGGGCAGACCAGAGGTTGGCATGATTGCTGTAGAGGAAACATGCCATGTCCATGTCCTGGTCAAACAGATCTCCAGTGCATGTCAGAGCTAGATTCTAGATGCTGTTTTTTTTTTTTTTTTTTTTTTTTATGCTCCAAATTGTGTACTCTCAGCTACTACTCTTTCTGGCCCTGGCCTGGGCAGTTGTGCCGTTTTTCTTCCCCTGTTCCTTCAGCCCTGCCTCTACTCAGAGGGCAGGTATGCTGTCTGCTCAGTGCCACAGCATCTTCTGAGGCGGGGCCTTGAGTGTTCTTTATTCATGGTCACTGCTCTGTTGTCCCTCTGCTTCCCCCTTCATAGTAATTCCCTCTCTGGCCCATGAGTGAAAGTGATACAGTGGCCAAAATGGCTCTCTGAAAGAAACAAAAGCCCAGATGTGTGGCATTTGCCATTTTCCACAGAGTAAGTCCTCCTATGAAGGCTAACTTCATGCTACCCGCGTGAGCTTGCTGCTTCGGCTTGGAGTTAGAGAAGGTTATGCTTGTTGGCCCCAGCACTGGGTAAGTGAGACCAGTCCCCTTCCAAATGCAAATGAAACTGCTGGTGTACCTACAGGTGACATAGAGCCATCAAACACCAATATTAATGTCCAAACCATGCTGCTCTCTTGAGGTTTGAGGGGAACAACACAAAACCCAATTTTCTTTAGCACTGAGAATACAGAGGGGCACAGGACACACTTTCTCTAGCATAGAACAGTTCCAGTAGGAGGCCCCAGGCTCTATGCATCTCCCCAGGAATGCATCACCCTGGAAACATGGCTAACTCCCCTCTGCAGCTTCCAGCTGGTTGCCAGCAACATGACCTCTGAGCTTGACTTCCCATAGCTACTTCTCAGCAGACAGCTGTGTTGCCTGTTATGCTTGCTGGTGGGTGTGCAGGCATCTGAGTGAGGTAGCGGTGACTGGAGGGGCTGCCAGCAGGAAGCTGGTGACTGTAGCTGGCTTTTTAATCAAAAGCAGAAGTGTATTTGTTACCTTTGTATAAAACGCGGGCGGCAGGTAAAGAATTTAACAGCTTGTGGGAGTTCTAATTAGAGAGCCAATTATAACTCGATTGACCTGCCTTGCTTTGGAAGGCCTGGAAACGCGCATGATGTCCTTAGGAAGAAGCAGATTTTGCTTCTAGTTTGTTCTGGGAGATCTCCACAGGGATTTTTCGCTTGAGCTTTGGTTCCAGCCCCATGCATCTGTCTAGATCCGGCAGCCCAGTGCAGAGGATGAGAGAGAACCTGCAGGGCCCTGGACTCCTGTAGGAGGGCCGAGCTTCTTCATTTATGAAGATACAGCATACATTGTCAGAGGCTGCTCTGTGCCAGGCTAGCAGCTTCTGCTGCATTTAGGACACTGGCCAGAATTTCAATTATAGATCTTACCAGCTAATCAAGAGTCAACTCTTAGCTAGGCAGGATCCTAGGCCAAAGTGTGTGTGTGTGTGTGTGTGTGTGTGTGTGTGTGTGTGTGTACCATTCCCCTAGTCCCCTCAGCAAATCACTGTTGTTACCAGCATGGAGAACAGGTACCAGCCAGACATGAAAGGGGGAACCTTTGCACTTCTAAGAGCCCAGGTGTAACGATTGTCATTAGATGCACCCATAGTCCTCTAGGCTCACACTGTGATCATGGCTCACATGTATGATCATCTCTCACTCCTGCTAGGGCGATCACCATCATTGCCCACGGACAGAGAAGTAAAGCAGGGGCCCCAGCTCTGTTGTGTGGAAACGATGTCTCATTCAAGCCGCGTTTGCCCCTGATGCGTAGCCAAGAGAGGCTGTGCTGTCTGAGCGCCTCCTTCTGCACGGTGCAGAAGTCGGGCTGGCTGAGCCCCGCATGAATCACAGAGAGGACTGAGCTCAAGAACCTGGGGTCTGGTAGAGCCACAGTCAGATCCCTTCTACAGGGACAAGCAGTGGAGTCTGCATGACTGGTCAGAGCCTAGATTTCCCAGAGTGTTATTTCTCTCCTGCTCCTTATGTGTTGGCACACCATGGATTGTGCTCTAGGCCTCTCTCTTGCTTCCTCACTATAATTTTTGCCTTAGCTTCAGCTACCAACTATTGCCTTTTGCCAACCCCAAGCCACTGATCCAGCTTAGTCATGTGTGGCCTGTCATGGTTATAGGCAGTTCCTCCTGGAGCAGGTGTCTGATGCCAAGGTAGCACTCTCTGGTCCCCACACCAAGCCTTATTGGGCTTCCCTGCTTAGCACTTCTCCTCTTGAACTGTCCTTAAGGATTCTGTTTCTAGGTTACCAGCCCTCTGCAGCTTCCAGAGCATGGTCTCTCTACAGCGCAAACATAATCACATTGGCTTGGCTGTTTAGATTTTATCTTGCACAATTTTAAACCTTCAGAAAAACAGAAAGGCTAATATAACAAACTAATAGCCAAAGTTAACAGCTGCTAATCCTTTTCCTTATAAAGAAAATGTGTGTGTGTGAGTGTGTGCGTGCGCGCGCGCACACAGGCGCGCGCGTGTGCGCCATGATGTGCTTACATAAGACAGAGGAGAGCTTGTTGGAGTTGGTTCTCTCCCTCTGGCACATGGGTCCTGAGAGTTGAACTCAGGTTGTCAGGCTTGGTGGCAGGCATCTATTGATTCATCCCACTGGTACTGGTAAGTTTCTTCCATATTAGCTTAATTAATCTGTTTTTGGGGAAGGGTGAATATTTATTTTACCTCTTACCACCCTTGTAAAGTTAGGGATGTTTTCGAAGCACTGAGCATATCAGACTTGCAACTGTCTAAAGCCTCAGAAGTGCTGCAGTCAGGACTCCTGGTACAGCCGTCACCCTCACATGCTGCAGTCAGGACTCCCGGTACAGCCATCACCCTCACATGCTACAGTCAGGACTCCTGGTACGGCCGTCACCCTCACATGCTACAGTCAGGACTCCTGGTACGGCTGTCACCCTCACATGCTACAGTCAGGACTCCTGGTACGGCCGTCACCCTCACATGCCTTGTTCCTTCCTACTTGGTGTCTGCTAAAATTAAAAACCTGTGATGATGTCTAAGTCTGCAGTTCACCTAACTCACTGGCCAGGTAAGGTCTGAAGGCACACACCTGCCGCATGTCCATTTTGGACTTCCATTTGCTATTCAAAGAGACCTTCCCATGGAAGATGTCTTCCCAAAAGCTTTGGGCCTAAAAGTTTTAACTTTCTTCTGCAAGTCCAGAAATCAAGTGGAGCTGACATGGTCCAAAGGGAGCCCACAGCACTCAACTGGGAGTTCAGAACAAGGGAAAGCAACTAGGCACAAGATGGTTTGGAACCAGTGGTCCAGGAAGTCCCAAAGGCCACTCTTTCATGGTGGCAGTCACACCCTTAATCCATGTTCAAGGGTAGTCAGCGGGCTGGGAGGGTTATAGAGTGAAAGAGCCTCAGGGTTAAGATGCAGGGCCAGGAATTTGTGACAAGAGTTGGAAACAGAGACCAACCCAGGTGAAAACCTCCATCCATGTCTTTCCCAAGCCAAGAAGCATCCTGTGTGTGGTAGGAAGGCAGAAGAGGCTGGTTGGTATGTTGTATTAGAACAACAGGACAGAATTTCTAAGAATAAATGGCACGAATATATCAGATTTGAAAACATTTAGGTATGGAGACTGAACTTGGCTGCCAGTAGCCAGTCACCTAATGCTTCAGAGTATCCTAAGAAAGCACAGCTTTGGTATTTACCTCAGTTTAAGTAAAGAAAGACCTAATGTTACAGGGCACCACACAGTTTACATGTGGGAGCCTGTCCTGTCCTAGGTTGCTTCTGAGTCTGTGACTATGGTCCCTAGGGAGAGCCAGATCACCTGATGCCACTTTTTCTTGGTCAGTGTAGGGACAAGTGTTGCTGGGTTGAAGGGCCCCCAAACAAACGGAAACTGCCTATGGAGGAAGCCCCTGCCCATGAGGGATGCTCTGACTATAGGGTCAGGGTGGGGACAGCTAGGCTATGGCTGGAGAGGAGCCAGGTGATAGCAAGTGGGTTCTCTATGCCCAGGGGGCATCCCTTTTGCTTAAAGGAGGACACAGATGTCCACCATCCAAAACCAGTTATAAGCTAAACATAAGTAATTAAAAAAAAAAAGAATTTAAGAATCTTGAAGACACAAGTGACATCACTTGTGATACTTGCTGCTCTGTCCCTGCACCGATCATGCCTCTGGATATTCACTGCAGCTTGCACTGGGCTGGCTGTTTGTAGAGTTGCCACATGCTCCCAAACCAGATTGCAAAGCCCTCATCAGGGGCGCCCACTCACAGAGCAACCCAAGGGCCCAGATGCCCTGGACAGAGCTATGGCTGCTTTCCTCAAGAGGACACATGCTACTCAGCCATGGTCATGGAGATCACAGAGTTGTAATCCAACCTAGGGATGCTGACAGTTTATCCTACACCAATCAGTGACACATGTGGGTCCTACAACTACTCCATCTACCATGAGAAGATGGAGGATGACAGGTGATGTATAGTTCAGTTGCTCCGCATTTGCATAGCACACTCAAGGTCCTAGGTTCAATCCTAAAAACATTCAGTACAAAAAAAATCCAACCCAACCCAACTCAAAACTGAATCAAACCCAACCCAACCCAACCCAACCCAACCCAACCCTCAAGTAACAAAACAACAAAGAAGGCAACAGAGCTGGGGCCTGGCAGCTATTCTGACCAGTTGCCTCTGAGGCTCTGATTGCTACATGCTGAGAACAGCTCAGTTTTGTCCTGATTTGTGCTAACTTACAGCGTGACCAGGGTAGATCACCTAGAGCCCCTCTCCTCTCCAATAACAAGAGTTCTCTATTTCACTACATACTGTAACAATGGATATGGCATGTAACCTTCCAAATTATACTGTAAAGAAGAAGTGAGATTTAGGGCTAAGTACTACTTACTAGTTGAAAAGGCCTTAAACTGTCAGTGAGGCTAAAATGCCACATGGAGCATTAGAAAGCGAAGACAGAATGCACTGCAAGGATGACCCATCAGCTAGAAGGTAGCACTTTCCCTCTTTGGACCAGGAGCTTAAACCCAGCCATGCTGAGTAGAGGGAGTAGGCAAAGACAACTGCAGACTTATTAGGGACTCAGCAAGTACACAGACAGATGGCTGGGGAAGCATCTAAACAGCTCCCAGGCCTTCGGAGAAGTTGCTCTTTCTAGTTTTCAAAGCAGTTTTCTAGTTCTAAGAGAACACAGAAGACAATTATTAGATGAAAGAGCCTTCATAGCAGACTACGGGGCGGGTTTGCTGTGTCAGTCATTCTTTCTATGCATGGAAAGAAAGCTGACACTGGATGAAAGAGACTGGCTTCTGAAAGGAGGAGGGCCTTTGAGCTCTATTCCATGAGAACCTGTGCCTTAGCCAGACCAATGGAAGGAGCAGAGCCTTCTCCCAAGAGAAACAGGAGGTCAGAAGGTAATCCTGGACTGTTAAGTGTCACAGGACCCTCATGGGGCTGATGGCCAATCAGACGATGCATGATATAGGCTACCAGACCCGACAGTCCTAGTCTCTCTCTGCCCACCAGGAATATGTTGGGAGACAGACTCCTGATAATAAACCATAAGACACAGCAACCTTCTCTATCTCGGGGGACAGACGGATACCTCCAAGGATGGGAGACAGCAAAACACCAAGTTTCATGATGCCACAATCAGCTCCCTTATACCCTAAAAGTTTTGACACAGTAAACAGGCCTGAAAGCTTTAAGACAGTTTAAGACAGCTCTAATATCAGGTCTCCATTTGAAACTTCAGAAGAGAGGCCACTGTGGCAGAACAGTGTGTAGAGACAGCTTTGTTTTGACTGGACACCTTAAGAGCTGTTCAAAGAACTGAAAATGTAGGCGTAATACAGGTGACAGGTCCCAGTAAACTTCGGGTTGTAAAGTCTGCCGTCCATATAGGGTAGCGAGGGGGCATCTCTGCCGCCATGGGCTCTTCCTGCCATTAATGCCCTCCTTCTGGAGTTTATGCACATGTTGCCAGCCCAGAGCCTATGCTTTAGAGAACAGGAGACCAGGAAAGCCCTCATAGACAGTCGGTGTCTGCGCCCTTCAGTTTGAAGCTATCCTAGTCCAACTAAAGAGGATTTCTTATTTCAGTTTATCCCCAGAAGACAAATATGGGGTACCACATCCTAGACAAAAGCTTGTTATCACACATCCCCTGCCCCCACCAGGAAACCCTGGTCTGTGCTCTTCACTGAGCAGTGACCTCCTGCAAGCATCCATCACCCCACACAGACGTTACCATGTCTTCCTCCAGGGAACGCTGAAGTCCAGCACCTTCCTAATCTCACTGTCCTCTGTGAATTGTCATTGAATAACAATGGCTTCTGTCCCTGGCATGTCTTGGAGCATCAACATTCATGAGTAGATCTCTTTATGCTTCTGGTTTGCTGTTCTCGGCATCACCTGACAGTAGTCTCTGCCTTGTCTCCGACGACTGCTCATTCCTTTGGGCATACACTGTTCTAGGGCAGGGACCCTGAAAGTTGGCACCTCCAGTTGCTCTGGTTAGAAGCTGGAAATGGTCTTATTTCTCTCTTGGCCAGGGGGACTTGGGTTCCTGATCAGGTTTTCTGCCGTCTTTCTTCCTGTTTATACAACCTAAATGAGTACCCTTGCCTGGAGACTGTAAGTGGACATGTGGGCTGAGTGAGCTGACCAGCTCGTCTCCCCATGCCTCACTCTGGTTTCTTCCGGAAGATCCCTGCACTAACCATCTTTATGGCAGTCCATTTTCCAGGGCTCAGTCCTGCTGGATGGAAGCTCTGCCTCCTTCTATTAAGTTCCCAACTACAGTCTTAGGAAATCCCTTGTCAAGCTTGCCCTCCTGTTTCCTGTTAATGTCATTGAGTTCCAGAGACAGGGACCTGCAAGCCACTGGTCCCAAGTTGTTCTGGTGGCTGTTGGTTAGGCTACGACTCTGGCACTGTTATGCTCATCTGGGATGGGAGAGAAAGGTTTCATGTTTCTTGAACCCTGCATTTCCTGCACCAGTGTCAGCTGCTGGCCCTACTGTGGTTCTCTGTGCACTGCTTCCTCCAGCTTCCTATCATCTCCTATGCTCTAGGCATCTTTGCTCCCTGCCCCCTCCCCCTAGTTGTCCACTCCAGCAGATCTTGAACGCGCCCCACATCTGCTCCTGTTCTCTACTTTTTTCTCACCCTGTCAAACAGGCACTGTGGAGTCAGGCCCAAGCCTCCTGTTGACACTCACAGTCCCAGCAAGAAGACCTTCCCTTCTGGTCTTACTGACTCTCCTCCTCACAGGCTTCCTGGCTCCCTTCCATCTTTGTTTCAGAAAGCCCTTATTCCTTTCTTACCTGTCCATCTTACACATTGCCCTCAAAAGCCCAGACTGATGTGATCAGAGGGCAGCCAGACGTCCCTGTTTGTAGAATTTGTTCCTGTCCTGGTAACTATGTCCTTGGCTGTACCAAGTCTCCATGCCTGTCCTTGGCCTGCAAAGTCTGGCCCCGGCAGACAGTCTTCTCCCTGAGGCCACCCCTAGCCACGGCTGTGTACCTTCCTCTCCTTTTCTTCTACTTAAGACACAGAATGACTGCTTTGGGAAAAGCCTGCCCATGTTTCATTAATGCATTGCAGGTACGGTGAGCTAGACTTTTAACACAGCAAATAAATGCAAATTTATACATTTATGCAAACTAACATTAGAAAATATTCCTTTGGGTTTTCTGGGCAAAAGTCTAATCACTCTGAGAATATCTCCACAGCTTTCGATTCCTTGTCTCGTAAACTTATTGCTTGCTTAATAAGTGAGGGGCCACACTTAGCCCCTGATGCCTGTTCTGGGCTAACTAATTACTGCTGGCCAACACCTTTGTTTTTCTACCTTTTCACCATCTGTGACGGCTGTAACTGTTAGAAGATTATCCATTTCCCTTGGGTTTCATTTCCATTTATCTCTCCAGTCTGACTTTGCACTCACTTTCATCAATGTTATCTGCCTCACCTTCGCTCTTTAACAAAGCAAACACATCTGCACTCTGCATAATGCGGCATGCGCTGCTTGTCCCTAGAAGGTAGGGAGGCACTATTCTCACTGTCAGCCCAGCTCCCACCTGTGCCAGTGTTCAGTGTGCACTTGTAACAGACAGCATGGCTTTCTGCCTTCCAGACAACTCCTGGAGACCACTCCTGCAGCTACTCGGTTCTGTTCTTCTCTCTGAGCACTGGGGCTGCCATGGACAAATTTTCTGTCCTCAGGTTTTCTCTGTGCCATGGTCTGCCTCCTATGGTTCCTTATCCTGGGACTGTCTTGGTTTTATAGTGGTTCTGCTCCACGTTCTTCCAACTGATACTCCTGACCTTTACGGGCTCTGGCGTGGCCCAGTGTGCTGTGGCCTGGCCTCAAGGCAGCTCTCACTGTCTTCTAGGTACCAGGAAACTCAGTGCTTATCATTGTTTCTGCCTCTTGCTACCTCCATAGACCTGGCTGCCCATCTCCTCCCTGGACTTCTGCTCTCTGCTTTCAAGGAGTTCAGGGACTCACAGAATAGCCTGGTTCCTGTGAGGTGTAAGAGTCTTGTGAGCCAATGAGAAGGCTTGGCTCTCTTGTGTACTTAGCCTCTAAGAGCAACTGGTGCTAACATTCTCTATCATTGTATAGATGAAGAAACTGAGGCACAAGGAGAGGAGTCACTTGCCTCAAAGTTCCAAAGGCAATGTGTAACAGCACTGGGATTCTAGCCCAGGCCTTTCCAGAACCTAGAGCCCTGCAATAAATTGTGAGCCACCGTCTTATCTCTTAGACACTGAAACCCTGCTCTGCTTTAAGTAGCTGGGGCAAGGTCTCTTGATGTTTCAAGGCTAAAGAGCCTGTGGGTTCCAGGGATTCTCTGCATCCCAGAAGGAAGACTCTGCCTTTGGCTATGGATGGGCTGTCCTCAGCTGTGGTTAGCTGAGGCTAAGGGGAAAACATAGGCAGTGAACATCATGTACAAGATCACCAGGAAGGAGTCTTGCAAGCTCTTTGGGAGTTCCTGACCACGGGCACTGGGAAAAGCTGCTGAGCAGGAGAAGCTGAACTGCCCCCAGTCTGCAAGCAGGCTGCCCCAAGTCTGCAAGCAGGCTGCTCCAAGTCTGCCTTCCATCTGATGAAGACATCGAGATACATAGAGAAAAGGTCTTGTGGGTCTGTGATTAGATGTCCTCATTGGCAAGACCACCAAGGTGGATAGTGTCTTTAGGCCTGGTGAGGCTCAGAGGCCCTCCTTGTCTCACTTCCTCTGTGCTGGCCACCTGACTGGCTCCTCAGAAAAGAAAGCATTTGCCAGGAGCTGGTGGCTTGAGGAGCTCTAAGGGGGAAACCCAAAACCTCTCCTGAGGTGACTTTCCTATTGATCTTTTGTCTCAAGTGTTTCCCTTGGGGATGAACAAGAAACACTTCCCTGAATAATTCATCATTGGCCCTGAGGTAGAGACACGCTTCTTCTTTTTAATAAGGACTGGGCACTTTGTGTTGATTTTAATTCTTCTGCAATGTTCTAGCAAAAGCTGGAACAATGGAAAAGCTCTTAACACATCCCTCTTTCAACAGTGAGACAAAAATTAAAAGCCAGGTAATATCTTTAATCAAACAGAGTGATGTTTAGATAATATGTAAAAGTATTTATAAAGCTGTGTCAAGTTCTCATGGAAGGAAGTGAAAAAAGCAACTGACTGTAAGGATTACAAGGCTTGGTTTATTTTTGAGACTAAAGATGACTGCCTCTGATTTTCTATTTAGTGAACATCTACTAAGTACCAGGGACTTTCGAGGCTTCGTGCTTGGCCATTTTGTTTAGTGCTCATGCAGCCCATGTGGGTCAGTAACCACCCCAGTCACAGAAATGCCACAGATGCTGGAGGTTAAGCAACAAATCCAGGTTCAGGTTCAGACCTAACCCTCAGGTGCACACGCCCCTCAAAAACAGCTCGGGTCTCTGTCTGCCACAGCTCAGTCCTCTGCACTATACAGTGCCAATTAGAAATGGCGGGACGGTGAGGGCTGTGGGATCCTTTTGAGCACATTTTACCGTTAGTTACAAACCACATCCTCTCGGTCCTAAACGCACAGCCAGTAGAACAGAAGGACTGCTTCCTTTAAAAGGGGATGGGGACAGAGAGAGATTCTGGGCTCTTCTTGGGGCTAAAGACAGTGTGAGGCTCCACTGGGACCTGATATCTGTCCCAGGATTCTGTGCAGCCCTCCCTTCCTATAATGGGATGTAGCCTACTGGCCAGTACCTTGGAGACAAACCTGAGTCTCTGGCTCCCTCAGGAGTCTCTGGTATGGATTCTCCCTTAAGGTGGCTACTGCAAGTACTGCAGATGTCCATATGACAATGATGATGACCAACCATAGGGTGATATTGATTGCTGACCTAATTGACCCATTGCACCTAACAGTACCTTAGGTAAGACACTGGCTATTTACTGTCACCTTCCAGGGTATCACAGGAACTGCCTGTTGGCTTTGTGCCATGTTATGTTTCAATAGGTTAATGTACTTGGCCTTGGGAACCAGTAGGCTACCTGCTGCTTCCAAGAAGAGCTCCAATCCAAGAAATGGGAACCCTAGCCTGGGTCTCAGACTCACCAGTCGCTGCATGCTCTTCACATGAGTAGGGCTGATGGATAAGGCTTCCTCGTACCACCGTCGGGCCTCATCAAAGTTTCCTCGAAGCTCAGCAACCTGGCCCCGCATGTATAGGACATTGTGCGACATTGGGAAGAGGTTGGCAGCTTCTTGGGTACAGGCTGTAGCTTCAGCAGGCTTTCCAATGCCAATGTAGACCTCAGCTGTGGGAGTAGAGCAGAAAACAGATGCTGTCCTGGATCACTGCCCTCAGAGACCCTGTGAGTGGTTGGTACTCGGCTTTGGGACTTTCATATTCCCCTATGGGAGTTTGGCACAGCTCAGAGACAGCTGTCCTCTACAACCCTGGACATGGCCATAGGCCAACAGTCTTTTGTGACCACTTGTGCGCAGGTCATTTGTGCTTTGGTCCTTGAAGGGCAGACATATGTCAGTACCAAACTGAAGGCAATGAGAGCTGCCTGGGCTCTGCCCCAACCTCTGAGGACAGTTGTCCCAGGGTCCACTTAAAGCCCTTCAGCATGAGGACAAATGCTACCTTTAGCTGAAATGAGCGGTGGGGCAAGTGGACCAGAGGCACACAGCTAAGCATAGAAAAGGGCTCTGTCCTCTGGAGCTTGCTGTTCTAGGCTAAGCATGTCAAAGGGGCTTTATGGGGCTTAGTCCATCCAGAAGGCGTATTCTTTGTGAAACCCAAAGGAGCAGTCTGTTAGAGACACTGTGAGAACTGAACTTGGTTTAGTTGTTGGCAGATATATCTTCAAGTCACCTGTGTGCAGCAGCAGAGCTGGGTGAGAGAGCACAGCACTAGCTAGTCTCTGTCACTCAGGACAAGCCAGCAGGCAGACAGACACCTCCAGCAGACAGACAGACCCTCCAGCAGACAGACAGATCCTCCCACCTTCTTTTTTCACCCCAGACTCCCTGGGAGACACTGTACAGGGAGGGACATCCTAGCAGGATGCACACAGGGGGGTTGGGGTACAGAAGGTGTTGAGAACACGCCTGCTGTGTTCCCTGGAACATTCTCTTTCATACACAATTTAAGAAGAGCCAAGCATTGGAGTGGTTTCCTGTCACCTTTCCAAGTCTTCAGGGCCCAGGAAGGCCCCCTCCTCCTCAGCCCTCACTTGTCCAGTTGCTGTGCTCTGTCTGGGAGGGTTGGCAGTGAGAAGAGGTGGGGACTCTGTGTTGTACTGCCTCCCTCTGAAACTTTCTGGGAGATGACGGGCCTTACAGTCCCCAAGCGGAGCACACCTATGCATGCTCTCATTGATGGCTTAGCCAAATGTCTTTGCCGGGCCCTTAGCCACACAGCTTCTACTTGTCTTTGGATCTGTGCCTGGTTGTTCCAGTCTGTCAAGAGTGATTCCTTTCCAGTGGCTCAGTGGGAGAGTGAGACATACTCCTCATCCCACCAGTGAGACACCTCAGCCCTTCTAGGTCATGACCCAGCTGTTCTGACTCAGGGATTTTCTTGGGTGGAGTCTCAGTGACCTTGACACATCAGTGTGAGAAGCCAAAAGCCTGCAAGGCAGAGCACTGCCAGCACGCTGACAAGCTAGGTTTTCACACTCTATGCTGGGCTGACCCCCCTCTCCTCCTTACTGGCTAAAGAATTCTGTAGCTCATACAGTTCTTGTGTTTGGGTGCTGACTGGTCTTTACTGGGTTATTGAACTGCCATCAGCATCTTTGCCAGCCATTTTGCACAACCAGGCTTCTTATCCCATACACCTCCCCAGATCCCCTGTGTCGACTGATCCACAGGGACTTTTCTTGCAGGCATTGTGCACTCTCTGCTTGCAGCTCCTGACACTCACTCTGCACCCCTGGCAGATGGTTTCTAGTTTACCCCTCCTTTGTGGAGTGATCTTGTCTGGGTCCCCAGAAATGTCTTCCCTTCAGATCCACTGGATAATTTGTCTTTATCACGCCACACAGCCTTCCACAGAAGAGTTCTTTCCCGGCCTGGGGAGATGGTTCAGTGGGTGAGCTTGCTGTATAAGCATGAGGAACCCAGTTCAGATCCTCAGACCCATGTAAAAAGCCAGATGTCCATAACCCGAGCTCTGTGGTGTGTCAGAGCCAAGAAGACCACTGGGGCTTGCTTGCTTGCCAGCCTAAACAAAAATGGCAGAATCCAGGTTCAGTGAGACTCTGTCTCAAGAAAACAGAATTGACAGCTATAGAAAAGCCACCCAGAACCCTCCTCTGGTTTCTAAACACCAATGCACACACACATATAACACACATAGACATACCCCTCTCTCAGACATATACACACTCAGATTTCCCTAGTGATTAGTGTCTGTTGCATATTGAGCATGTCACTGTGTGATCTAGTGACTGTTCCATTTCCCTTATTTTGCTCAGTGGGATGAGAAGTAACTTGCCTGTGTCCTATCTGCAAGAGATAGAAGCTAGAATTATGTATGTGCTGGCAATCAGAGCTGTACACACTCTATCATGGAACTACATGTGTGTGTTGGTGATCAGAGTTGTACACACTCTATCACGGAACTACATGTGTGTGCTGGTGATCAGAGCTGTACACACTCTATCATGGAACTACATGTGTGTGCTGGTGATCAGAGCTGTACACACTCTATCATGGAACTACATGTGTGTGCTGGTGATCAGAGCTGTACACACTCTATCATGGAGCTACATGTGTGTGTGTGCTGGTGATCAGAGCCTTACATACTCTATCATGGAGCTACATGTGTGTGCTGGTGATCAGAGCTGTACACACTCTATCATGGAACTACATGTGTGTGCTGGTGATCAGAGCTGTACACACTCTATCATGGAGCTACATGTGTGTGTTGGTGATCAGAGCTGTACACACTCTATCATGGAGCTACATGTATGTGTTGGCGATCAGAGCTGTACACACTCTATCATGGAACTACATCTCCAGTCCTTATCTTACTTTTGATTTAAGGTCTCACTAAATCGCCTGGCTGGTTTTGAAACAACTTTGCAGTCCAGACAGGCATGGATTTGCTTTTGTCTCAACGGTGAGATAAATAGCAAACACACACTCTCAACTCTCCTCCGAGGCCCCACCTTCGCTGTCTTCTGTCATTCCACACTTAGTCGGAGGGAGCTTTTAAAGTCCCATTCAGACCTTTCCCACTTGAATAGCTTCTCAGGGCCTCTAGGACTGAGTTCAAAGATTCCAATGTGGCTGCTTGAAACAGCCTAATGTGGATGATCTGACCCTGGCCACAGGACTCGCTGCCTCCCCTTGGGTTCCCTCTCAGAGTTCTGCCACCTGCAGGACTCTTTGGATTTGTGCAGTGTAGGGTGGTGTTGCACCTCTCCCCATTGTTCCTGTCCAGTGCTAACCAAACTTCGATTGCTTCCTGCTTCTCGCTTTGGCAAGACTTTTTGTTCCCAAGGGTTACAGGAGCTGCACTGTTTGTTCCTGGTACTTGGCACATGGAAGTCACAGGCTTCTGCAACTGTCGTTCTGCATCTGCAGACCCTAGGAAGGCAGGGACTGAGTGTCTGTCTCCATGAGCACTGTGCTGCAGAGGCTGGCACACAACCAGACACTCGACAAAATTACACAGAACAACTGAAGGCAGAGCTGTGGGCTACACAGTTGGTTCTGAATTTAGGCCTCTCAGCACGTGAGCCTTGCAACCTGAGATGAGTGACCTGGCAGCTCTAAAGCAGTTATGACAGGGACTAAGCAAGTCACAGAGCTATTGGCACAATGTCTGAACCACACCTTGTGCTTGGTAAGTGCCAGCTATACCAAAGGTAAAGAGTATTTAACCCAGACCCCACAGATTAAGAGGCTAGTGGGGCAGAGCTGGTCCCCAGGACTCTATGTTCAACACACCCCTGTGTATTAGCCCATATACCACGTGTCTAGGAACTATCTTTCTTTCCTCATGGTGGCCAACCACAGTTGTCTCTAGATTCTGCTGATGAACCTCATGGTGGCTAGGAGAAGCTGAGGAGGGGAAAGGGTCAGGCCAAGGCTAAGGAAATTGTGACAGTATCACAGCTTCAAATTCCCAGCAGAAATCAGAAAATCTGATCTTGCACATCTAAGAATAGCTGCTGGTTTCGGCTGTGAGAGTGCCAAAGTGAAAGCTATAATTATTAGTAAGTAACAAGCAGGAATTAACCACCTACCGCAAAGGCCCTTTTAGCTGCCATCCCGATGTGGGTACCCAGAAGCTGCCTGGCTTGGAAGGGGTCTGGTTGGGTGCTGAATTCCTGGAGCTGTCTGACCTTCCAATGAACACAGGGAGGCCGGCTGTGTCTGGGAGAGAAGGGCTCACTCGGCTGCAGCGGGTCTGTGCTGAGGTGTGTACTGTGCTCTACTCTAGCCTTCCTGCCTTCTGTCCTGGAAGGCTGTGCCATGTTCACAGTTGTTTAGTGGGGTTTCCCTGCTAGGAGGCAGGGGTGCCCTCCTCCTGCCCTTCTCTGTGGGAGACCGAGTACAAATGCTATACGATTCCTGGCACTTGCAGGAAAAAAGACTGAAAGCTGGGAAGCCAATTTCTAAGTGTCATGGGAAGCTCAGATGCTGTAAAAACCAATCCTGGGTGGGAGTGGGGCAAAGAAAACAGAAGGACTGGGGAGGTGGCTCAGTTGGCAAAGTATTAGTCTTATAGTATGAATATCTGAGTTTAATCCTTAGAACACAAAAAAGTCAGACATGAGGGCATGCTGGTAGCATCCCAGCACTAAGAGGCAGAGAAAGGTGGATTCCTGGGATTCACTGGCCAGTCTGCCTAACTCACTTGGTGAGT
This sequence comes from Arvicanthis niloticus, assembly GCF_011762505.2. NCBI lineage: Eukaryota > Metazoa > Chordata > Mammalia > Rodentia > Muridae > Arvicanthis > Arvicanthis niloticus. Next base: position 17,883,427 of record NC_133430.1, on the reverse strand, counting down.
TCCAGGCTTGTGAGAGACCCTGCCTCAGACAAACAAACAAGCAAGCAAACAAGGTAGGCACTTTATATGGAATGATAGCCAAGGTTGTCCTCGGGCTTCTATGTGTACACATACATGTGCACCATTGTGTACACACACACACACACACACGAATTTCTTCAACACATAGTAAGTGGCTTATGAGTGAAAAGTTGATGCTTGACATCTAAGAAGATATGTGGGTAAAAGTCAATGAAAACACCATCTTTCCTACATCCAACTGGGGCTTTGAAATGCATGGTATTGGCAAGGAGATAAGAAAATACAGTCATATGCTGTTTACTGGAATAGAAATCAGTCCAGCTCTGTGGGAGGTCATATGACTTCATTTATCCAAATTAAAGAGTATGCACCGTTTGACCCATCAGATCACTCTGTGGAGTTGATCACAGTCAGAACAATACATAACAGTATACTCACTGAAGCTAATCTACAGTGTACTGCTGACATCATAATGCTGCCTGTCATGGAATTATACTGTGCAGCTGTAAGAAGTGTAAGTCAGCACCACGTAGGCCGACTTGCAATGATCTCCCAGATGCTGGAAGAGGACATGAGGAGAGGGCAGCAGAGACACAGCACAGAATGGGTAGAACGTCTGGATGGTACCAGAACTGCCACCAGGGTCTGCAGCAGGTGACTGAGGTACAGGGACAAGGGAGCCTTTTCACTTCACATCTTTCCCACATGTTCATTTGTGTGCCAGTAAAGTAAGTTATCTGAAGAATTATTTAAATGAATTTGTGACACTTGTCTAAACAAACCAAAACATAAACATGCATAGCCCAGGCTATGTTGGCTACCAGGCATCCTAGGGAAAGTCTGTGGCCTTAGGGTCAGAGGCTTCCAAGATGAATGAGGAGGTGGTAATGGGAGGGTGCTCCCACTACCCAGGAAGTAAAGGGCCCCTATAATCAAATGTCCCCATACCTGTGCCCCAGCTGGCCTGTTCTTGAGGTTCATGTGTCATATTCAGTTTTCTTGCCATCACAGATATATCCCAGAAACCCCAATACAGATGGCTGGAACCTGACATCGTCTCAGAGACCTTTCTTTCCCAAGAGACTCAAATCCAGGGCTACGTCCACCACAGGCTCCTGTCACAAGGTCTACTACTGTCAGTAGCTGTCATGAACTGTCAAAAAGGGAGGTGATTTATTGTACTTCTTAGAGCAGTCAAGCACAGGCTGCACAGGGTGAACCCCCAGTTCAGTAGAAGCCACCTGTTTTCTTCTACTGTCACCCCTTTAAATACTATGCAAACGTGTATGTTATTGGCTGGAAAGAGTCAACAGGAAGCAAATGCTGAGAAGACTCTACCTGGCCTCACCACACACAGGACACAGCATGCTCACTGTGCGTACCCATGTACAGCTGCCCAGAGGCTGGAAGGCAAGATTGGCATCTGCTTCCCATAGTTCCATCCCAGTGAAGCCACACCTGTTAACTCGTATCGAGACCATTATTTTGAGCCTCAGTGATAAAACTGGGAAGTCACTCTGCATGCGATCTTTGTCACTGAGTTCTTCATTGTATACAAAGAAGTACAACAGCCCTGGACAACCGAGTAGTGATGGGGGTGAGGTGGAGTGTCAATACCCTCTAGGCCAGTGGCTCTCAAGCTTCCTAATGCTGCGACCCTTTAGTACAGTTCCTCATGCTGTGCTGACCCCCAACCACAACATTATTTTCATTGCTACTTCATAACTGTAATTTTGCTACTATTAATAATTGTAATGTAAATATTTTGGAGACAGAGGTTTGCTAAAAGGGTTACAACCTATAGGTTAGATTAACTTCGTGGCATTCTATACTGCCCAGTTTTAAGTGTTCTGAGAAGGGGCTAGAGATGGTTCAGTGGGCAAAATAACTTCCCATGAAGGCCTATGTGCTTTTCAAAAACTAGACTTCAAGTCCACTGTGAACAACAGTTCTGCCCTGTGCCAGCCCTGTGTGTTCAGCCTGGCTTTCCTGGTCTGGTCATTAAACAACACTTTGTATCCTCTGAGGTCACTGTCTATACAGAAGACTGAGAAAGATGATATCAGACTCCTGTGCAGGGTATGGGATGTTCTTGAGAAAGCTGGGAAGTGGCCTTCCTGCTGGGGCTACTCTCTCAGAGGCAGCCTGTCTTGACCTCTTTGGAGAATGTGTGGAGGAGAAGGAACAATCATACACACATGTACGAATCAACTCTCTTGTGTACTTAGAAAAAGATAATTTGTTAATTTATAGCAGCTGTTATGGGTTAATTAAGGATGCCAACACTGAGAATGTAGATGAGCTGTTTCTGTAGCTGGCCACACCTTCACACATGCATATCTGTTAACGGGACACACAAGGTAGGACATCACACAACTGGCCCAGAGAATGAAGGCAGATTAGATTAGCGTCTGTTGACAGGCACCCTTCCCAGTGTCAGTTGTACTCCAAGCATGTCCCTGGTGGTGGTGAGCCTGAGAAGGGGCTGCCAGGGGTCATGCAGATGAGGTGGTTAAACTTGAGAGATAGGTTACTGTTCTCAGAAATAGAAATGTGCATATACACTAATAACCATCACCTTCTTGGGAGCTCGCCACGTAAAATGGGGTTGCTTAAATTTCACACACTATGCTTAATTCTGGGATTTGCAGCTGTGGGTGACCATGCACAGACAACTGACTGCTACATGAAACCAGGGCACAGGGGATCATACTTCCTCTGGGACGTTTTCCTGAATAGGGGCTTCTGCTACTGCTTCCCTCTCTGCAGGTTACCAGGCATACTTTCGGAGGGAGGCGGGGACACCGAGTGTACTGCCCTGCCCTGCTCTAGATAAAGGCATCTGTGCCATCAATGCTCCTGTCCCACTGCCCAGGGACTTGGAGACCGAACGCTGAGACGTGCTAAGCATCGTGCTCCTTGATCTAGGAGACAGGTGCGTTTCTAACACTGTCATGTAGATGAATAAACTGAGGCTGAGAGGTAAGGCAGAGCTGGAGTCTACCCAGCTGGGAAACAGTACAGGTGGAATCCACTCTGTCACCTACAGAAGCAGCATAGGTGTAACACTGGACCCCTCTCTAGTACAAGAATCCCTTGCTCTGCAAATCCCTCAGGGGTCTGTCCCAAGTCCAATTTTCTACTGACTGCCTGGGTCAAGTATAGTTATTGAGGAGGGATGAGGAGATGAAGGACAGGACATGGTCCCTGTATAGAAGCAATATCAGTTTGGCGCCTGGCCACAAAAACTTTGAGTTCTCACAAAAGCTGAGGAGTTCTGGGCTAAACAGTAGAATGAGCACCTGCAGAAGCTGGCAGTCTCAGGACCTGTTGATTATGGGAAAGGATGGGTAAAGGAAGAGGCCTATGGGGTCAAGAGTGGGAGCAGTACCTGCATGGAGCCAGATCTGAGCCAGCGTCATCCAGGGATGCAGTGGACCCTGCTTGGGAGCACTGCTCTGCAGAGATGAGGCCACTTCTGACAGTGCTTGCTCCACTCTTGAGGCTGCTACTGATGTGGCATGGACGGAGCCTGTGGGAGGTTTCAAGACTGTGTTAGGGGTTAAAGGGGGGGGGGACTACGAACCTTATACCTGACCAATGACACCCCCCCCAAACAAAGACATGGGTACAAACATACACATACCCCTTCCCCAAGATGTGAGTTATTCTTAAAGAAATGGGGGACCAACCATGATGGCCTAGAATTTTAGTTTCACCTTCTGCCTAGCTGGTCCTTTAGTCAACACAAAGAGCACATGCTATGCTAAGCACTCTCCAGGAGCTCAGTCTAGCATGATGTGAGTGCTGGGGCCAGAAGGGAGTACAGCTTGACACAGCAGGAACTCAAGGTTAACAAACAGCATCAGGGATGACTACAGAGGGATGTTCCAAAGCACCCTGTTGTTAGGGACTAAACCAAGTAACTGCATGAGGAACAGCAGGGGACGGCCATGCTTGCTTGCGGTAGACAGCTGGAGAACCCAGCAACTTCCTACTAATTACTACATCCTTCCCTTCAAGAGATGGGCAACACCATGGATGGAGAATCAAGTTCTATGACTTGACTTAACCCTGGAGAAAAAGTACACGTTTTCTTTGTATACAGCAGTCGCCTGTTCTTCTGGCTAACAATGGGGTAGAGGACAACACTTGGGCTTTGAACATACTCCTGTCTGTTTTCTAAAAGCTGCTCTCTTGAAAGGCCATTGGGCACATGTACCAGGAAAAGGCATAGGTATGGTGCATGACTCAAACCTGGGATGGGGGCCTGATGCCTGGAGCCCACGTCTTTAAGCAAGAGCTTGCTCCCCACCCCTTCCCACATTCACTCTTAGACGCATGGCTCAGAATTGAGAGGAAGCTTCTATATTAGTTCAAATTTACAACAACTCAGACACATTTACCTACATTTTTTTTTTCTTTTTTGTTTTTTTAAGACAGTGTTTCTCTGTGTAGCCCTGGCCATCCTAGAACTCTCTCTGTAGGCCAGAATGACCTTGAACTCATAGAGATCTGCCTGCCTTTACTTCCTGAGTGCTGAGAGGAAAGGCACGTGCCACTACGCCTGACTTGCCTATAACATTCTTATCATTTATCAGGAAGTTCAGCATGGAGACAAACATTGAAATGTTGTTAGTGGTAACAACTATCAACTTATGAAATTTACAACAGTGACAACATGTAAAGATAAATGTTCACTATGCAAATAAATTATATATAGAGTAATACAAAATTGTAAACATAAGAAGTATCTCAGATGATCTTTGACATGTGCCATTATTATTATTATTGTTATTATTATTAATGGTAAACTGGGCATGGTATTTTATGCCTCTAATCCCAGCATTTAGGAAGCTGGGGCAAGATTGTGAATTTAAGTCTAGCCTGGGCTACACAGTAAGACTGTCAAAAAAAAAAAAAAACCAAAACAAAACAAATAGAATAACAACTGGCCACTCATTGTGCAAATGTTTCAACAAGGTCAAAAGATGCGCTCAGATCTTTGATGGGGGCTCGATGAATAGAACCCAAAATCTATAGAAGGAAAGTCATTCTGTCTTCCATTGATAAACCATAGGCAGACAGACCTTGGAGGACCCTAGAGAAGACAGCAGCTCCAGGAGGAGTCTTGGGGTTCTCCAGAGAAAGCTGCTGCCCAAGAATAAGGCATGGTGACACTGCATAGGAGAAACCTACAAAGCCTGGCTGTGAGTCTGCCCTGCTCTAGAAAAGCATGTCTAGAGTTAGCATTTGTTAAAAATAGCAAATGGTTCAGTCGTCATGAATATTTTTGCTTGCATTTTGCTGTAACCTTTTGTGTGTGTGTGCGCGCGCGCGCGTGCGTGCGTGCGTGCGTATGTGCGTGTGTGTGTGTGTGTGTGTGTGTGTGTGTGTGTGTGCGCGCGCGCGCGTGCGCGCGCATGCTTATGAGTATGCTGGTGCATATGCACGTGTGTGAGTTTGCAGAGCCAGGGGACAACCTTGGCTGTTACTCTTAGAGCTGTCCACCTTGGTTTTTGAGACAGTGTCTCTCACTGGCTTAGAGGTCTCTGGAAGAGGTTTCTGAATATTTTGGTCTTAGATTCCTTTTGGATGTTAGAAAATCATGAAGACTCTAAAGAGATATATTGGGCCTTGCCTAATGGTATTGCCATAGGAACTAAAATATGCTTAATATGTTCATTTATTTGATTATTTAAAAATAATAATGCACTTCAGTCACAGCAGAACCATGCGAACTCTGTCCCACAATCTACAGATCCCTTGCTAAAGGGCCTGTGGTTTTGGAGAAGCTGATGTTGCTTTTGGGATTAGCTGTTTGGTCTTTTGCTCAACAAAGGAGCTACAAGATCCTCACTGAACTCCTGACCAAATTATTTTTCTTTGCAATATCTAGAATATGGCAGAATTAATTCAAGTTTAGTATAATAATAAATTTCACTTTGAATAAGGCCTGGCACATGATGGCAGAGGTACTGACTAGTTTTAGAGGCCATCTTACATTTGGACACCACTGTATTCTGTTTATATTACAGAACTGAGACTTGAGGGGTCACATAACCACCCAAAGCCATACAGCCAGTTGGTGGTAAAGCCAGGATGCAAACACTGTTTGGTTCTAACCCCAATCTAACCATAAAGGCCACCTCCAGCAGGAAGGCTGCAGTGAGCCTCCTGCTGTCCCTTCAGAACACAAGGCCTTGGGTCCTTCCACATGAGTGTCATTATCACCATGCAGTCTACAGGCTGCAAAGTAGATGCACCCGCCTTCCTTATTTGATTGTGTGGTTCTATAAGACAGCAAGGTGTCTTCTGTTTAGGCTTTTTCAAAGTCATTTCAGCAATGCTAAGCCCATCCAAGGCATTGGGTAGGTATTTGTAGAATAAATAAAGGAGTAGTTGTGAACAGATATCTTTTTATGGCATTCAGATGAGATGGGTGTGTGTGTGCTAAGAGTGGTATGGCCATAGACTATGACACTCAAGAGATATAGTCAGTGTGCTTTGTTCTAGTAACGAGAGAAGGCTCTGACCTTCATGACTTCCAAGGGCCTTTTCAGCGTATCTGTCACACTGCTGGAAATTGCAGGAACAGAATTAAACACTGACGTCATTTAGTGACTTTCTCTAATACAATCAAACCATTAAATAGAGAGGATGAGGAGGATGGTCGGGAATCCTTTCCTGTTCTCAGTCAATTCCTTGTTACATGTATCACAAGGGCAGACAGCCTTGCTGTGATGAACCTGGGTTAGGTATTAGAGAAGCCAGAGGGTTTTAACAGCAGTAACAACAGTGGCCAGAGTACACCATCATTAGCATCCACTGTTCTTTGCAATAACATAGCAAGTGAGTCTTCCTCTGGGTAAGTTCGGAGGCATCACTAACAGCACAACAGAACGGGAGCTCCTTTACTGTGGAGCAGGACATCTACTGTGGCTGTGACTCGTGTGGGCATTGGAAATGCTGCTTCTCCATCTGTCTTTAAGGAACGCCTTTTTTTTTTTTTTTTTTTGTTTTTTTTTTTTGTTTTGTTTTTTTTTTTTTTTTTCCTCACCACAGCAAAAGCACATTGTGCATGACCCAAAGGAAAAGTAGAGACAGAGTCTTGGAAAAGAATCCTAAGGAAGACGAAAGAACATATTTCCAGCTTGAAATCCAAGACTCTGGAGAGATGTTTCCAAATTATCAGGTTCAACAGACGAGCCAGGCACTGAGCCCAGGCTGCTCTGCATCTCTTATTTATCACACGAACTTGAGAAGTGCTTATCAGTGCTGTAACCCAGGGAGCACAGTGCTGTGTGCTGCACCTGCCATGCCCTTCCCTTATGACACATCTGGGAAAAGCCACTGCAGGATCAGACTGGAGCTGATGGAGGTGGGTGAGACTATACCCTTAAAAGCTGGTTCAAGGTTTGTGAGCTAAGTGCTCAAATGGTTCAAAGGGATAAGATGCCCTGAAACTGAGTAACATGAATTTCCTTGGCTCACAGATTTTGTTACCCTCCTGCTCCAAAGAGAAAAGGCTGTCTGGGACACCTGATAAAAAGGTGAAGTGATGTTTGAAGAACTGTTCTGATTCCCAATCCAGAGTTTCTTCTAGGTTCTGCTGGGCTGCCTTGGGGTAGAGAATACCAGGAACAAGGGTGGGAAGACCTTTCTCTGTGGGTAGAGAACCAAGGCCTCAGATCCCAGGCTCTGCAGATCTAGGCTCTGAGGTTTCCTCTACATGCAGAGCTGCTCAGAAACCCTGTCAGAAGTAGGCCACTAGCAACAGTCAGCTCCAATTGCTTTTCAGCTGAAGCCTTGGCCAAGCTCATTGGTATGGAAAGACATGCCTGTGGTTGATTTCATACAGATTTCAACATGACTATATATGAGCCAAGTAGAGCCACCAGAGTTCATCATTCAAAGGATCCTAGAGGTAACAATTTTGTTAGGTGAAATTAGGAGGCTTCGTTAGGTATGGTCACCCTGCACTTTCACAAATAGGGACTCTGAATGAAGGGCACACATTCTATTCTGGCTCCCCATTTAACTGTCTGGTGGGACTAGACAAGCAGCTGTGGTTGGAAGACCCCTGTAGTTCCTTTCACTTTTCCTGTCTTCTCAGCATGGAGTACAAGCACCAGATGAGCCGGTGCTTATTCCAGAGCTAGGAGCAATGGACAGTTGTCATGCTAAGAAACACTCTTTACCAAAAGGGAGACAGCAGTCGACACACAGGACACATACTTGGCAGGAGCTTGGCCCTGGAGAGTGACTGGATTACTTCATGTGATGAACATGGGAGGGTGATGGAACATGTGGCTGCCACACCCTATTCCTCACCGACTCCTGCTGCTGCAGCCCATGCCTGCCTTCCTCACATCTTTTCTGAGAAGAAACCAAGGCACTCTGGCAGCAGGCATGTAGCAGCCACTTGTTAGTGGAGCTTGGAGCTCATTTCCCTGTCTCCTCACAATTCAGTGTTATCTGACACCAGACTTTATGCATTGTCCACCATCTAGAAGTTGTGCCCCCAAAACAATTAGAGCAAGGAGAGAAAGCAGTAATTTCCCCCTAAAGATGCTGAGTTCTTAACAGCAATCTGAATGACTAAGGATCCTGCCAGCCAGCTTCCTTAAAACATTCTCATGTTGTAGGAGAAGACTGTCTCTTTTTTTTTTTTTTTTTTTTGCCATCTGTCCAACACTGCAGCCTGCTGGCAGCTGTGACTGTCTTGTTTCCATACCTGCTTTCTCCACACCAGCATGTCCGGATGAGATCAGCAACAGCTCTCAAGGTTTGGAGGAAGAAATGAGAGAGGCCACTCTCAATTCAGCCACCAATTAGGCATATTATCTGTACCTTTTGGTTACATTAAAAGTTTAGTTCTGTCCCCTTAGTCCCCAAGGGGTTAGACTTGATCTATCTTTCCTACAAGGCCATCCAGCTTGCTGAGGCAGTGGCTCTCCACTGTGTTATCATACATCTTCCTTATCTGTGAGCATTGCTGTCTCTCTCCTCTCTGCATGTCCATCACTGTGACAGCAAGGCCAGGGCCACAGCAGCTTAGCAGACAACTGCCGCCTCCCACTAATCCCCACAGCCCACACTGCCTCCCACTGGATTCTCTAATAAATGCTGGACATCATTCTCCATAGATCTTCCATTTTACCCCGAGTGAAGAATAGACTAAGATGTCCATGCCCACAGCTCCAAGATGAATCTGTTTCCCAGCCACTTTAACAGAATTTCAATCAATTAACACAGACAAAATGTCTTCTTCCGAGGAGAAGCTCTTTCTAGGAGAAAGTTTTGGGACAGGAGTCTACGAAGCACGGAGAGACAAGGCTATGTCATCTCCAGGGGCCATGCGAGGCTGAAGCAGTAATGCCAAGGCTGGTGGGCCAAGTAGTCACACACAAGCATGAAGGGAAGCCATTCACAAACATGCAAGGAGAAGCCAGCTGTCAGGGCGTTCCACACTGGTGGTTCTGGGTTGGAGACAGTACCTTCTGGAGGACTACAGTGGGCAGATGTTTCCTCGGTGGCTCACCCACCCCACGGCACGTTCACTCTGGAGCTACTAAGTGCCCTCTGCCTGGTGAGGCTGCTCTGAGCCTGCCATGGTTACCCATGCTTGTTGTCTACGGGGGAACATCTACTTAGTGCTACCCCATGTGGACTCCCAACTGCTAATAATTCCATTTGGCCTTGTTTAAAGGAAGGCACCTTTAAACTAAGAACTTTAAACAAAGTTTAAAGTTAAACAAAGAACTAATTAAGGGAAATTATTTTAAATTAATATTGACTAAATGTAAAGAGCAAAGAAAGATTATATTTAAAAAAGATTATCTTAATCAGGATTTTTTCATTGCAAATTCAAAAATAGGGGAGTGTAAATAAATAAGAAAATAAAAATTGAAAAAATTGAAAAAATTTCAAAAATAGTGTTGACTATCACTAATATTATTAATGAGGAACAGAGGGTAAAATATGCAATTTGACCATTTACTTTCAGACTGCAATACTCATTGATGTGCAGGGATGTAAAACCATCACTTGTCATGACGGAAGTGGAAGCACACTTCTGTGTGACGCTCTTCCCCATCTGACCTAGACTACGCTGTCTCATTACTGCCTGCCCTCTTAGGGGAGCTACTCCTAAACAGGGCGTGGCCTCACCTCCACTGGAAGGTGGGTTTCCTGTATCTTTTTCTTCCCAATAGGAATTGCTAGAGTAGCTGAGAACAGCTGGCGTTGGGTGTGGGAGAGGCAGTGTGGAGAGACCCTGTACTCTGCACCCACCCAGAAGAGAGAAAGTCAGACTGTCTGTCTGGAGAGGCCCTTCCTTGAAAGTCTCGCTTCCAGGGCTACATCTCAAGATGGCATATGGCTGGGCCTCAAACTCAGGCCAAATCCCTGCCGAACTACACAGGTGCGTGCAGCTGTAGCGCTTCATTTACATTTTTACAGACGAGGAATCAATCACCTTCTACAGAACTGGCCCCTCTCAGAGACTTGGACCTGTTTTATGAAAAATATTTAAATCTTTTGTATAAATGTTGCAAGCTTCAAGTGAAGCAATAGATACTTAAAGGCTTTAATATTGTTTAGGTTTTTGTTTTTTTTTTTTAATTCTCTCAGAGGAACTTGGTGTTAAAGGGGCCTGGTGAGGTTTTTTGTTTGTTTGTTTGTTTGTTTGTTTTGTTTTTTTTCGTGATGTGCTCTAACATAATCTAAATGCATCTCTTTACTAATATGGCTTACTGTTTGTGTGTGTGTGTGTGTGTGTGTGTGTGTGTGTGTGTGTGTGTGTGTGACACATGTTACATGAGTGCTGAGCCACAGGAGGGCGTCAGAGCATCTGGAGCTGGTGTTCCAGGCCATTATGAGCCACTGATGTGAGCGCTGAGTCCTCTGGAAGAGCAGGAAACACTGCAGTGCTGGAGCCATCTCTCCACATCCCCTTCAGAGGGCTGGGAGTCACACACTCCCTTGTGTCAGAGGCTGTCTGCTCTCTGAGCACCCTAACAAAGCTCTTCCCTGCCTCTTCCTCTGTAGTCCTCAGAGCAGCACTGCCTCGGCTGCTCATACCCTGGGGTCTCAGGCAGTGTGCCCCAGCTGGTGGAGTGGACAAGCAGGTGGCAGCAAGAGGATCATCTCATCCCAACATTCCCAACACTCGAAAAACACAGTACACAGTCAACAGTGGAGGAGGCGTGACTCCAGAGACCCTTGGAGGGTTAATAGATTGGAAGACTACTTACTAACTGAAAAGAGGGAGGGAAAACCATGAAAGTGTGCTTCTGGAGAGTTGCCTTGGGACAACAGATCAAACCAAAAATTAAAACCAAGGAACAAAACAGTTGAAAACTCAAAATTAAAGCTAAAATAGCAAAGAAGCTTCTAGTAACCTTCCAACTGTAAGCCTGGCTGGCTGGAATCAGATTTTATTTTTCCACTAACAATGACTTTTGTTTTAAGTAAAGAAAGGCCAATCAGGCATACCCTCCACAGTGACATGCTCGCCCAGAACATGGAAACTGACCAGTTTATGCCATGTGGAATTTCCAAAGCAGGAAATTCCAAAAGGAAGAGACAAACAATGAAGCCGGCAGGTTTTGGATCTCCCCACATACGACTGTAATCCTAGGTCCTTCTGAGTGCAGGGCTGGGCCAGTTCTCATTGTTAGGCAAGGGGGTTGAACTTGTTTACAATTAGATCTAGAAACTCTATTACCAGTGGCTTTCCTTCCCAGATTAACAAGTGTATTTATGAGGAAGAAAGATCCTTGTGAACAGCTGGTTACCAGCCAGGCACTGCCCGAGGATGGGCAATGGCTCATGGCTTCTCTGAGAACAACCACAGAGCATGGTTGGTCGGGGCATGCCACATTTAGCAGGGAGCCCAGTGGGTCCTCACTGCTCCAAAGATTTACTAATTACATTGCTCTGAAGGCACCTGGAAGAGCCAGAATTTCAGAAGAAATACAGGACTCCTAGGATGATAAAACCTGGCAGGGTGCTGAGATTGGTGGGTTTGCTGTGCAAACAGTGGGCAGTGGAATGGATAACATTATTCTAGAACCACAGGATCTCATTTAAGATAATAAACTCAACAAAAGCCAGTGTAACCGAAAAAAACTTTTTTTTTCTTGAAAAAAATTGAAGTTGGCAATTGCCCCTAGGCACTGTATTGAGAGAAAATGCTGGTCTGAGGTGGATAAAAAGATAACATAAACAGTTTATAAATATCACCTTTATCTTCCATTTCATAGAACTGGGGCTGCCATAAAGCAAAGCTTCGACTCCGCCATGTGCAGAAGAGTAAGGTCAAGAGTGACTGTTGGTGCGAATATGCCCTTTGGTTGACCTGCTCCTGACCTGTATGGAGGCTTACATAACAGCATCAGCCACCCTAAAGAGCACACTAGATAGAGTGGTTCCTCCTGGCAGCAGCCTGTTATGGGCTTTTGTTCAGCATGTAACAGCATTTGGAACAAAGATGAGCCCTTATAAATCACAGATGCAGATGAAATCTGCTGGCGCTGCTGGCAGAGCACATTAAATATTCGAGTGAAGGAAAGCAAGCACGGCTCTCTCTCTCTCTCTCTCTCTCTCTCTCTCTCTCTCTCTCTCTCTCGCACGGGGAGAACCATATTTAGGTCCCTTTTAAGGACTTCACCAACCAGTGTGCTTCGTTTTAATATGGGGCTTAAAAAAACCCACTGATTGAGTCCTGGTACTTCCTGAAGTACACTTCAGAATTTCTGTATTATTTAAAATCAAGATTAGGCAAAGGTGCTATTTAGTCACTCCACACTTTCTGACAGAAACCCTGCCTTTGCAAGTAAAAACCAGTTTCCAACACGTTTCTCCAATGCGCTCTGTAACCTGCTGGCACTGGCTCAGAGTGGAAGGTTCTGAGAGCAGGGCTCTGAGAGTCTTCCATTCAGGGATGGCAGGCAGGTGAATGTCATCTTAGAATATAGCTTTCAGTGATATATGAGGTTGGGATTAATTAACTTCCAAACTGAAAGGCAGACATCTTTAGGATTATTTGCAAAATATTATAGCTTGCTTGTTCTTCTGTGTGTGTGCCTACACATGTGTCAGAGGGTACACATGTAAGTGTATGTGCATGTGTTTGTGGGGGGAGGGGCAGAGATAACCTCAGGTAAGATGTCTATTTTGGTTTTGTTTTCAGACAGGGTCTCACTAAGTAGCTCTGGCTGGCCCAGAACTTGCTACATAGACCAGGCTGGCTTCAAACTCAAGAGATCTGCCTGCCTTTGCCTCCTAAGGCTTAAAGTGTGTGCTGCCACACCCTGCGTGCCCACTTTGTTTTTAAAGGCAGACTCTCTCTCTCTCACTGGAAGGTAGGCTGGCTGGCCAGTGAACCTCCGCAGTCTGCTCTGTCTGTCCCTCCAGCACTGGGGCTAGAGCTGCAGTGCTGTGTCCTGCTTTTAAGTGGGTGCTGGGAACCAAACTTAGGTCTCCTTGCTTGTGTCTCAAGCCCTTTGTCAACACCCATCTCCTGAGCCCTTAACTTTGCTGTAGGCACCCTGTTTTCATACTTTTATGTTATATGCCTGCTCCAGGAGCTCTCAGAAGGACCCAGGCACCAGAAGCCGCTCTGGAAAGGCTTCACTTGCTTTGCTCTCCATCCCAACTCCTTTACATTCCAGGGGAGGTTAGAATGTGGTCACTGTCTGCAGTCTTAGTGTTCCTTCTGTTCCCAACAGTTTTGGATTTTCAAATAAGCAAGATCTTTCCCTGACAGGGGCTTCCTAGCCAGCTTATCAGTTGGAAGATTATCAGAAAATAATACAACAGGCAAATGAAGGGGGGTCTAAGAAGGAAAGAAAAAAAACATGTTTACAGAGTGAAGGTTCCCGGTGGGGACCTGGGTCACTGAATGAATGAGCAGCAGGGGGCCACACAAAGATGTCAGGTTTGGGATGAGAATGAAGAGGAGAAGACACAAACAGGTGGAGAGGAGACTCGGTTCTTGAGAGAGAAGAGGAGGAGGAGGAGTCTGACACTAAAAAGTGAAAGAGAAAAAAAAGAATGAAAGCAAAAAAACCTTTAGAAACACAAAGAAAAAACAAACTAGCTTTTAATATACTCACATACGCTGCAAAGAAAATGAGGTCATGTAATACAGTCACTCCTCTGCTTGAATAGGATACAAGCGCTTTTCAAAGAAAACAAATCTGTTTTCCACTGGTTATTTAATTGCTCTGCAACATCATGGAGTAAAAATAACTCTGGTTTACCTGGGCACAGATTCAGCAGTGTGATCCCCTGAAAATAATCCATCTCTAACCTGCAGCATGCGGGGCCTTCTGCAGGACACGCTTCCCTTCTTATTCCCACAGATTTGTTTTTTTCTAAAAAGCACTTATATAGATTCAATTGAAAACTCAAGTTTCCCAAGGTGCAGTGGGCTGAGTACAATGACATGTCCCATGGTCCCAGTGTTGTGACAATGGTATGCTAAGCTATTTGGGTAGTCTCCTGTTGTGTGCACTGGCTGGCCCTTTGGAAAGAAAATTTGTACTGCAGCTCTCAGGCCTGACAGCTGCAGGGCATGGGGTGAGGCAAAGACCACCACAAGCTGCAGCCAGAAACCTTCCCAAACAAAATGCATCAGACTTTCAGGTGAAAAGCTATTTTGCTTTGGATAGGTATCTGGTGTAGCCACCAATGACCCAAGCCCTCTTGACCCATATCCTGTTTTAAAGGTAAAAGAAAGAAAGATAAACCCCCTCCCTTTATTTCAGGAACTACTGACTTATTCCAAAAAGACAATGACTCAGTTTCAAAAATGTCACTCCATTGATTCCTGCTTTTCACTGGCTGGGACCTATTAGGGGAAGAAGTGAAGCCAGCCAGGGGACAACAGAAGGAATGTCATGTTCTGTAATGGGGCCTTTGTAGTACTGGTCTGCTTAATAAAACTGAATCAGGGTTTATGCATTATACTTTCAAAAGTTCTTATCATATATGTATATATACACACACACATATATATATATATATATATACATACATACACACAAATATATATAACTTAGTGATGAGGAATTCATTATATTAGAATCTCTATTCTGATACATTTAAATTCTAGAGAAAAACCAAATGTACACCAAAATGATCTACGGTTTCTCAAGAGACAGTGTGCAGTTGGGGCTTTTGGTCCTGAGCCCCAGAATGGCAGGATCAAGACAATGGAAAGTTGCTATTGCTTTAGCCATGGCCTCTTTCTGATGTCAGCACTGTGTGACTCTGCTTGTGTCAGATGCCCTGGGGTTTAGGAAAATAAGCAGCAGGCATGGCTATCAGTGAAAACACACTGCCACCTGTCAGCTTGGTTCTCCCTGACAGAACCTGATCCCAGAGCCACTCCTGCTAGACCACAGCTGGGGTGACCTTCCTTTTCTCTTCTGCTATGTGGCCCAGGCTTTACTAACTGAGCAAGGCTGCAGTAGATGTGCAAAATCAGCTAGCCGCTGCCAGCACCACATGAGCCAAATGCTGCGGCAAAGGAAGAACAATGCCCGAGACAGTGCTGGCTGAGTGAGAATCCCGAGTGGAAAGCTTGGGGTCCTGCAGCACTTCACAGTTCTGAGACATAATGAGGGCACTGTCGAGGGAGGCGTGGGAAGCGATGATCAGGACTGTGGAGCACACAGCACTGACTGCTCTTGGAAAGGGCGTGCTTATTCAGAAGGGTACAGAAAGCTGCTGAAGACGCTCTTCAGGAAGAGGAGGATGCTGATGGAGGCAAGCCATGGAACCAACATGTCTCTACAGCATCCCACGAGTTAGCTTTGTGATTGAACTGGAAGTTGTGTTTTCTCTTGAAATAAAATAATGAGAGGAACAGATCAACTCCACGGGCAGCTGAGGTAGATGGACTATCCACAAAGGTGTGAATCTAAGGTAACTGTGCCCCCAGATACCTCACAAAGAACCAAAGAAAATTGGCTTTTATTAATATGGAGGCATCGTTTCCACTTCTAGGTAAACCAGCCTACCCCTTCTTGACTTATACTGTCATTTCAGAGTGTTTTAGGCTCAATGACAAGACTTGCCTTGAATAGGCCTCCTAGCTCCTGATCCCTGGTCTACCTGTTAAAGATGCTGTGTAAACAGACCTGATTCGCAGCAGCTCAGACAAAAGGGGTCTTGGAGGGTTCGTTTACATCGTGAAATGGACTGTCTGTGGCCTATGTCTGGGAGGGGGTGGCCTCCACTGCCATTTGGTAGGGATACAGGAACCAAGGCCCAAACTCCAGATACTTGGATTTCCTTGGAATAAGGGATCTTTCCAAGGCATCAGCCACATGAGAGGCATTATGATGGAGGGGGAGGAGAAACAGCGGGTGGTTATTCTAGCCAGAGCCATGCAGCCCACTTGGACAACATGGCACCTGAGAAGGTTTATCCCCTGGAGGGCATCCCTGACAGCCATGGGGAAGATGTTCCCACAGACACAGGGCAGCAAGAAAAAGGGCTTCATTCCTTTCCTGCTCTGTTAGTGATAAACAACATCCATTCAAGTCTCGGGACCTCAAGCCAGCTAAAGGGAAACAGGTTGAGATTTAGTATGGCTGTTCTCATGGGATACTGAGGAAGAGGCCAGAGGGGCTGACAGCCCTCAGCAGCCACAGCGGCTCTTTGGAATCAGCTTGAATTTCAACAGTGGCAATAGTCCCAGCCTCGTCTTATTTTGTCTAGTCTGACCTTTCCTTTCTACAAGGGCCTTAAAAGCCTGCTGGGATGACTATATCCACAAAGCAGGGCTATGCCTTGGCATCTGTGTCCACCCACAAATGCTGATCAACCTGGGGTGAGCTACTCCTAGAGCTGCCTGTGGTTATACCAGTCTGCCTGTGACCAGTACCGGCTGGTCTGGCTAAACTCTATTAAACCACAACTTGTGTCATTTCTTGTAACCAGCACTCACTAGATCGGGGGGGGGGCACAGGATCTTTGGATGGAACGTCTTTGGCTGATTTTGAATCTAGTGAAAGAGAGCCTTGGCAGGAATGAGTCAGGAGGACTATGAGATGGGTTCTGGGAGCACCACCATGCTCCTGGAGCCCACTCCTAACCGGCCATCCAGGTTTGGGGATGTGTCACAAGGACAGGAAAGTGACCCCGAGGCTCCTTCTCTAAAGTCAGCACATAAAGGATAAAGTGAGCCACATAAAGACTAAGGCTTGCAGTGTCCCTTGTTGGGGGGGGGGAGTGGCAGAGCTCGTTCTAATGGTGCCCTAGAACTACCTCTAAAGCTCAAAGCTGAGTGAATTTCATTATGTTTTGTGAGTCTGTGGAGTCCCCAGATTGTCAGTGATGACCCAGCATTACTGCTGGAACTGTTTGTTTGCAGCTATGAAAATTAGGGAGGTGTGCTTCCTTCCCTGCATCCAGGGAGCTGTGGACACACGAACATGGAGCACACTACCCCCAGAGGTCTTTACCAGCCAAGTAGAAACACTTGCTCAGAGGCAGTAAAGCGCTGTGGGCCACCACACGAGGACAGTACAACTAGCAGCTCAAAAGCCCCTGCCACTCGACAGGTCCTACTGGATGCGTGTGTGTTTATGTATGCAACTGATTAGAACTCAGAATGGTTGATTTCAACAATGGCAGAAGTCTATGGGAGACAGAGCAGAGAGGAAACTTGTTGCACACACAAGCCACCAAATTGTAGTTTCCAAGTTCCCAGAACAAGGGGAACTAGATTGAAGAGTAGACCTGGGCTCATGATATTACTTCCTCACTGTGAGCCAATACTGGAAAATGAAGCTGGAGCCTCTCAAGTAAGTGTCCGGTTATTTTTGCCTGACATCTCTCCCCACACTCTACTCCAACCCCTCTCACTCTGCACCTTACTCTTGGGGTCTGTCAATCTCAAAGACCAACCCAGCACCTGGTCCCACCTTCTATTCCCCCCCCCCCCCACCTCACCCCACTCTGGTCCTTGACTCTCACCTGTCTCAGGATCACTGAAGTCTGGCAAAGTGATTGTATTAAGCTGTCGTCTGTCAGCGATGGTTCTATCCAAGAGGCTGCTCCCACGTCCAGAGTCACTGCAAAACACACTGTAAATGTCAGTCACTTAAAAGACCCAGGTCAAGCTGGCACAGAGTGCGGAAGCATGGGGATAGCTATGTATGTCGAGACGTCATCTGTGCACACCTGAAGGTGTCCTGTACCGGGGCTCCAGTGATGTATATAGTGATGTGTATCACAAACACAGCTTCAGTGATGCCCACAGATGCTTGCTGCTCTTCCTCTTCTGTCATTATAACATGTAAGAGCAGACTAGGCTGGTGAGACAGCTGAGTGGGTACAGCACTTGCCGACTGTGCTCACATGTGACTTTGATCCCCACGACAATGATGGAAGGAGAGAAACTCGTGAAAATTGCCTCTGATCAGCACAGATGCGCCGGGGTGTGTCTGCACCTGCACACATACTTGCAATCTTGTACACACAGACAGGAAGGAAGGGAGGGCGGGAGGAGAGGGAAGTGAACTCTTCTACTCAGTTTCTTTGTCCTTTCAACAAGGAGAGAATGGCTGGCTTTCTGTGCCTTGAAGCTTTGGAAGAAATTTATCCAGCTCCTAAATGCACTACACTCCAAGATGTCTTAATCAACCACAGCAGGGCTATGAACTCTGTGGCATGAGAAGAATTACCCAGAACATTTCCAGAATTGTACAGCGCAAAGGCTTCATCCAAACCAAGTATTCTAGAATGTCCAGGACAACCACTTCTCAAAACTTCTGCAGCTCTCAGGGCAGCTGCTGGATTTGAGGTTTCCAGGGTGATGAACAGTCAGGAACTTGAGTATGTCCCCAGATAAATCTGAAGTCCCTTACATGGATAATATTAGCATTTACTACATGAGGAAAGGATGGTGTGGAGCATTTCAGTGAAGAGTCACAGCAGAACTGGGGCTGTGGCCTCTGGCTCTCCAGGGCTTCAAGGGCTGGCTGTAGGGGACCTAGGGAAAACACAGCAGTCTTTGGTGCCTGCCTCCAGACCACAACTCTACCAGCTTCCTGCTTTGCCCATCTTTCTGACTACCCTTTCTCCAGCTTGGCCTTTACAGGCCTGGTATCACTAACTGTCACTGACACATGGAAGCCACTGCAGGCTGAACAGGGGTGAAGCAGTTAAAGGACCTTAGACCATACAGATCCCAAATGTATAAAGTAGGTAGAAATTATAATTATTATTCCTATCATGATAATGTCTCGTGTTCTAGGATTTTTTTTTAAGACATTTGAAATCTACAATTTCAAGGAACACAATTTCCTTCCTGTGTGCAGCTGCTGCTTTTTGAAAGCGGCAAACAAGATTCGTTATGAACCTTAACCCAGTTTACAGGCTACAATTTCCATGTCCAGAGATGCAGTTAGAGAAACACAGGAAGCCGAGGAAACTTTGCTTGCTGCAGACTGTCAGCCTGCATTTACCACATCATCCGTACAGACTTGCTGGAAGCTGCACTATTCATTATTTCCACACTGGGAAACAAAAAAATCTCTCTTAGCAGAAGACAATGCAAAATCCTGAGCAAATAACCATACAACATGCACTGAATGCTTCTAATACCGGCCTGTTCATGTAATGGTTTTAATGTAGACAATCACAAAGGGTTAGTGATCGAACACTGCAATGGCTCCTCATCCAGGAGCTTTCAGAAGGCCTTGTCTCAATATAAAATGATTCTGGAACACATGAGGCATTCATAGTGGGAAGGAAGGACCTGCCTGAGCACCCACTGGACCACACTGGGGTGCTGCAGCCGCAGTGCTGCAGGAGTCCACCTCACACGTTTCAGAGCATGAGCTTGGCTGCCATGTGTGATGCCTGAGGGGACCCAAAAGTTGGGGTCCTGGAGCCTGGATGGGGATCTGGGCTCTGCTCTATGTCTGTCACTGAGGAGTCATCACTTTGAGAAAGCCATTGTTCCTGGGTGACTTCGGGCCAGATGATGGAAGGAAAGATTATCCTCCTACACAGATCTGGGTCACAATGGAAAGAGTGTACAGATAGAGCATCCTGACAACTTCCAGGCTCATGCCGAGGGTCAGAAACACAGGTCCCTTTAAACACCTGTCTTGGTCACTTGCCTGGTGAGTTTCCAGAGACAGCTTCTCTCTGGCCTTCCAGCCCAACTATGGGAGATGTGGGAATTTAAGGGCTTCCCACGTCAAACATTAGAAATCAACTGCAACCATAATCATTACTAATGATACGAGACCCGGCTCCTTCCACTGGCAGAGCAACTACATTTGGGTCTATCCTGCAGTTTGTCTTCCACTGCCCCCTTAAAAACAGCAGACAAGCAACTATGCATCATTCAAAACTGGGGTATCTTTTCTTTCATACTGGATGTTTTCCTTCTAGATCCACCTCTCTCACTGATTTAGATGTCACCTCCCTTCCTCCACTCTGTCTACTTGGGTGCCTCTTATGAAGTATTTACCACTGCACCTCCTATCTTCTCATCCTGGTCCTCAGGCTGTCAGGAAATCTCCCAAGGGGGATATCAGGAAGGACAGGAAACCAGTACTGGCCAGTGGTGCTAAGAGGTAATTTCAGGAGAGAAAATCAGGAAGACCCCAAGTCTACAGTGTATGAGCTGGAAATGTCTACATATATACGTGTGCACCTCCAGGGAATTACTGTTCCCTATTATGACTGAGAATTCAGAGTATATATAGTAAATACTGGCTAAAATTGGAACTGTAGTTTCTCTTAGAGACTCTTCCTGTCTCCCACAGCTGCAGAAGCTAAACACAACAGACAAGGTGTGGTGATGATGGACCAGGAGTCAAAACACCGGAGTTCTTATCACAGCCTTGCCTCTTTCCAGCTCCTAGGATATTGTGTGACACACAATATATATTTCATCTAAGAGAGGGGCTGCAGACAGAAACCCTAACAGAGGCTGAAAGGAGAGGTGTGGGTCTTTGTTTGGTCCAGTATGTCTCCACTGTCTTGGATAGGGTTTTACTGTTGTGAACAGACACCATGACCAAGGCAACTCTTATGAGGACAACATTTAATTGGGGTTGACCTACAGGTTCAGAGGTTCATTTGATTATCATCAAGGCAGGAACATGGCAGCATCCAGGCAGGCATGGTGCAGGAGGAGCTGAGAGTTCTACATCTTCATCTGAAGGCTTCTAGCAGAATACTGGCTTCCCAGTGACACACCTAGTCCAACAAGGCCACACCTCCAAACAGTGCCACTCCTGGGCCAACGATGACACCCACTCTGCTCCTTTGCTCCCTTTTATATACATTAGGAATGCTAATGTATATTCTGTGCCACTGTAGGTTGGAAGTTGTTATCTGCTTTTTGATTTAGATTTCATGGGGGGTAACAGTTAAGAGATTTCTTTGACTCCCAGAAGAGACTTTGAACTTTGGACTTTTAAAGAGTGTTGAGACTGTGATAGACTATGGGACTTTTGAAGTTAGACTTTATGCATTTTTTGCATTATGATATGGTTATAAGACTATAGAGGTCAGGGAGTAGAATGTGATAGTTTGAATAAGAATGGCTTTCATAAGCTCACAGATTTAAATGCTTGGTCATTAGAAAATGGCCCCACTAGAGAGGGATTAAGAGGTGTGGTCTTTTTGGAGTAGGCGTGCCCTTAATGGAAGAAGTGTGTCACAGAGGCTGGGCTTTGGGGTTTCAGAAGCCCACGCCAGTGCTGGGTGCCTCTCCTCCTGCTGCCTGTGGATCTGGATGCAGAGCTCTCAGCTACTTCTCCAGCACCACGTCTGCCTGAAGGCTGCCCTGCTCCCTGCCGTGATAATGGACTGAACCTCTGAAACTGTAAGCCAAACCCAATTAAATGCTCTTTTATAAGAATTGCTGTGGTCACGGTGTCTCTTTGCAGCAGTAGAACACTGACTAAGACTGGACCTCTACTTCTGTCTAAGCTCTGAGGTCTGGGTCCTAATCACACAAGTTCTCATTGTGTCTGAGCCTCACATCTCGAAGTGGTAAGAAGAGTGTGATCCAACATGGCACCTGCCCATTCATTCAGCTTTTCGGAAGGCAGAATGAGATCATGTTCTGTAAAATAAAAAGAGCTCTACCAAAATGCTGATTATTAGGAGGCCTAAAGTAAAAAAGACATGCAACGGTATGTGTCAACTTTAAATGCTGTTTGTTAATAAGTGACTGACTCAGGTGTTAGGAAGAAAACAAGTTTCTTCCAATCATGAAGATGTCACTTTAAGGCTAATGACAGAGAAGGTTCAGGTGGCAGTGACTGGAGGTGGGAAAGAAGTGACTGGCAATTTAAAAAGAAGAAGAAAAGAAATTGGCTGTCACCAACAGAAGCAGCATGCTGTCACAGAGAGAGCTCTGGTGTCTGTCAGCCTGTGTTTGATGGTAACTCCACTCATATCAAAGTTGGAAAACTCGGGTATCTTACATAGTTTCCTTTAGCTTCAACTTTATTTCCTCTGAAGTTGGAGTGACAGCAGTTTTCTTGCAAGGCTGATACAGGGATTGAAGGAAGTACATAATGGCCCAGTTTGGTGCTGGCACAGGGGAAATTCTCAGTGAAAGTAATCACTACTATCTCTGGCTGAAATGCTGTGATTTGGAATTCTGGGAGCCCACAGGGCCCTTTCTGGTGAGAGTCTGGTCAGACTCACGCTGTTCTGAGTGGCTAGGTCATTATGGAGGATTGAGGGGCTTTATTCTTTACTAAGGGAGAGAAGACAGAACATGTCAGACCCCTATCCTAAATGCAAGAAAAAATTCAGACCCAGGAAAAGAGAATCTGAAACAACAGCACTTCCCCAAATGCACCCTGGAGAGAATGTCCACCCACTGCTCAAGGCAGAAACTGCATCCTCCAAGCACAGGTGGAGTCCTATTGGTACAAGTTGTCCAAGGCTCAGCTCAGCAGCCCTCTTCTATTGTGAGTTCCCTCAAGCAAAAATAAAGATGGGAAGAGCTGTTGAGACATACAGTCAGGGGCTGTTCTCATTGGACACTCTGGGTCTGGCCCATGTCTTCCTCCACCTCCTCTTAGTGCCCTGAGGGCCTGTGCCGAGCCTCAGGATGATGTGTTAGGGCCTTGGAGAAGACAGGAAACCAGACAGATGAAGCAAAGGGGCCATGACTGAGCACATGGAGGCAAGGGCAGTGAGTCAGGCGGTTGGCATAGACCTGCTCCCTCTGGACTCCAACTGCTTCCTGTAAAAATCTTCCTGCTCAGTTTTCAGCTTATTTTATTTTTAGTAAAAGGATGTTTCTCACGTATCATGATTCTGTCTTGTGCAAAAGCCCATATGACCTAAAGAGCCTGGAGGCTGTTGGTCCTATGCTATTGCATCTGGGGACTCTGAAGTGTGCCGGCTGTAGAGAAAGCCTTGTCTGTGTATGCTGCATCGCCTAGCCAGGGTCACTGCTCACCCCAGCTGCCCAAGCATGCCTAAATCTGTGCGATGGTAAAGGCTTCGGAGAAACATTTATTTATATCCTGAGAAAATGAAGTTGAAACAGACAGGGAGCCCTGTCAATGGCTGTCCTGCCTCCACCCCATGCCCAGTGCTTTGGGAGGGGTCATTTCCACCCCAGGGCAGGAACACCCTGCTCTGTCCCTAAAAGATCTTTCAAGGAAAGAAGAATACGGTCACGGGCATTTGGTTAGGTATTTTTAAAGGCTTTCCAATTCTGCTATTTTTTTTTCCTCTGCACATTCAATATTCTTGGTTGCTAAGTGGGAGGAAATGTGGGGAGGTGGGAGAGGTGTGGAGAACAGAGGGAAATTGGCAAAGAGAAAGCTGATGGTTTATTTTCTCCCTTCTAAAGGGGGTACAGGCAATGATGGGCTCCAGCATGGAGGCAACCAGCTGAGGCAGTGTCTGCTGCAGGCTGGGTTATAGGGCAAACTGATGGGCCAGGAGAGGGGGCCTTTGAGCGAGATAAAGACAGGAATCTCCCAGTTCTTCGTATAGATATAGATATGCAGGATTTTTTAAGTAAAAATGATTTTTATTTTCAGATCAAACTGTGACAGGGAAAAAGTGAGATTTAGCGCAGCTTACCATTCGCCAGAAAGGGAGCGTGGCACAGCACGAGGGGCTTACTGCACCTCGGAAATCCTGGAAGACCCTGTGGGCAGAGCTAGCTTACCCAGCCGCAGCCCCAGACCTCCACGCTGCTCTGCCACAGCTGAATCATCGTCAAGCTGAGGTCAGTTCACCAGGGCACACCCACTTCCACAGACCTACAGTTTGAATACCTGCTTCTTAACAGAAAGAGCCTTTTGATTTGTTTGTTTGTTGGAACAGGGTCTCTCTGTAGCCTAGACTAGTCTAGAACTCATTATGTAGTCTAATTTGGCCTGAGACTCTCAGCAATCCCCTTGCCTAGTCTTCCTCACGTTTGGAATTAGAGTGGGAGCCACCACATTTTGTTCAACTGAAGACATTTTTGTTAAACAATCAAAATTCCCATTTCCCAGTGCCACAGCCCAACTCACCCACCTCTCCTCTCTGTAGGCCTCTGCAGACCACGGCCACCAGTGCCCTCGGCTGCCACCAACAAACGACAGACACCTGTTTGCCTCCTGACTCTTCAGAGCATACTATAAGTCACCCACACACCTTGCCAGGAATTTGAAAAACCTTCTGAATATCTGAGTTGCAGGAAGTCAATTGAATCACTGGATAGCACTTTGCTAAATTACTTGGGCAGTGTGCCCTAAACTTGGGGCAAATGGATTATAGGGTGTTTGTTGGTGACCTGCTGGGGGGTTGAATAGCTGTTCTTCCTTGGATCTGCTGACTCAAAAGGTTAACATTTTGACTTTCTGTTAACTAAGGTACTATACAGTTCTGGAGGGGCAGAAGGAGAGAACCTGTAGAAAGCCATTAAGAAAAATAAATTTTATCTGTGGGGATACAATTGACTTCTATCCTGTGGAAAAGATAGCCCCATAAAATATAGTCTGCCATCTTATAGGATACTATTTCTTCATCTATTTGTAAATTAATTTCAGCATTTCTGCCTATACACATTACAAATTCCTCGTTGAATGGACCATAACTTTGTACTGGCTTCTTCATAAGTGAGTGAAGTAAATAAAATCTTTAATATGTGTTAATTTTATATTTGTATGAATCATGAATTCAACTTGTTCAAAATTATTTTTAATGGTGTTCATAGGGACTTTCCTTCTTAATAGGATGCGACCTGCTAGCGACACAGACCCCTCTAGAATTACTGTAGGAAACTCATTTGGACTATGCCACTCGCCATTTTCTAAAAAGATGGTGAGACTTGTCACAGGCTGGAGCTGGGAAGAGAGGGGAATAAAAGAAACCCATGACTTAGAGCCTTCATCAGCCACAGGGAAGCATGATGCTCCTACATCCCTATCTCATGGAGAACTGGGACACAGGGGAGTGACAGAGTTTATGCCAGATTCATGCACATAGGAGAAGGCTCTGATTTGCAGATACCCATGCAAACACGACACAAAACAAGCACCACTGGCCTCTTACCTGGGATTGGTAAGGTTGTAGCACGATTTCCATATTTGTAACATGTGCTTACAGGTGAGCAGCGCCTCATCCGGGCCCCGGCAGAGCGACTCCAACTTCACTTTGGAAAACAGTAGTCTACAGTGGGAGGCAAGGAGAAAGCACCAGCTCAGGCCAGAGGCCCACCTTGCAAATTAGATAAGTGGCTCAGCCTGCAGCAGGGGCAACTGTACTCATTTTAATTTTTATTGTAATTAAGTGTTTTTCTATACAATATATTCTGATCACAGTTTCCCCTCCCTCAGCTCCTCCCAGATTCTACCTACCCATCCAAATCCATTCCCTTGCTTTCTCTCAATCTCATTAGAACAACAAACAGGCATCTAAAGAATTAATAATAAAATAAAACCCAATGAACCAGAATAGGACAGAACAAACAGGAAAAAAGACTGAATGAAAAGTACAAGAAAAACAGACAGATGTGGAGACACACAGAGTCACATATACAGAAATCCCATTAAAAACACAGAATTGAAAACCATAATATATAAGCAAAAGACCTGTTAAGGTTAAAAAAAAAAAAAAAAAAAAAAAAAAAAAAACCAAAAAAGCCAAGACAAAGCATTATGAGGAAAAACAAAACCTTCCAAAAATCCCATTGATCTCATTTTCTGTTGGCCATCTACTGCCCTTAAGTGTGGTTTGCACACACAGCGAGACTTCCTTGGAGAAACTAAGTTTTCCTTTGTGCACAGTTATCAGCTTGAGATAGCTTCGGGGTTAGGACAGACGATGTCCATCCCCCCTCTCAGCGATGGGACCCTCTCTGCCTTACACCTGCAGGGTCTAGGGGAGGCATGGCTGTGAGGCCAAGGATTCCTAAACTTGCTGCTCAGCCATGGCTTTGTGTAAGTCTCACCACGGAGGCACAAGCAAGCACAGGATGACAAACTCTGCTGAGGTTAAAAGCACTGGAGTGGGCAATTTTATTCAAAAGACAGAGATTTTATTAAAAGCATATTTTTTTTAGAACTAAGCCAATTTATTTATGAAATTTCAAAAATTCATTAAAAGTGAACCCTGGTTTATTAATAAGATTACATAGGAGATACGACTCAGTTGATACCCATATCTGCAGAGAGCCCTCCAGGAGAATGCTAACCTTCTCAGAAGATTTGAAAGCTTACAGAGCTGGGGCATGGTAACCCATGCATGTAGAAGTTGGAGGCAAGAGGATTACTGTTAGTGGCTATACATTGAATTGCAGGCCAACCTGAGCTATGAAATACCCTGTTTAAAAAGAAAGACTGTCTGAAGTCCCATGAGGCAAGAGGAGCACGAGACAGGCCTCCTCCTGACCTGCCTAGTCCTGCTCTTTAGTGCCTAGACTTTGGAATTTGGCCCCTTCACAATCATCAGAATAGTTCCTTATTCTCAACATCACCATGGCTTTAGTCTCCACTAGACTTGAGTGCCAAGCAAACTGTCCTCCTTGTAGACATCAGACAACTGACTGCAGACTACAGCTCTTTTAGTCCCTGCACTCATATCCAATGTCTTGAGAAGGTTTGAGCACAGACTGGATTTCCTCTTGTCCACTCCTTGCTCAGCTCTCAGAAACCTTCCTACAGGTCTGTCTAATGATTATGTCCCACTAGAGAAACAGCACATCCAGATCCCTTCCCCAGTCCTGTGAAGCTGTCATCTCCCTATCTCACCATGTGTCCCACACTCTGCTGGAACCTTACTCTGACCCTTCACTTCTATGGTGCTGACCAGCTGCTTCTCCAGCTCTCTATGCTGGAGCCTGGATCTTAACCTCTGGCACCTAACCTCTCTCTAATTGTTCTACAGTTCAGCTAAACCTACCATGTCGAGTAAGTCTTCCTTTGCTACCTTTTTACTCCATCTTCTTTACTCGGGGTATACCCTACCAGCTGGGGTTTGTTATAATAAAGACAGGAAAGGGACAGCTGCAGATGACTGATGTCCTCCTATGTACACATGGCACTCACAGACATTGGTAGTGCCATTTCTGTAATTACCTTTATGGGTAGGTAGTATTTATTTCTCTCCAACAGATGGGGACATGGATGCCTGTTCCCTCTGGCCAGTTGGTTTTTGAAAGTGATTTGTGAGTGCATGAGCCCTCGCCCTACCCCCCCCAATCTCTGGCCCCCTCTCCATAGTGCCCGTGACTGCTCCTTGTTCAACTGCTCCTTGTTCCAATGGCTTTCTCCGTAGCCCATGGAAGATGAAGACATAGATTTCAAGTGTTATAAATGAGACATAGGAGAGTTCTTCAGCCACATGTGATGTAATACCCAACTTTACAGTTCCTAGAGCAGCAACGCCACTGTTGGTGTAAGACAGGACAGAAGTAGCTTGCCCCAGCACATTCCAAACTTGGCTCTGCCTCTCTCCCAGTAGACCACAGGAAACCTAAAGATGCTTGCTTGTGCTCCCAGAGACATGTCAGGGCTGCAGCCTTCTCCTCAGACCTTGGTTTGCAGTGCAGAACCTGGGCTGAGCTAGTAATGGGCCAGGTAATGGGAAGGCTGTGGTCCCTGACCTATAAGCAGCACAACCAAGAGGAAGGCCAAATACAAGCGTGGGGCTAGGCTCTGATCCATGACATCTGAAGAGATGAAGATTCCCTTGAAGCCTACTAGGGGCCTCTACAGCTTCTGACAGCCATTCGGGGGTTAGGGGCTGGGGTCTCAAGAATGTTTGAAAGGAATCAGAAACTAACTCTTGCTGAAGCCTACGTGAGTCCAGAACATGCTAGGAGTAATTTTGTACCCAAATCCAGCACGTTAGAAGGGAGAAGCTTCTGATTGGTCCCTGTCAGTCTTTAGTGGAGACCATTTGGAGGCCCAGAGGATCTCCTAAGTGAAGGTTGCTGCCAAGCAGTTGTGTCTAGGAGAGTGGTCTAGGACAGCGGGGCCACAAGCCTCTTTAGCACTGTAGGTGGCTGGGCTCTTGGGTAAGGGCAAACCAAGATTTTATGGCTTGGCCAGGCTCAAAGGAATGTCCAGGAGTGGGTGAGAATGTTTCCTTGTTCAGCAGCCATGGTCCCTTTCACTGTCCCCAAGTACAAAGGCCAGAGTGCATCTTGAAGCCTTGGCTTGAGGGAAAAGTTCTGTGGATTCCTGGCTGGGAAAAGAACTTTTAATTAACATGAAATAACAGCTTTCAAACATTTGACTCATGATATGGAGCTGAAAAGGTGTGGGCTGGATCTAAGAGAGCTACTCAGGAAGAACGATAGTGGACCTGCTAAGCACACGTGATGGGAAGGCATTGGAAGAGAGGCACTGGCAGCAGCATGAAAGAACTTAGCAGAGGGACGAGCTGGGGAGGTAAGAACACAGGCAGCCAGGCCCTGTGCTAGGCCCTGTGCTGGCCCCTGCGTACCCCTGAGCATACTTGAAGACTGAGAGCACATGTTGGGGGCAGAGAGAGATGGCACTGCCTCTTCACCCACTTCCTGAACTTCAGTGGCTTAATAAGGCAGGGAAGAGTGTTGGAAACAGAACTGATGCTTCTCATCTCTCCAGAAACCTGCTCCAATGTCTTAAGGCAGCTGGAAATATCTGGTGGGAAACAAGTAATGTTGGCGCCGAAATGCAGAATACACAATGACTGGCATTAGTTTGCTGCTGCTGAATTTAAAGATATTGTAAATTCAACCCAATGAGAAAATCCCAAGGCAAAACAAACAAACAAACAAACAAAACAAAGCAAGTGATGAGACAGCTGAGCACACGACCCTGCTGGACATGGGCCATGTCTGCAGCCTGAGGCGGTGAGCACAAGAACCACCACAGATAAGATCAGGGTGGCTGTGCTACCAAGAACAGCCATGACTTAGTTCAGAAGTCACGTATTTTGTAGACCTGGTTCAAAGTTCAGTAATCTCATTTAAAACAAATTTTGTTCAGAGACCCATTGAAAACTTACATAAAATCAATGAAGAACAGGGGAACACACTAAAGCACGAATCCAACTCTGTGATGGTTAATTTCATTGGCCAACTTAACAGGTTTTAGAATCACCTAGAAGACAAATCTTGGCAGGTCTGTGAGGGTTTAACTGGGGTGTGAAGACCCACCCTAAACTTGGGGTACCATTCTATAAGCTGGGGTTCTTACCTGAATAAAACTGGGAAAGCAAGTATAGAATGTTTATCCCTCAAGGCATACAAACCAACCAGTACTTCCTGCTCCTACCACCATGCTTTCTCTGAGTAATCTCTGTCTCTCCCTAAGCTGCTTCCTGTTAGGTAGTTTGGCTACAACAAGGAGAAAGGTAACTAATAGAGACTTCATTACTGATAATTAAGATTTAGCAACTTCTACAACTCCTGCTGTGACCTAGCTCTTGCTACCGTAGTTTGTCCCTAGTACACCATCTTCAGCCCAACTCCTCCCTCACCTCAGCCGTCTTCATGCCCGTGGGTCTCTGCAGAGGGTGCTCTGTGGTCTGATGCCTTTTCAGGCCACACATTTGGCCTCTCGAGCGCCTGCTCATCCTTAAGAGTGCTCGTTGAAAAGTACCTCTTTAGTTTCCAAGAATGGGAACAACACCCATCCAACGACAACACAATTGTCAAAAGCCACCAGAGCTTACAACTGCAAGATAACAAATTAAGAGCCAAGAAGCGTATGCTTCCAAGACAAGTAAAATAATAACAACAGCAGCAGCTGTGAGAACTTGGAATATTTAATCACTGATTCCACAACAACCCTGCAAATTAGGCAGAGTTAATCCAGCCAGACTCACAGCACAGATACTGAACTAAATCTATCTGACTCCAAAGCACTGAAAAGGAAGCAGAGAATGATTTCCAATCTTACAGTGACACATGCAGAGGGACGGACCGCGCTGTCTAGTCCACTGCCAAATACTTAGACCCCCAAATGTAAGACTGTGGAACACAATGTAGCATAAAGTGTGGTCAGCCCCCAGCCTCTCAGAGCTTCCAGCCCAGTGAGGATCACACTGTGGCCTTGAGTCTGAGGAGTTGGGGTTGGGGCTCTGATCCTAGAATGTCACATACAAGACTTACTAGAGAATAGGCACTCACATTTGTGCATGTGTGTGTGATCTGCCTGCCACCCTAAAGTCTGATACATATAAAATTCCAGGGATCTGAATGACCCAGTTACTCAAACTTTTACTTTTCATTATAATTCATTAAATAATAGTTTACCCTATTATGGAAATTTTCAAAGAATCCTAAGATAATTCCTGAAATAAAGACTATGTTTGGCTTAGGGAAGGGCTTAAAACGGACATACAATGTCCCAGGGAGGATCTAGACCATGTCGTAATGTGAAATTTCAATGTTCTTCATAGGAGAGGAGTCTAAGTGACACCTCTCAGGGCAAGCTGGACATCTAGCAACCATTTCCAGGATGACTTTCTGACCCTGTCAAACCTGTCCCACTCTGGTTCAGCTTTCTCCTGGGTCTACTCCCATAAATCCTGACTTGGGCTAGGGAAGGAGAAAGCTAAAAGGCACAAATTTTAAAATTCTGAAACTTAATATGCACAAAAGTTTCCAATCAAGAATGCCCAGTGAGGGCTGAGGAGATGGCTCAGTGGGTTAAGTGCTTGTTGTGCAAACATGAGGACCTGAGCTTGGATCCCCAGAAGCCACCTGAAGGCAGAGGAAGACAGCACTGACCTGTAACCCCAGGGCTCCTGGAGTGAGATGAGAGGCAGAGACAGGAAGATCTCAGAAGACCATTGTCAGTATGCAAGAGGCCTGTTCTCATACAAGAGAGAGCAAGGACTGGCATCTAAGGTAGTCCTCCAACACCCACACATGTACTGACACACAGCCTACACACACACACACACACACACACACACACCACAGTGCATACACATTAAAGTTTTTTTTTTTTTTAAATGTAAAGTCTGTGGCTCTGATTTCCTCAAGCTTATTAAATGCCCCAAGGAGGAAACACGCATAGTAATCCTGCAAACCTGCACTACCTCGCTGTGAGGGCTGCAGTCACGGCAGCTGATTTAGAAATAAAATCCTAGGAACCTGAACATTTGGGATCTTGTGATGATCTGTGAACTCAACTCTCAGACTCCGTGCGCCAGGAACCTTCCTTTGCTTATCCACTGAACGTGGGCAGGATGCAAAAACAGCTGTGCAGAACAGCCTAGGAAAATTGCTCCAGTGTGGCACAGGTCCTCAGAGCCCTGGATATTTTCCCTGACCCCCACTTCAGAGCTGGGCAGCCCACCTGGAGAGACAAAGCAGCTGCCGAGGGCTTGGAGGAAAGTGTGCACGTGACACTGGGAGAAGGAAGGACTACATCAGCAGAGGAGGGGGCGTAGGGTGGGTGGGGCGAGTACGCTCAAAAGACATTTTTAACTAGAGAAGACGGTTTGGCAGCCGACCCAACCAAGGCAAGCAGTAGGAAAAATGAAGAGCAGTGTGGTGAGGGGGGAGATGAGGGATTAAAGCCAGATGAGTCATTTGGGAACAGGTGTTCTGAAAAAGGAAGGCGAAGTGGGCCATGTGCAGCCAGCCCTGTCCAGAAGTGTCTTCAAATCCAACCAGCCGACTCTTCTGAAGGTTCGAGTCTTCCTGTTTATTGTCTTCAACCTACTATGTGCTGGTTGGAGGCATGGTTGTGCTGGCTGGCTGTCTTAATGGACCAATGCCGGAAACACACACACACACACACACACACACACACACACACACGAACAAACACCTAGCCTGTGGCCTTGAGTTCGGCCATTGTGACTGCTACCCACCAGGGGTGACTGTGATGCTGGCTTATAGCTGGGTAGGGGCCAGAGCTGAGACACAGCCCTTTCATTCCCCTTTGTCAACATTTGGAAGGAATGAGTGTCAGCCAGGTCAGGTGACTGTTAATATGTATCAACTATTGCTTGAGGCCTTACTAACTGCAGATCAATCAAATTATCTAATTCTTCATCTGTTACCCAGGAAATAATGTCAAAGATCATCTGGCTTACCCAACCGCATATTGACATGTTATTCATTACCTCATTAGAAAAAGAAGTTACAAGTTTTCCCAATTAATGCAAAGCTAGAAAAGGCTGTAACAGATCTTTGAATACTTTGTTACCTCAAGTATATGGTCGATCCCAATACATGTAGCTGAAGAATCTACTAGGAAGAGTCTTGTGAGAAATAGAATCTCTATCTTTCCTCTACCTGTCACCCCAAGTCAGAATCCACACAGAGCTAGGTTCCCAGGGATTGTAGATGCAAAGTTAGAAACACTGCCGTTCACAGCTGTCCACCCTAATGGAGGATGGACCTTCAGTGCTGCGGTTTGAAACAAAAGAAAAACAACTTCCCAGGAAAGAGCTCCCATGGTCCTTGCACTTCGGAAATTCTTCCTGTGCTTATTCATTCCCAGGGGAAATTAATTTATTTATTTAGAATTGAGAGCTTGTTATGTTGCCCAGTCTGGTTCCAAACTCTTGGGTTCTCGAGAAGATGGAACTATTCGTATGTACTACACTTGCCTCCAATGCTACTCTTGGGAGTATGCCTTTAGTTCCCAAGCTAGGCGGGAATTCTGCACACCCAATCATAGTAAGCTCAGAACTGCAGGCACCCTACCTGTGGTACGGAACACATGGTATCTGTCATTCCAGGGAGACACCTTGAGCACTTTCTGAGGGCTGATCTAGAACTCTGCCCAGCACTGCCCATAGCTACAGCGAGGGTATACAGGGTGATCAGTCTCTCAGGGGCATCAATCACAGTGGCCTACCTCATGGTCCTCCCTTGAGTCTGTAGAGCACTGAGCAACTGTCCCAATAGCATACAGACATGGAGGAGTCAAGAATGGGCACAGTAAGGCCTTCCCAGGGATGAAGAAGCAAATGCTTTTCCAGAACAGGCAGGTAAATAAAAGGCAAGTTTAACGAACAGTGGGGAGTTTTGCATCATGCCTACCAGAATACGTCTCAAACTTGAATGTTTTTGAAACGTATCCCAGTCCAGAAATCTCTGCTGATATACAAAACCTCACAGGCTTTCAATAACAAACCCTTATTCTCAGGCTTTCAAGGGGTCCTTCTGGGCAACTGATCCTATTACACACCTAAATGCATTCTGCCTCCTGGTCAGCTGTCAGCAGAGGGGAGGAGGGCCTGAGGGCTAGGCTCTCCGCACTGTATCAGCTTCTCTGGTAAGGAACCCACCCAGTGGCTCACTGCCAGGTGTGAGCTATTCAACTGCTAAGGAAGTTCTAAACACATGGCCATTTTAAGACCCTCAGCTGCTCCAGGAGACAGTGCAATGTGCCAGCACATCTGGAATCTCATTGGCCTTTCTCCCTCCCTGGTCTGAGGTGTTAGTGGGTGACAGGGCCGCACTGTCTCCCCACACTCTCATATCAGCTGTCCCAGAAAACCTAGAGCACACTGATTTGGTAAAACAAAGATTCTTAGTGTCAAAGACTATGTAAGTAGCTGGTTTTTGTTTGTTTTGTTTTGTGTTTGTTTGTTTTAAGGGTTTAGCTGTCTCTTATCCTGCCCTGGGAAGAGCAGACTTGGGAGAGACCCAAGCCTGATGATGTGGCTGCCTCCTTGTGATCCTAAGCCTGCTTCCTCTTTATGATGGGCCATATTCCTTACATTTTGCCTCTCAGTTCAAAGAGTCAATAAACTGAAATACACCTTAGCTGTCTAAAAGTATGTTTAGAACCAACAACTGGCACATGTCACCTCATGGCCCTGCAGTCTCCCTCATTCTTGGCTCCTGTTTCAGTAGTTGATCTCGGTTTGAATTAGTATTCTGGAGCCACGGCACCTAAGCTGGAAATGACCTGAAAACACTACAGTCATCTTTCTAATCATCTTCAATTTCTGCTTTAATGAAGGGAGCCATTGCATACCATGCTGACCTCAAAGCTACAAGCTCTACATGCCCAGGCAGGACTCCTAAGAGCTCTATGACTGGATGGCATGAGGCATCAAAGACAATGTGAGAGGGAGGCAGAGAAGCTGCCCTCAGGTCTTGTAAAGGGCTGGCAGGCAATGCCACTGGTCCAGAGAGCACAGGGTGCCAAGTGCCAAGAAAAGTGGGTGACAGGAGAAACAGGCCTGCTTGACTTCCTCAAGGCTCCCCGGCTGCTGTGCAGAGCTATAAGACCCAGCTGTTTGTGGCACACGATGCTCAGGTGTATGGTATGCTAGGTATTCTGGGCAAGGCACTGCAGACTCACAGTTTCTTTTTCTTTTTTTGGGGGGGTGGGTGGGGTGGGGTTGTTTTTTCGAGACAGGGTTTCTCTGTGTAGCCCTGGCTGTCCTGAAACTCACTCTGTAGACCAGGCTGGCCTCGAACTCAGAAATCCACCTGCCTCTGCCTCCCAAGTGCTAGGATTAAAGGCGTGCGCCACCACCGCCCAGCTAGACTCAGTTTCTAGAAAGCACGTTGTGTAAATTCTGAAGGCGATTCTTGGAATTACTGAATGACACTAGGAGAGTTTGTAGATCTTAAAACAACAATACTTAAATTAATCACTTTCTGGGTGAAGACCAGAGAGGGATACTTTTGGTGGGCCTTGTCTCAGCCCAACTTCTCCCAGATCTGCCAAACGTATGCTCTCTTGAGCTGACTGGGAGACTGGCCCATTTTGAAAAATACAAAATTTTCCCCAAAGAGAGGGGTTCTTTTGGAAAGGGCACAAGAGACTTGAGGAATTAAACCCGAATCGCCTGGCTAGGTGAATGTGGGAAAAGAGGTGTAGGGAGCACCACCCACCCACCTTGGGCTGCCTTCTGGCACTGTAGGATGGAGTCTCCTCCTTAAACAAATGCAGCTGCAAATACTCTCCAGTCCTCCCAGTCTTCTGTTGGAAACAAGTTGGTCTCTAAGCCACTGGCCTATCTCCTAACATGCTTCCATGTTTACCAAGATCTCACCACTGCGGAACCTCATAGAAAGGTGACAAGTGTGGGATATATCACCCTGGCTCAGCGTGTCTATGCTGAAGGAATGCTGATCCAGACTTTAAGGGCCTCTAATCACAGCAAACCGGCGGTGGCGCAGCCTGAAAGGCGTCCTCCTGCAGAAGGCGCGGGCCCTCTGTCCTCTCTCTGACCCGCTGGTTCGAATCTCGATCGCTCCTGCGCGTCTCATGGGGGAAAAGAAAAAGGGTCCCTAATCATCTAACTTTGAAGAATACTTACTGGAAACCATTCTATAATCAAAAACATCAACAATAAAAGCCAAGAAACTTGTCATTTTAATAAATGTAGTAAAACATACGTAACATACGACTGGCCATTTTAGCTCTTTTTAAGCATATGGTTCAGAGTCATTCAAGTACGTTCACTGTGCCACCAACTACCATCCATCCCCAGAAATTGTGTGTGTGTACAGATGCTGGAAATCAACCCCAGGGGTCATTCCTTAGGTGTTACGTACCTTGCTTTTGAGACAAGGTCTAGCATAGGCCTGGAACTCACTGACTAGAGGCTGACTGGCCAGTGGGAGCTGCCTGTCTCTACCTTTTCAGTGCTGGAATTACAAAGACATATCATTACATATGGCCTTGTAAAGTATTTTATTTTATGTGTATGGGTATTTTGTCTGCATGTGTCTGTGCCCCATGTGCGACATATGGTAGTGCCTGGAGAGGCCAAACATGATTTTAGATCCTCTGGAACTGGAGTCACAGACAGTTGTGAGTCATTATGTAGATGCTGGAAATGAAATCCTGGTCCTCTCTGCTAGCAGCCAGTACTCTTAACCACCACGTCATCTCTCCAACCATGCATGTGTCTTCCTACATGGGCTCTAGAAATCAAACTCAAGTGTTTGTTTCTGCAGCAAGCACTTTACTAACAGACCTATCTCTCTGGTCCCCAAAACTCTTCATTTTGCAAAACTTTCTGTATCCTTTAAACAGTAACTGCCCATGCTCCCTGTCCCTCTTTGGTGTCCCTGGGTTTGTACTGTACTCTCAGCCCACCCAGACATCCTTTGAGTATCTACAGGTCAAGATTCAAAACATGAACAGCCTTCTTCCTTAGGTCCAACTTCTTAGCAAAGGCACATCCACAGGTCATTACTCGGCTCAGATACAATGATAGCCCCTTTGGAATCAGTAAACCAAAGTACTACTCAAGAGGAGGCTTCAGCTCAAGCTGAGTTCCCTTGAGAGTATGTACGACAACGACAGGATACACTATGCCTCAGCTTCCTTGTCTGTAAAGGCTGGGGAAAGCATACAGCCCATCTCAGATGCTCTCTTGAGAAATAATTTTTGTTACATTTTAATTTTATTTTATGTGTATAAGCATTTGCTGGCATGTATGTAAATGAACCATGTGCATGCCTGATACTCACAGAGGCCGGAAGAGAGTGTCAGGTCCCTAGAATTGAAGTTATAGGTGGTTGTAAGTCCCCGTGTGGGTGTTGGGAACTGAACTCAGATTCTCTGAAGAACAGCAAGTACTCTCAACCACTGAGCCGTCTCTCCAGATCCATTTTTTTTATCATGCTTATTATAGCAGTGTGAATGTTAGCCATCATTCCTGTTAAGTAAGTGTCCAGGTCTTTTCACATAGTTTCCACTAATGTAAAAGGAGAGTTGACAAAATCTCCCCAGGTGTGCCGGTTAGGGATCCTTGTAGAGGAAGAGCTTTTAGAAGAGTGAGATTGATGTTTTTAGTTGAAAATATACCCGAAGGTGTTCACACATAAAGACCCAAACTTGTGTTTGAAAAGTCACTTTCTTGTGCTTTGCTAAACATCTGATTGTTACATAAAGTGCTCTTGATCTTATGACCTTACCAATAAACAACACATGAGTAAGTGTGAGCGTGCTCCCTACTTAAACAGGAAAAAAGAAATCAAACTTCAGGTAGATGACAAGACTACTGGAGAGTTGGTATTGGTGTCACTTGGCAGCACTGTAAGCTTGATGCATCAATACTAACATTTCAGTAACACCAAAGTCCCCGAAAGCCACCAGGAATATGACAGCCTTGCTGTGTCCCCAAAGATCAAAGCCAAGCAAATACACCCATTCCAGCATTTTATCTGCAAGTGAAGTTCAGAAGTGATGTCTGAGACTTAGGAGAAATCCTGGCCTGGTTTAGGAGAGAACTGTTTTCAAGCAGCACCTGGCACCCACTTGATTAAAAGGGCTTAAAATGGCTGTAATACCCAGAAAGGTACTCACAAAGATACAGGGAAGCCTATCTCACATAGAAAGCAGTAAGAATAAGGCAGGGGGGTGCAGCTCAGCTGGTAGAGGGACTGCCTAGAACGTATATGTTCTAGGTTTCAGCCCCAGTACTATATAGCCAGGGTGTACATCTGTAATCAATCACTTGGGAGGAGGGGCCAGGAGGATCAGAAGTTCACCCTCTAAATAGATAGAGGATTCAACAGAGAATAGGACCTCTTCAAAGTTATAACCACACAGAGTCAGATATACTGACCAGTGGCATTAAATAAAAAGTGTAGAAACAGCCTAGAAACCAGTCTGGAAATCGGACTCAGAACAGCAGAGGCACAGTGGAGCAAGAGGGCAGAGGATCCTTTAAATGTGTGAGGATAGCAGTGACAAATGTGTGATACTGGTGCAGCTGGAAAGCACGTGAAGAAAACAACCACACTGACCCGATACCGAGATTTCAATGTGAAATGTTACATGACTTTTAGAGGCTAATTTAGGAGACCACCTTTCTAATCTTGGAGGAGAAAAGGCTCCTTAGACACAGAAAGCACTGCTCATTGGAGCTAGGTCTAGTGGTACAGGCTTGTGATCCCAGGTTCTCAGGAAGCTGAGAGAAGAGAATCACAAGTTCAAGGCCTGCCTGGACTACATAGTGAGTTCAAGGCCAACTGAGGCAACTTGGTGAGGTCTCAAAATCTAAAACAGACAAAAAGAGGGCTGGGAATATACCTAAGTAGTAGAGCTCTAGCAGATATGCATGAATTACACACACACACACACACACACACACACACACACACACACCAAGTCTTAGAAAGAGAAGAGAAGCAACACAGATAAAGAGACTACAGCTGGGGAGATCTTTGGACTGCACACGAACAGAAGAACCTGCACCATAAATATAAAGAAACCCCACAAACTATAAAGAAGACAACCCAATTCAAAAGACTTTATATATTCTTCAGAAAAGGGGAAAACTAAATAAATGACCAATGTACAAATGAAAAAAATGTCTAACCTCACTGGTAAGGAGGGACATGCCACTTAACTTGCAATGTAATTATTAGCCACAGTGCCAAAAAGAAGTCTAGCAATATGGGTGCAGGAGTCATAGGGGCTCTTGGGCCAGAGGAACGTAACCT
Source organism: Arvicanthis niloticus (assembly GCF_011762505.2). NCBI lineage: Eukaryota > Metazoa > Chordata > Mammalia > Rodentia > Muridae > Arvicanthis > Arvicanthis niloticus. Next base: position 17,844,513 of record NC_133430.1, on the reverse strand, counting down.
GGCAACACTTTGGAATTTGGTTAAAAATGCACATACCTGCCAGGCATGGTAGCACAGCTCACTTTTAATTCCAGCACTTGGGAGATAGAGGCAGGTAAATCTACCAATTCAAGACCAGCCGAGTCTACATAGCTCCAGACCAGCCAGGGCTGGAAAGAAAGATTCTGTCTTAAAAAACCAAACCAAATAACAACAACAATATCCTCTGACTCTGGCCTTTCAATCTCCCATAAGATCCATATGAATCCTTGAACACAGCACTAGGAGACTTACAGGGAATATTTACAGCAGCATTTTCTATCACAGCCCCACCCCCGAAAAGAGCAACCATGTCTATTTAGAGTAGACTGGATAAATATGCAACAAGACCACACCTCAGCAATACAATTTTAAGCACTGAAAGCAAGTAGTATCTGGGTTATATTTTAAAATACATAAAACATTTAAAGCTTAAAATCTTTGTTATTTACAAGTACAGACAGACAGTAGAGAACTAGGAGACAACAGTCACCATGAAAGTCAGCACAGTAATTAACCCATCAGGTGAGTAGCAAGAAGACTGGCTAAAAAGGAAACACAGCCATTATATTATATGGGAAATATATGTAAATATTTGCATGAGAAGAAATGAATGCACAGGCAATCCACGGGCACCATTAGTGTTCTTAAATAATGAACACTCATGTTCTGTGCCATCCTCTGAAACACAATAGATAAACACTCTTTAGTTTCTACCCATTATTTAATGACAATTTTAAAGGATTCAAAAATATGTCTGAAGTCACTGGGGTAGTGTGATAATATGAATTACTTTTATGTACTAAGCAGTTACCAGGTACAAGTGCCTTATAACTGGATTAGTTGCCTCTGTTCTTACAATGTCCTCTGAGATGGGTATGTTACTATCCACATTTTGCAAATGAAAAGATGAGACAAAGCAACTAAGTAACTAACTCAGAGTAGAGGGCTGAGGTTTGGAACCAGGTTTGTCCAGCTCCTAGGGCTGAAAGCAAACTTAAAAAAAAAATAATCTGCATTCCTTCCCTTCCAGAATTAAGCCCATAATAGCAGCTTCTCCAAAACTTACTTTTGGAGTGAGTTCCTTTAGGAAGGAATTTCCGGCTGGGGATGTGACTCATGTGACTTGGTCGGAGGATGTTTGCCTAGCACACATGAAGCCCTGGGTTCCATCCTGAACATGTCATAAACTGGGTATGATGTCACACATCTGTAATCCTGCCATTCAGAAAGTGGAAGCAGGAGGACCAGGAGTTCAAGATTATCTTCAGCCTCAAGGTAAGCTTGGGCTAGCCTTGAGTATATAAGAGCCTGCCTCAAAAAAAAAAAAAAAAAAAAATTTCTGGTTCTCAAAATCTTTATTCACTTACAGTTCTGTTTGGAATGACAAAACGGCTGAGATGGTACCTCTTAGCTAGACCGCTGTGGTTCCTGTCAAGCTTTTTCAAGGCACTGAAACAGGCTATAATTTCATGGAGAATGAGGATGCTGTGCAGTCCACTTTGATGCTGTACTGAAAGACCTACAGTAATTGCCTTATGATAGAAAGAGCCAACTCTGGCTCTGGTTCTAGAGGTTCCAGCTCAAATTCAAGTGGTTGCATCACTTTCGGCCTCTAGCAAGGACAGAACATCTTGGCAGGAACTCAGAGTGGAGCAAACTCAGCTTTGAGTCATAAAGAAAAAGAAAGTAGAGAGAAGACAAACTAAGGTCTAATGATGTCTCCAGCAAAACCTAGAACTCTCTAAAGCTGAGGGGCACATTACATTTCTTTTATCCATAAGCCACAGGTGGTAATAACAATAGCCAATACCAATAACCTAGAAACTTCTATCAGATGCCACCATGATGCTTTGAATTAGAATGGCCCAGTCTTAGTTAGGGTTCCCATTGCTGTGAAGAGACACCATGACCACAGAAACTCTTATAAAGGCAGATATTTAATTGGGGCTGGCTTAGAGTTTCAGAAGTTTAGTATATTATCATCATGGTGGGGACATGGTGACACTCAGGTAGGCATGGTGCTGGAGAAGGAGGTTGAGAGTTCTGCATCTTAATCTGCAGGCAGCAGCAGGAGACTGTGTACCACACTGGGCACAGCTGGAGCATCTGTGACCTCAAAGCCCATCTTCACAATGACACGCTTCCTCCAACAAAGCCACACCTCCTAGTAATGTCACTCCCTGTGGCCAAGCATTCACACATGAGACTGTGGGGGCCATATCTATTCAAACCACCACAGGCCCCCACAGATGAATATATTCAAATGCTTGGTCACCAGTTGGTGGAACTGTTCTGGAAAGATTAGGAGGTGTGATCTCACTGGAGAAGGTGTGTCACTGTGGACAGGTTTTGAGATTTCAAAAGTACAAGCCATTCCCAGTTAGTTCTCTCCCTGCCTTAGGCTCGTGAATCAAGAAGAAAGCTCTTAGATACTGCTCCAGCACCATGCCTGCCTGCCATGTTCCCTGCCATGATGGTCATGGACTCGCCTTTTACAACTGCAAGTACCCGATGATCATTTTCTAAGTTGCCTTGATAATGGTGTTTTGTCACAGCAATAGAAAAGTAACCAAGCTATTACTATTTAAAGATTCAAGGTACCTCCCTAAAACACCACCTTGGGCACTAAGCCTCCACATATGGGTCTTTGGAGGATACACCTTCAAACCAAAGCATATGGCGCATGTTTTGGGCATGGTTTGAGTGTACCACAAGGGTTTAAATGTTGGAAGCTTGGTTTTCAGTGTGGTGATGTTGGGAAGTGGCAGAACCTTTAAGATGTGGGGTTTAGAACAAAGCCATTATGTCACTGGGGATACTGCTCTGATTTTTATCACATGCTCTAATTTTTCCTTGGAAATAATTAATGTAATTCTTCTCTTCCTCCTCCTCCCCTCCCCTATTCCTCTTCTTCCTCTTCTTTCCTCTCTTCTTCTTCTTCTTCCTCCTCCTTCTTCAAGACAGTTTCTCTGTGTAGCCAAGGCTGTCCTAGAACAGGCTCTGTAGACCAGGCTGGCCTCCTCAAACTCAGAGATCCACCTGCCTCCCAAGTGCTAGGATTAAAGGCATGTGGCACCACTGCCAGGCAACTGATATAACTTCTGAGAGCCTCCAGCCTCCAGTTAATCTTCTTGTGAATAGACTGCTATAAAAGTACAAGGCTGAACCATTCCTGTTCTCTTAATTTCTGTTCACTCCGTGACTTCTCTTTTGTGCATGTGTTCCTTCCATGTACATCTACCATGGCATAACAGATACAGCCAAGGAGATCGTCATCAACATGAAAGGAGACGCTCATCAACACTGAGCAGAATCTAACACCAAGCCCTTGGACCTCTAGATAAATATACAGATAAATCTCTCTCTCTCTCTCTCTCTCTCTCTCTCTCTCTCTCTCTCTCTCTCTCTTTCTTTTTCCAAATGTTAACTCAGCTTCAGACTTTTTGTTATAGTAATGGAAAAGGGACTAATTCAGACGAGGTAATGCTGGAGGACCAGCTGCTTCTATGAGAACCTTCAGTTATCTTATCTGGCAACTGTTCAACAAGACAAACAGGGCTGACCCTAATGGAAAAATTTTCATTCCTAGGGAACAAGTTGGAACATAATATTAACTATTAGTTTGTTATTATCTGTGGCTTAGGAATAAAAAAAAAACTAGAGGCAACCCTAGGCTTCATTCAGGGTCTAAAGTTCTGCTGTGGACAAATGCATCAGAAAGAAACATAACTCCCTACAGCTGGGACAAGACCACCTGTCATTCTTGCTTCGGTTGGTGCTAACAGGTTTTACTCAGATAATCTGGTAATCGTGGGATCCACAGACTACAGCTGCTCTCAATTTTTTTTTTTTTGTTTTGTTTTTGTTTTTTCGAGACAGGGTTTCTCTGTGTAGCCCTGGTTGTCCTGGAACTCACTCTGTAGACCAGGCTGGCCTCGAACTCAGAAATCCACCTGCCTCTGCCTCCCAAGTGCTGGGATTAAAGGCATGCGCCACCACCGCCCGGCTTGCTCTCAACTTTTAATAGGTATTCTTGTAAAGAAGTTTCCTATCACAAAGGAAGAAATAAAAATATTTGAAAAGCAGACAAGTCTTGAGCTGATCTCAGACCTGATGCCACATGTTCTGATTTTTCCAGTTTGCAGCTTAACATTAAAATAACAGGTTTACATTGCTGACATATCTCCACTGCTGCTCCTTATTCCTCCTGCTTGAAAGGCTGTCAGCTGCTGTCATTGGAGGCATTACCCATCAGCCATCACCGCTGATTTGCTTACTGTGCAGTGTGGCTGTTAGTCTAGGGTGCTACTGTGGGCTACTGAAACAGGAACCACATGCTGGAGAGTAGTATCTAATGAGGGAGTGGCTGTGCACACATGCATGGGCACACGTGCTGGAGGGAGGAGTCATAGAAAGGCACTTTATAAATACTGACGAGAGAGAGCAAGTTCAATTGTATCAGATTGCTGCCACTTTATCAAAACGGAGAAAGGACCAAATACTTTAAAACGTAGTCTAATCACCGTGATTCTACAGGGCTAAACATCATGGGATAAAATACAGAAATTCGCAGGTGTCACAGGAGCAAGTTCGAGACGTGCAAGAAGCAAAACTGCAGCAAAACTCTTTAGTTCACTCTGCAAACGGCTGAGCCTACAAAAGAACCCTCCAGTCACAGGTTTCCTGGATTATAGGGAGATGGGGAGAAGAGAAGTGCCCTTTCCTTGAAGACAAAGAAATGTTTGTAGTGGAAATATGTGAATCAATTTTCCAAGGAGAGCTGCTGAAAAAGCTCTGATTAAAACCACCAGGAGGGGATGAGGCCAGGAGATCAAGCCAGAGGTGACCCATTTAACCGCAACTGCTGCACTTCTGAAAACAGAGAAAGCAAGGCCGCCTTCCACATTCCTTCCCATTCCCCCTCGCCCCCACCATCAAGCTGTCCCTACCCTGTTACTGGATCTGCAGCCATGCAGACAATTAGAACCTTACAGCCCGCAGGAGTGTTTACTATTTCTGGCCACTGTGTACTGGTAACCAAGCGCCGCCGATGATAAAATGGTAACCCGGTAGCCCAGAAGACAATGTTCTCCACAAGGCCTAACCACCAGGCACAGAGTCAATGAATCTCACATTCATGGGCTCAGTAAAAAATGTGACTCAGAGGACAGACGTGATGACGGCTCTGCAGGTTCAAGCCTGTGGCTGCTTATGATGATAATTCTTACAGTATGTATAAATATTGATTAACTTATTCAAGAAATTATATCTCCTAGATACTAAACCTAGACTCAGAGAGATAAACATCCTAATCCAAGTTACAGTTTAACAGTTTTGTCACAGCCAAGTGTATGGGAATTAGTATTTACTTACTACTTTTCTTGATAACTATCAAAATATTCACTATCATCTTAGTACAATCATGTGTGCCTCAGGGAACACAATGGAGAAGAACAGGTGGGGACCTGAGCTGTGTTAGGACAGCTAGGAAACAGCTTGGTTTTAAGCCCCAGGGGAAAAACCAGGAGCAATAGTTTGTCTGTCCTCCTTGGGTATCCATGAAGGTCTCATACTTGACAGACCAGAAAGGAGGAGAGTGAAGTTCATTCAGTAATTCCAGAGTAAGGGAAGATCAATGGTGGGATTACTTACATAAAATTTTCTGGGTATTCACTCAGGGCCATGTCGATGATGTTGAGAGCGTCGTGGTAATGCTTCTGGGCTGACAACAAGAGAGCAAGGAGGTGCAGGGAGTTGGCATCATCGCCTTGGAGTTGAAGAGCTTGGCGAACGTATCCTAGAGCTTCTGGTATCTGGTTTAAAACAAAACCCAGAAGCTTGTTTAAGCACAGTCACACAAAGAGGCCATGGTTACATCAAGTTCACTGTGAGCTGCTCCTCATGACAGGATACTGGCCAAACGAGAGCCCATCCTCCTCAGCAGAAACAGGACCAGCGAGGGAACAGGAGAGACCCCACTTCTCTGCCTTTGCCATCTAAATAAACTTCGTTCCCCGCAGACCAGACGGACTTTTGATTATGTCTAAGATGACGTCACTGTGGATGGAGACACAGACAAGCTCCTAGGGACCCCTAATGGAACTAAACTGCCTTAGCTGACCACTCTCCCTTTCAGAGCATTACTGAAATTCAAACACTTCACAAGCCATGAAGCCTTTCTAAGGACCAGATGTTTGGATCTCCACTGGACATGAAGGAAATATGCAAACAAACAAACAAAACCCCACACCTTTCCAAACTACAGCCCGAAATAACTGGCTGCAAGAAACAAATCATAGGACCACTTGCAAAGCAGATGTATCCAAATTCAAGCAGGCCCAGATGCAACCTTGAACACAGTGCAACAGCTGCTCAACATGTTCTTGTGTGTGTGGTGTATACATGTGTGTTGCCTGTGCATGTTGAGGCCAGGGGCTGGCATGGGGTGTCTTCTCCACCACGCTCCACCTTTGTTTTTTGAGGCTGAATCTCTCACTGAACCTAGAGCTCCCAGGATCCACCTGTGCCTGCCTCACAGTGTTGTGGTTACAGATGTTACTGTGTCTGGCTGTTATCTGAGTGCCAGGGAGCAGCACCTTACCCACCAAACCACCTCCCCAGACTCACAACATTTCTTTAAAAGCATGAAGCCCAGGGTTACATGCTCAGTAGGTATTTGAACACTTAGATCTCACAGGTTCAATAGAAAGGAGAATCTGAAGAAACAGAGCTGGGGATAGAGGCATCCTGACAAACCTGCCCAGGGGACTCCTGTGTGGCCTCCAACTTTATCCTTTGACTCTCCTACCTCTTCCCAAATCTTCAGGAACCTTGACCCTTAGGAGATTCCATGGTTTCCTTTCCCAAAGCCCCCTGGTTTTCCACTCTGAGCTCAGTTCTACACCTTAAGTGCTGGCTATGAGCCTCTTAGGAACCCTGCAGTCATGGCCGTTAGATCAGCCACGTGACTCACCGGCAGGGAGAAAGCTCAGTCAGAGAGCTGAGATGACTTGAGCATGTCACCCCACTGAGGGATGAAAAGGGGGTGACTCTGGCTGTTCTGATTCCTCTCCAGGAGTGTCACGACCTCTGTCTCAGTCAACAAGGACACACTCAGAGCCCTGGTGCTTCAACATTACATGCCTACAATCCTTGTGGATAGGCTGTTCCCAGAAGACTCCATCTACTTATCTACTTTCTAGGGTGCCAACCTCCTCTGTGATTGTCCCTCAGCCTAAGTAGGGAGACAAAGGCAGCCATCCTCATTGTGATGGTTTACAGGGATGGTCAAATATTTAGGGACAGAGATGGGGCTCAAAATGATGTCTTTAGAAGAGAGTGGATTGAGGGGTTCAGAGCTGGCTCCTTTTTTCAAAAAGTAAGTCTGGGTGTCAAACACATACCAAGCAGTGTCCAAGTGTCAAGGCAAGGAAATAACAATGGCAGGCATGGGTCCTCCCCTTCTGTAACCTCAAGTGAAAAAGACTGATACTATATAAGGAAGATGGTTTCATGAAGAGGCTCAAGGAAAATAGATGGTCAGTGTTCAGCACACCTCTGCTCCAGCAGCGGTTCCTTGCCAATCCAGCTGTGAGCCATACTCTATCAATGACAGACCTTTCTAGGTAGGTGTCTTGGCCTCCATTCCCAGGTTGCCAATGGGAGACACTTAACACTGTTCCATGGCAACTGGGAAGTGTAATGCATATCTCCGGAGCCAAAATCAGAGTCACTCTTCCAATCTGCACTCAGGAATGTGCTGGGGTCACCACCAGCATCTTGCACCTGGTGGGCTGGTAAGCATATGGCTACATTTCAAGAAGAGGTAGGAGGGAGTAGGGGGAGGGTACTAGAATGTGAAAGGCAGCTCAAGATGCCTCTGGGAAGATGAGGGCCAGCAAGACTTAGCCTTCTAGCAAGAACATGCAACAGTGTGAGTGTTCACATCATCGACACATTTTTAAAGGATCTAGTGCTCTTGTTGATACCTTCTGGCATTTTCCAGTTATGCATAAATACCCTGTGACAATCAGGCTCCAACCAGTGACTAAATCCCCATCATGAAGCTCAGCACTGGGTTCCACTACTCTGTTCCTGTTAGCAAAGGCAGAAAGGCTCTTTGGTGACCCCTGGAGTCAGGGTACATGCTCTGTCCTGCATTCGTGTTGATATCTGAGCCCAGGCTGGATCCTCTAGATTTCTGTATTTACTCTCAAGAGTGCAGCCTAGGCCTTCTGATTCATAGCACATACTCAAACTGACTTGAACCCCAGAGTCTTTTCTGGGAGGAGTTCGCTTCCTCTGAGAGCAGTGCCAGCTTCCCAGCGAGCCTCAGTTAAGGAAGGACGGTATGATGCCTCTAGCTGAAGGAGCTAGAAGGGGACATTGCACACCAGGCTAAGGGCACATTATAAACACTGACCTGTCTGGAGATGGCAAGTTGCAGAGCCAGGTAGAAAGCTGCTTGGTGATCTGTAGGTGACAGGCTATGGGCCCTGAAAAAGTATTCACTGCTATTAGAACATTAGGCCACATTTGCTTGCCCTATCATAAACAGTCTTCATGTCTGCATTCCCGCATCAAAGCCACATTTTCATCTGAACTGGGTATCACTTCCTTAACCCTTTCCCCACACCAGTGAAATGTTACACATTCTGACCACCATACATACAGAATGTATTTTTGGCTTTTGTCCAGCACCTAAAATGGCCATGGAGGTTCCCAGACTATGGAGGAGCCTAGAGACAAGGAATCCACAGGCCCCAAGGTCTGGCTTCTCCAACAGATGCATCCCCTTCGCTGAACAGAGGAAGCCCCCCGGCTCATGGTAAAATCAAGTGTGCAGGTAAAATCAACTGAAAAAGTATTCACCCCTTTTCAGGGTAAACTCTTGGCTACTTTGGCTAAGTTTGGTGTGACCTTAACGCTACTTCATCCAAATTTCTAGATTTTAGGAAAACTATATGAAAATCAAAAACCAGCTTTGCTTATAAAATGAGGTTTGGGTTTTTGTGAACCAGGAGAAGAGAAAGACACCCATTCATTCTGAGAACGCTACTAAGTCCCATGCAGTTTACTATGTGTTCCTATAACTGTGTTGTGTGAGAGTATGGTAGGACATTAGGCTTGGCAGCATTAGCTGGCCTTGCAGTGGGATGCAAAGAGGCTGTCTCGCCTCTTTGCAACAGACTGCAAGGATCTTTTTTTGGCTTTTATGTGGAAGTTAATTGTATTTCATCAGAAGTATTTCAGAATGTGATAGTTTATAGGACCTACTTCTGTGTTTAACAGACTGGTAGAAAGAAAAAAACCAAACTTACTTAGGTAAAAGGGACCATGGGACAGACTAATTACAAACTGTGGGTCCCGGATAGCAAACAAGCATCCCTGCTTTGACAACATTCGGTGATCACAGGAGGCACTTCTACCAAGAGAAAGCAAATCAGGATAAAACAGAAAGCTAAAGCACTGCAGAGTCGTCTGAGGCCAACCTGCAAACTTTTCTACAGACACAAGGCCTTTTAATTAACTGTTGGTCTTCCATGAGAAAAGAAAAAAAGACTTTTAACAGTACAATCCAGAAAACATGCGAAATCCATGACTGGGCTCTGTTTGGGCAAGCGCTGTATGTGCAGGGCTGGGGTCTGCCCTTGTCTAAACCTCTTAATTTATGTACAAAAGTGTTGTTATTATTTGTGTGTATAGGTAAGCTTGCCTGTGTGTGTGCTTTTGGAGGTGTGTATACACAAGTGTGTGCAGGTAAGCTTGCCTGTGTGTGTGCTTCTGGAGGTGTGTATACACAAGTGTGTGCAGGTAAGCTTGCCTGTGTGTGTGCATCTGGAGGAAAGAAGTACTTGTTTGATTGTTCTTCCCCCCCACTTCCTCCCTCCCTCCTAAGATTGACAGGCCAGTGAGCCACAGGTATCCCCCTTTCTCCACTTCCTCAACACTGGAATTAGACCCACATCATCATACCCAGCTTTTATGTGGATGCTAGGACTCAAACTCAGGACCACATGCTTGCACAGTGAGCATTTTACCCACTGAGCCCAGCGGCTCCTTTTGTTAATATTGAGCAAAGCAAACTCACTCCTGGGGAATCCTTACTAGCAGCCCAGCTCCAAGCCACAGCCTCTGGACGTTTCTGCCCTGGGTTTAGGAGATGGAGGCTGCGAATCCATTACTGCATTCTAGCTGGCATGACTTACAAGCACTGGCTCTCCATGCATTTACACATGAAAAGGTTTTTCTTTGGTGTTGATAAGGGAGGTGAACATGTCATGGTTTCTGCCTATCTCAATTATCCAATGAAAATGACTATTTTATCTCATCTTCTTTCAAAAATAATAAAGCCAAGTTTCTACAGCCATCAAAAATAATTTATCAGAACTATAATTTTTCTCAGCCCAGTTTGTATTTTTCCACAAATTAAGTTAAATCATTGCTTCTGTCCATTGCCAATGAAGTGAGAAGCTGGCAGCTGATCTGGTGAATTTAGAGTGTGAATTTTTTTTTTTTTTAGTTAGTCCCAAAGGCCCCACCCTGGTCTCAACAAAGGATTATGAATCACTAACCACAGGCCTGTAAAAAAACCAAACCAGCAGTGCTGGGAATTTTGGTGTTTCCAGGGCGCCTTATGGTAACGTCTAAAGAATTTCCAGTGAGGCTAATAACAAAAATGCGACTGCTGATTTCTAATGAAGTGTACCTGAAAACACACATAGTTTAAGCGCCTTGTTTGCAAAATGAATTAAGTTGACTATTTTAGCAAAAGAAAGGGGGTAGGTGGGAAATGACAAACAAAACAAGAAAAAGTAAGTAGGAGTTTGCTCCCTGCAGGTGCCATGTGCCTTGTGCAGTTGTGTGGGACAGCTCGAGCAGCTAAGTTTCCTGGGACAAGGGCCTTTATATGCTTACTGCTAACCTGCTCAATGCCCATGTAACTGCCGGCCTCCATGGGCTTAGCAGCTCTACAATCCATCCTTATGTAGGAGCACTGACCAGGTTGCTAAAGGAAATTCAGACAACTAAAAATTCCATCATAAGATGCTCACTGTGCTTCTATTGGCAAAGTGCCTATACCTTAACTAACTCAGTTCCTCTCCCATGAAAGAGAGGCTACCCATATATCCATCCATCCTCCCACCAGCCTACCCATCTTCCTACCCATCCACACTCTTCTACCTACTTCACCATCTACCTACTCTCCCTTTTACACATCCACCCATCCGTCTGTCCGTCCATCCATCCATCTGTCCATCCATCAACCCACTTGCTTATCGACCCTCCCTTTCATCCATCTACTAGTGCACCTAACATTGACCTATGCACTTCTGCCCATTATCTGTCCCCTATATCATGTAGTACTTGTAGTATATCATCTGAAGAGTAAGTACTTCCCTACCTCACAAAGAGAAACCCCAAATGATCATCACAGTGTAATGGGTGATCATAGCGCCCAGACAGGCATCCTGGGCTGCTGTTGGAACATGGATGACTCAGACCACCTAGCTAGACCTCAGCACATCCAGTGGACTCCTAAATTCTGGGTCCGACAGGGTCTGGAGCTGAGGGGAGAATAGAGGCAATGCTGATCACTGTTGATTCTGGCTTATAAAGCACAGAGCTTACGACGATGATGGCTGTCGTTTATGGCGTGTCTATTATAAGCACCTTACCTAAGGACACCCAGAAAAGGAGACAGAAGCAGAAATGGCGTGGAGGGATGTGTGATGCCAAGACTTGGTCTTTCTACCATCACCCCGCTGCTCTAGTTGGCTAATTTCTCTCCAAGTCCTCTTCATTTCTGATTACAATGGACACAGAACTCATGAATGCACATAGGGTTCAATTAGAGCGCTTTCACTAGTTACACACCTTAAGCTTGTCCAGGTGGTTTTCACTGAAAGTCCTACATTCTAGGAACAGCTCAGCCCCAATCTACATCCTTTACACGTCATAAACACACACTCTATATATGTGTACACCAACATACATTCACCTATGCGTATATTAACCATACACACACACACACACACACACACACACACACACACACACACGCTAGGGGAAGGAGCCACAGTAAAGTGAGGCTGCATATCCCATGCCACCCTGAATGGCAAACACAGATGATGTGATGTCACTACTTCCCCCAGGAGCAGTGTTTACTAGTATACCCATGACACTTGCTGTCACCATCTTAGGGACTGCTTTTCTCAATACGATGAGAAAGTTCAGTGAAGCAACAGCTTGCAACACGGCACACAATGGCATTTTCTTCACCATACTTTTGTTCAACATGGATGAACTGGCTGAGGTGACAAGGTTATGGGTAAGAACAGCTGATATCTCAATATCTGGATATAGCTTCACCACTTTGATATATTCAGACATTGCCCCTTTGAGTGCCTCAGAGAACAACTCTTTCCAAATCCTGGCTCTAGTTATGATTAAGACTTCATTCCCACAGGCTATATCTGCAACCCTACCCCTCTTTTAAATGTACCACTTTTTTTTTTCAAACAAAACAAATAACAGAGTCAGAAACAAAATAACAATATAAAATTTGGGGGAAACTTACATAAAATGCATAGTAGAAAAATACTTCTCACCCAAGTGGTTTTAAATGATCTATTTGCGTTTAACACAATCTTTCTTATTAACTTAAAGTCTGTTCTTTAAAAAAGCCAATGTCTACTTGAATCAAAATCACTGTGCGCATTTGAAGAGCATTCTGCACTTCGCACAGACAGTTGCTTGGGTTAGCCTTCTGCAATGTACTCAGTTAGCTGAGGAGGGTTTACTGCTCCTTAGTTGCCGTATGAACAAACAGGTTAAATCTCTTTGAATTCAAATCTCAGTAGAAAAGGAACAGAAAAGAATACAGGCTGACAGAACAGCTGTTACATAACCCTCAGTCACACAGGCCGCCCCAGGCAGACCACTACTGCGGCTGTTTTTAGAGAACCAGTAAGATGTGCTGATTTAAGGAAAATGAAACAGATGTGGTGGCCACTTCTGAAGCATCCATGTGTGGGTTTGACAAATGAGAACTGGAGAAAGTAAAACCTGGAATCATCTGAAATGGGAATGCTTTCATGCTCTGGGCTGAGAAATACAAATAACAAAAGCTGAGCCCAGAGACAGGGGTCTGTGCAGATGTAGACTGGGGCTTCTTGTCACTAATCTAGAATAGGAGTGGCAAAGTAAAGGAGAAACAGACAGGCCTGCTTGGAAACAGAAAGAATGAGGCACAGGCACTTTCAAGTATCAAAACCAAGCAATAATGACTGCATGAAAAGGCACATGACGACAGGACAGACCTATACTACGCAACTCTGAGGAAATGATCTAACGGAGCAGCTGGTACAAGGAAGGCTCATGAGGGTTTCAAAGAAGTAACTAAGTAACGTGGTTTTAAGAAATCAATGTAACTCGATGTATTTAAAACAGGATCAATTCCAATTCTACATTTCACCTCATAAGGCTGTGTTTTCAGGGACCAATTTAATATGGATGATTTATTATTCCTGCAACGAGTAAAAACCAAGTACAAGTAAACCAAGTACAGTGTCAGTAGATCCTGGCTCTATACTGGGTCCACCCACGTCCACGGTGACTCCTTTCCCTCCCGTACCTCATCCCCGTACTCTGATGGCATTATTCCTGGGCCTGACTGCCCAGGTATATCCAGGAACATGGGACACTCAGCGTTGATAATGATAATGCATTGTTCTGTGCTCAGGAAAGGCACAAGGACAGAGACAAGTGCCGGGTATTGTAGAGAGTTTGAGATGGCTGCTAAGATGCTGTTTTAGAGACTGTCAAATCTCTAGCTTCTTCAGCTTTTAATGTAAAAGCCTGCAGCTTGACGTGCACAAAAAGCCAGAAAAAAAAGGACCTCTTTTCAAGATGATGACAAATGTCTTTAATAAAGGAACGATCTCCCTAGACAAAGTGTCTATCTTTCTTGAGCTGAAATCACTTTATCAGGAATGAATAAAAAGTACCCAAATGAATAAACAGATTAAAAGTGTAGCCAAACAGGACATCGGGTGATACCCTGCTTCTAGCTTTGCTGTTCCGTGTTTGCTGCTCAAGACGACATCCTCCCGGAGGCAAAACACTGTTTACATAATCTTTAAAAATACTCTGCTTCTCATGCTCATCAGGCTCGGTTGTCACTACATACAGCAAGTGAAAAGATGAACTCCCACTCACCTCTGAAATGCAAGAAGTGCCTTCCTCTGCAGGACCTCCTGCATCCCTCGCAAAGAAGCTGAGAAAAGGGCTCTGTTAGTAGGTGTCAGGAGAAGTTGGGGTGGGGTGTGACAATACTAAACCCACTACAAAAGCCATGCTATGAGTGCCTACTGCAGTAGGCACTGTTAGGACAGGGAGCCCAGTCCCATCCCTAAGGCCCTGTCTATGACCAGTGGACATCACTGTGGAATAACTTCAAGGAAACAGTGTGAGCTTTGGGGCCTTCTCAGTCCTGCGTCACACACGGCAAGCTGTATCGCTCTGAGCATGAATCCGATCTATCGTTATCACTACTTTCAGGCACATTTCTGTTAAACAGGAAACCTAGAGTATGTATGCTGGTGGGGTGGGGTGGGCTGGGAGATTAGACCATTTGCAACTCCAGGAAGAACACATTGGTTTCCCAGGTAGACATGTAGAACCATCTCTGCCAGGATGGGTTCAGTCAGAGCTCCAGCACCGTGAAGGGATGAATGGCTGTCAGAGAGTCTTTGGTACTGGGCAGCTATGACTTTGGGCCAAGGACTCTGGCTTGATGCTGGTTTAATTCATGCTGGCTAATGGCCAGGATTCTAAGACCTTGATGTCAACATAAAAGATGGAGCTGCCAAAACCCAACATGGATGTAAGAATATCAGTTCACAGGAGTGAGGCCTCCTGGCTGTGTTTTACTTCCCTGTGTAAAACAAGAAAAATGGCTCCCTTACAGTCCGCCTAAGAACGAAAAGGGCACTTTTTACTGGGGTAAGGAAGAGTCCTGAACCATGTGTCTGCAGCGGCACTGCAGGAGACCCTGATCTAATGGCTGCACAGGGGCAGCTCCTGCCAGCCAAAAAGTTAACAGTGGGAGGCTGCCCATAGGGCTACTCAGAACCTCAATGGATCTATAGAGAACCTCTTCTTGACCCAACAGAACTTTCAATGCTGTAAGAGGCTCAGCAGGGTGCACTGGTTCTAAAAGCTGTTAAAAGGTAGACTCTGGGTAAGTCTATGGCACTCAGACCTCGTCCTGAAAGTTAATATTTGAAGACATGCTGAGTATGGCCAATACATCGTATGTGCATGGAAAAGTAGCCAGAAATCTAGTACTGAAAAGCAACCGACATGCCAAACATGCAGTATTTTAGGGTAGAGAAGAGAAAGATTTGGGCTAATCTGTAGGAGTCACAGTAGTATTCTGTCGTGCTGTGACTGACAGGCAGTGGGGGGGCCCTCTGGGAGGCTGGCGACATCTTGCCTCTCGCTCTGGGTGGCTCTTTAGAGCACTTTGCCTTGTTCTCGTCATTAAGCTATATATATTTGTCTTTAAGGGTTTTTTTTGTATTCATGTTATATTTTATAAAATGTTAAAAAAAAATTAGTCAGACAATAACATCAACATACTTTCTGCAAAAGTTTACTAAGTATGTAAAACATAATTAAGGTTTATTTTAAAGTTATTAAGATTTATCTTAAAGTTAAAAATCCATCAACCAAAACCTTAGCATATCTAAAATATGTAAATCATCACACTCAAGAGCCACAGGTTAGCTACACTGTATGTGTAAACACTTGTGAGTTAAAATGCATGAGTGAAGAGGTGCACAGTCCCTGGCCAGCGAAGGGTTGGTCCCTGTAAGGTTTGGCCTAAAGTTTTCTATACTACTGTACCTAAGACCCAATACCCATCCTTTTTCTTAGGAGCTGGCCGGGTGCAGAGCTAGGGCCAGGTGGGAGTGTAGTTGTGTGGACTGTCTTGAGGCCTTGTTCTTCTTACTCTCAAGATAGATTCCTAGCACCTGTTGGCTAGGAACCTGGGCAGCACTAGCCCCAAGTACCTATGACCACCACTCAGGGCTTTAACATTCTCCATCACCACTGAGACAAAGAAGATAGGAGCATTGGGGCCCACAGGCCAGGATCCCAGGATGGCCTGGCTTCTGTACCCTCAGACAGAGGAGACTACGAGACACTTCAGGTCTTGGGCTCTGGGGGAAGAGGGGGGCTTCTCTCACCATCAGTGGCTTGCAGACTGTAAGTGAGCCCCAGAGCTAGGTAGCCTTTGGCCTTGAATTCTGACGTTTTCTCTCCCACATCAACAACAGTTTTGGCAAACGTCTCAGCCTCTTCCAACTGAAAGATAAGTTTAAACAACCTGTCAAACTCGTAACATCACTTCCCATAAGCACCTGCTGTTAAAAGTGGGTTTCTGATGGTTTGCTTTGAAAATAACTTCCAAACCTTCCGACTTTACCCTGGCAATTAATTCTCTTTTCTTTACTGATAACCTTTCAACAGTCCACGGGATGCCTAGTTATCTTTCTTTGAATGTTCCCTTTCTGTTATTTGCCTTCCCTTCCAAAGCTGCTTTCATATTTGCTGGGCTTCTTTTTTTTCCATCATCATTGTTCACTCCTTGGTTCTACAATGGGATGGACTCAGGGGTCAGAGGTCAAATGAAGTATGTTTAAAAAGAAAACAGTTCTTGAAATATCTTGTGTTTGGGCCTTTCCCTTTATTCATGGCATAAAGAATGCATTTAGACTTGAGTTCTCTTTGCCACAAGCTGTAAAAAATTTCACAACTCGACCTATTTTGTAGAGCACAACACATGGGCCTTGCACTAGCAGATTCCTGTGGGAAATATGTACCTGTAAAGTGCACTCTCAATGAGACCTCTTCACAACTCACTAGAAAAGGAAAGAGATTGGTTTCTTTACAAGCGTGGCAATGGTGGGACTGAGCTGGATGGAGTGGACGGGAGTTCACTATAGTCTTGTTGCTGAGGCCTTTGAAATGTGAATAATAAAATGGTAAGAAATGACATACAGAAAAGATTACCCCCATCTCTAACGAAGGCTTGTCTGGGTGTTAAGGGACCTGTTTGTCACAGTAATAAATAAAGCCACCACTGGGAGGAGGGCAGCAGCCACTGTGTTTCAAAACAAGGTACAGGCTGATGTTCCCTTCCAGGCCCACGGCACTGTCCCCTCTGCTCACAGCCCCAAACTGTTAATCCACAGAAACTCATCATACCACAGCATGGCTGTGAGCCTATACCTACTTGCTTCAAGGGGAATCAAACAATGGTTCACTTTCTTTACAAGGCTTGCTTTTCTCCTGTTAGGTGAGAACACATGGGAAAATCAGGCAGCAAGGCTATGAGGGAAGAAACCCCGAGTTAGCAGGGAGTCTTGGGCCTTGGGGCAAATTACTCTTCATCTACAAACCTAACTGTATATGAAGTTGAATCAAAGAAAAACTCCACTGTAGGAGACAGTCATGTATGCCCCCAGCTCAGCAAGCTGATCAGCCTTCTGTTTTCTGATGCTGTATCTGCCGAGGTTCTAGAACCTCAGCATAAATTAGATTTATTAGATTTATTAGTAGTCTAATAACCTCAGTGATAAATTAGACTACTGCCACACGCAAGTCTGAGGAAGCTGATCTGAAGGGTGCCTGTGGAGGAAGACGCACGAGGGAAGCTATGTTATAAATATGGTGAGGCAGAGAGCAGACTTTTAAGTCAAAGGTGACTAGACAGCTTCGGGACCTTCTCAGTCCTACATGTCCCACACAGTGAGCTGTATCTCTCGGAGCAAGAATCCAATCTAGCCTCTTGTCGCTACATTTCAAGCACATTTCTGTTAAAAAGAAAACCTGAAGCATGCTGGAAATCACGATAGGGCGGGTGCAGCTGGACATGGGAGCATGGAGGAAGTGTGTCCTAGGCTGGAGCCCCTGTGGAGGAAGGAGAGGCTCCCCACTTACCCAGTGAAGGGAACCCACACAAAGCTTGGCTGCCAGGAGCGGGATGGTGGCGTCATCAGGCTTTAGCCGGATGCATTCCTTCAGCACCTTCACAGCACGGGCAGACTGTACAGGGACAGAGCAATTGTGTAAAACTCACAAAGTCTGACAGAAGGAAACATTCTAGCCTTCTCAGAGGAGCCAGGGTCTGTGAGAGCCAGAGCCCAGGCTCAGCACGACAGGGAGTGAACTGTTATCAAGAGCAAGTTAAGATGCACCCCTGTGCCCTCCCCCCACCTGCCTAACTCACTCTCTGCTTCTGTAGCCATTGCAACAACAAGAAAAAAATAGACCTCAGTAGCTTACACTGTTATAAAAAACAAACATCTAATTAAAAGCATACTAAACTATATTTCTGAGCTCAGCACAAATAGTATTCTATGTGAGACTTCACAATTCACTGAATACCAGACTTACTAATGGTTGTACCTTTATCAAGTGTGCATATGGCAGGGCTGACATCCTAAATATTTGTGCATGTTTCTGCATGCATGTCTGGTAACTCTTGAAGTAGGCACACCACTCCATTTTACTAAAAAGGAAACTGAGGCACTAAGTGACATGTCCTCTGTCACTCAGCTATGAAAGCACCCCAGGCTTCTACCAAATAGCAGCAGTAAGCCATGCTTTTGGCTAGTATCCTCTGCTGTTTTTATAGCTACAGACTGTTGGAAAGAACCCAAAGACTCGCCCCCACTCAACCCAACCCCCTACCAATGCACACCCTCCTGGGATATGCTTATACTCTCAAAAGGAGTTTAAGACTTAAGTTTAACCATGTACATTTCACATGAGTGAGTCATAATAGGTTTTTTTAAAAAGGCAAATTGAGAATTCCTCATCTTAGTCCTATGTCCACCGTAGACCCTAAATACATGAGGTGGTCCATTATGAAAAGGCCATAGGACAGTTTGAAATGGTGTCTTAGCCTTTCATGAGGTAAGGTGCATCCTTCATGAGATTCAACAGCATGAATCTTGAGAGCGTGGCAAGCATGAAGAGACTTACCTTTCCAGCAGCCATCAGCGACAGAGCAAATTGGTACCAGAGGTGGAACTCCTCAAAGGCAAACTTCATGGCTCTTTCTAAGCACTGGTTGGAAAGAAAAAAAAAAAAAAAAAAAAAAAAAAAAAAACCCAGTGCTTATACACCGAGAACTGCTACAAGCAGACCTGAGTGAGTCTGCATCCACAATATTTAATTCTGCCAACTCCATTAACCTTGAGTGTCTAGAACTTTCTACCTTCTGAGACGTTCTCTCACCATGCTGAGTGTGGTGCAAAAGCTGACTCAGACATAAGAGGAGTTTTGTTCTGGGAAGAGATAGAGGCTAGCACAGTAGCACTCCAAACACAAGGCCCAAACTGACAAGTATCTATGGGCAGGAAAAAGGAGCTCTGTGGGAAGTGGCCATAGTTTTCAGGAGTGGCATTTACAAGAACAACCACTGAGCCATGCTGGTGAGAAAGAACCTATGGAGAGGAGGAAGAGGCGTGGGACTGCACTTCAGTGTGTCCACCAAAAGCCCAGTGAATCCTATTTGGACAAACAGATCCATATGAGGTAGGGCTGGAACCATGTCATCTTTGAGGTGGCAGCTGCTTTTCTAAGTTACTTTTTCTCTTCTGTCCCCTGAGGTCTCCTGCTGCTGTAACTGTGTTACTGAACTGCCTTCCCTCTCCTACCCCAGCCAGCTCTAGGGAAAGGCATGCTCATGCTTCCTGGCTCCTCCAGTGGTGGCCAGCCTGCTGTGGCACACAGTTCACAAAGCCCTCTTAGGTAGCCAGGTCCCTGCAGAAGAATGACATAATCACCTCAGAGATATAAGAGGGCCACCAGAGGCAGGTGAGGTAGAGACCACAAAGGAGGATAGAGGATGGAATGTTCCAGGAGCTTCGAAACTCACAAATATGTCCAAGTTAGAGCCAGAAAGGGCAAGCTACAGGAGGATGATGGGCAACATTTCTCTTGAAGGGGAAGGAAAGAGAAGCACTGAGAAAGGAAACTGAGTGGAGACCCTGGGGGAGGCTATGGAAGCATGTCCCACTCACAAAGGGGCCCAGGAAGGGAGCAATAGGCTGGAAACAAACCAAGCAGGTGCTGGAGCTAACGAGCACTTGGCTCTTCAAGGACTCTCTGTAGCATACTGGAGAAAAGCAGGCCTTAGGGCCAGAGGTAAAGGGCAGGTGAGGAGCGAAGAAAGGCTCTGGAGAGCCAAGGCTGGAGGATGCAGACAGGCACCCTCACCATGTCCTCATTTCCTTGTGCTGACAACTAGAACAATCTTCAACAAGGAGGGGTGAGCAGGCATGGTGGCACGCGACTTTAATCCCAGCACTCATGTGTCAGAGGCAGGTGAATCTCTGTGAGATAGAGGCCAGCCTGGCCTATATAATAAACTCCAGGCCAGCCAGGACTATAAAATGAGACCCTGATCAGAAAGTGGGAGGACAAAGGAGGAAAGACAGGCTAACATCATAGGTTAGCATGAGAAAAAGAAACTTTACATCAAACAATACTATGACTACTTACTCATAAAGAAAATGTTTTCAATTAAATTTTACTTCAGTGTTTCATAAAACTCTGTTCAGAGCAGACTAAAGACAAAGTCAAAAGCAACACCATAAAGCAAAGAGCAAGACAGATACTCTCCACCTGCACGGATTATGTAATACCTGTCATCTTACCCCAAATTCCGATTTATAGTAAGTAGTCACTACCATCTTCATTTTAGAAACGAAGTCCATCTGAGGCCCCTGCACACCACAAACTGGGCTAGCATGTATACTTGCTTACTTGTGCAGCAATCTCTTGGTAGCACTTACTGTGCAGCTAGGCACTATTTTGAGCATTGCCCCCTTTGATCATACTTACAACCCTACAAAGCACAGGAAGGTGCAATTACCATGCTCCTTGAAGAGGCAGGAGGCTGAAGCACATAGATTTAAGTGACACATGGCATCTCAGTGAGCTGATGATAAAGTCAACTGTGAATCCAGCAGCCTGGTTCCAGCGTCTAAGCTCATAATCATGGCAGCAGTGAATGGCCCGAGACGCCAGTGACAGTCATGTCACCCTTGCTGTGTCCAGCACTGTCTACTAAGCAGGGGGCGGGGCTCATGATCCCTATGCAGTTCAGGCTCCAGCAGTACTCTTTCAGCTAATGAGGTGTCTGTTCCCCAAGCCTCTGTGGGACGGATCCCTGAAGCTATTCAGGACTGAGACCTTTACAGTTTGCAGAATTTTCAGGAAACTTCACTGATTCCATGACAGCCAGCCAAATGGACCATTTCCAGCCTATCTTTAAAAAGCACTCAGCTTGACAAAGATGGGGGCAAACTATGCATTCTCTCTACAATGTCTTTCACATTCTTCTAGCTCGAATCTCTCTCGAGATTATAGCAACCCCTATCCCATGATAAGCCATTGTGGAACCATAAAGAGAGTCAGAAAGGCTAGGCTCTAAATACACACACACACACACACACACACACACACACACACACACACACCCTCAGAGCTTCAGCCAAGTGTGCTGGTACATGCCTGTAATCTCAGTACTTGGAGGCTGAGGTGGGAGGCCAGCAAACATACATAATGTACATAATGAGACTCTGTCTCAGAAAGCAGTGAGAGCAGCTGGAAAGACGGCTTGGAAGTTAAGACACTAAGGCTGCTCTTCCAGATTTGATCCCCAGCAACCTGCACGGCAGCTCACAACCATCTCTAACTCCAGTTCCATGGGCTCTGTTCCAAGAGTTCCAAGGAGACCTCTTTTGGTCTCCTTGGGCACCAGAGCCCCTCTCCCCCCCAAAAGCTGGGATGGTGAGAGAGAGAGAGAGACAGAGAGAGAGAGAGAGACAGAGAGACAGAGAGAGACAGAGAGAGAGAGACAGAGAGAGAGAGAGAGAGACAGACAGAGAGACAGAGAGAGACAGACAGAGAGAGAGACAGAGAGAGAGACAGAGAATGAGAATGAATATGCAAACCAACAATGATAAACTAAGCTCCCTTTAGATCACAGGCGTGTGTGTTCTGTGTCACAGCTGATAGTCCTATCTTCCTGTGAGCTCTTGGCATTTTTGCTACACAGTTCCAACTCTGAACATGCCAAAACAGCACCAGATGCTCTAAATTCCTGATGCCATCCATGCCCAGTGTTGGAATATCTAGCAAGTCCTCCTTTATGTTTTCAGAAACATCCAGAAATACACCTCTAAGAACCCAGGTTGCCCAAAGCTCCATTAGACTTATGTTGTGACTGGAGACTTGATACCCATAATCTTCCTACCTGGGGAGGGGGATGCTCACCCCACTTGTCTGATGAACACTTTTAAGAAACTGCAAACATATCTATATGTGACACAGTAAAAATGGTCAGTTTTAATGTTTGTAAGGAGGTTGGTGAGGACGTATGCCAATGAGATACAATAAAGAACACTCATATTTAGCAGCATTTCTAGTGAAAGCGAAGTCCTGATGCAAGAGACTTCTCAGAAGGCAGCAGGTGCAAGAGTACAGGAGTGGAAGGGAGGGACACTGATGAGAAGCTGTTGGAGCACAGACCCAGCATGGCAGGAGAGAAGACGCTAGCTCTGAGGACAGATGGCTCAGGCTAAGCAACTCCCCTCTCCAGCCACAGAGCTACCAGTGGGACAGAAGCTGCATGGACATGCACCCAAAAGTGTCTGGCAGAGCGAGCACTGCAACCCTGCAACCACTGACAGCTGCTGTGGCTGTTCTTGTGACACGACGTGGCAGTGATCTGTGGTTTCTGATCTGAAGTAGGAGAGGGTTCCTGGGACTGGGAGAGTGATAGGAGCCTGAGTGGAAATCTGGCTCCTTCTTACTTGTGGTGTCACAGGAAGGTGATGAGCCTGGGGGTCAGGGAATGTGGCTCAGAGATACTGTATTATGGACACCTCTGGATCATCTCCATCACTAGAAGAGAAGAAGAATTTAGCAGCAGTATGCTGTCTTTCCAGGAAGTACAGGTACTCTGACATCCTTGAGGCCCAAGCGACACTTGCCAGATGCCATGGATATGTAGCAGTATATCCCTTGGAGGCTAAAGGGCTTCATCATATTGGTAGTAGTCAGTTTGTCACTTGCAAACTTATTTCCTGCTGGAATAAGGGCTTTGCATTTCTCTTACTTTGGCTTTTCATGGGAAGCCATATTTGAAGGGTTCCGGGAACGGGTTGCTCTTTCTGGCATGAGAAAGGGATTTAGCAATTACCTTCCTTGTATATAAAGCTCAATCACATCAACTGGGTGTGTGGCAGTGACAGCTGCACAATACCACAGGCAGGGAGAAGCCAGGGCCTATTCTGGGAATTCAAGAACAAGACTCAGCATCCAAAACCCATGGGGAGAAAGGGCAGAAATAAATAATCAGGTACCTTGTATACTTGGCTCGATGCCCGAAGCTGAGGCATCTCGCTAAGAGAACAGTATCAGCCTGAGCTCTTTCCTTTTCCTGGACAGTTTTCACTGCAGAGACCCTCAGGGCCCTTCACCTAGGAAGACCGTCTTTCTTGTATTATTTATTGAGTATGTTATTAAATGTGATTAGTGTAATTCTTTATAGTTGTGTAATAACACATTAAAATTAACAAGGTAGATGACTAACATGTTGCTTCGTTTAGCAATGAAAACTTAAGCTATTTAGCCATTTGCGACCACTGTTTTGTACATACAGAATACTCTAATCATAGGGTGTGTGGAGATCAAGACGACCGGACTCTACCCTTACTTCACTAATATGGACTAAGATTCAGAGAGCCAACAAGATCTGCCTAGGGTCACATAGTGTCGAGCTGAAATCAGAATCCAGGTCTCATGATGCTATTATTTCTAATTTAATTAAACTGAAAGTACAAATTAAAATGGAGTTTGCGCAATCTGCTTCAGAGAAGAATGGGTTCAGGAAAAAGCTTCTAACAGTCATGCTCTCAGGACTCAAACAACAAACAAAGCCTCCCTCCTCATCTGTGGGGAAACACATACAACGACAAAGCTTGCTCAAGTTTCCTCCTCTTTATTTTAGAAATAAAATACAGGATCCTCTGTATCCTTGCCCCACCCCTCCCTATTTCTCCTTTTGCTTTCAAACAGTGTGGCTACTCCAGTGAGGATCTCCAAGTCTTATTGCTTTGGAAAAATGCTTAAATTAAAAGATATTATTTCTTCTGGCCACAGTGAGAATAGAAAATGTTTTTTTTCTTTGCTTTTTTTTGGGGGTGGGTGGGTGGGATGGGGTGAAGGATGTGTGCTGGAGACAGGGTTTCTCTGTATAACCCTGGCTATCCTGCAACTAGCTCTGTAGACCAGGCTGGCCTCAGATTTAGAGATCTGCTTATCTCTGGTTCCTGAGCGACCATACCTGGCTGAAAGTGGGTTATGTTCAATGGTCCCAGGTGTCATTCTCTGGCAGTCAACCTTCTCAGCGCTGATCAGCTTGACTAAGTGTGCACAGTGTAGGAGCCCTGGTTCTGACTCCGACAGCCTCTGCCACATTGCCAATGTACCTGTTCTCTGCTGGCCTTACAGAAAGCACTAAACTCAGTTCCTTTCCTCTGTCTCCTCCTCCTCAGCTGCCTTTCCCCGTTTGATCTTTGTGATTAGCCTCTCTGACCTGGCTTGGGACACCAGGTTCTAACCTGTAGACAATGATGCAGCTTCACCTTGCGTATGGATGCAAGGGCTTCAGAGGGGAGTGAGGAGCCAGAGGTGGCACAAGGACAGTGGCACACTGTATACAAAGTAAATGTGCAGCAAAAGCTTAAGTGAGGAACAAGGACAAAGAGAGCCAGGTCTGTTCTATCTGCTATATTTTTAGGAGAGCCACAGAAAGGAAAGAAAGGAGCAGAAGGAGAGCAGCAAACTCTGAAGACTCTAGAGACGACAGCAACTGACAAGACTGAAGCCGAGGTGACTAAACCACAGCTGGAGGACCCAGGCTGACTTGATACTTATTACATAGAGACCTGTGGAATAAACTAAAGACCACAGACATGGCCAGTATGGCTTTTGCAAGAGTGGTGAGTCTACTCAACAAGGAAAAGAACAACCTCTTCAACAATTAGTGTTGGGTTATGTGATCTCCACACATAGCCTTTGTGATGTTTGTCAATTGATTGTCAACTTGACAAACCCAGAATCACCTGAAAGAAGGGCCTCTGAGACTGTCTGTGAGGGGTTACCTTGATTGTATTAATTGAGAAGGGAAGCCCCACCTGGGTGGCATCATTCCCTGAGCTTTCAGGTCATGGACTGTATTAGAGAAAGGGAGATGAGTACTAGCATGCAAACATTACTGCATTGCTCTCTGATCTCTACTGTGGATATGATGTGGCGAGTTCTCCCAGGCTCCTGCTGCTGTGATTTCCCTGTTTGATGGACTAGAACCTGTAATTATAAGCCATATAGATCTTTTCTCCCTTGAATTGCTTTTGTCAGGTATTTTATAACAGCAACCGAAAAACCAACCAATCAACCAACCAACCAACCAACCAACCAACCAACCAACCAAAACCAGGAATTGGTATTGAAAGTACTTTGCTGTGAAAGACCTGACCATGCATGTGGCCTTTAGGCCTCTGAATTGTTTTGTGGCTGGAAAGTGGCAGCTTTTGATACATTAGGGTACAAAGCATTAGGATGGAAGCAAAGCTTATTGAAACATTCTGGTAAGAGCTTGGAAAGACAAGAATGTTGAGAGAAATCCAGACAGTAGAGGGAGGCCTAGATCATGAGATTTCAGAGGATAACAGGCACTCTACTGGGAACTGGGCTAGGGGCCATTTGTATAGTACTTTGGCTAGGTATCTAATTTCAATCTGACCATGTCCTGAGAACCTGAGTGTTGAGCTTAATGCCAACGGACTGATTTGTTGGGCAGAGAAACAGGCAGTATGGTATTCAGACCAGTGATATAACTGCTAGAGAGATCAGCACCATCACAGAGAAAGCTCTTTCACTGCACTGGGACACAAGGAAAAGTATTCTGAGGGCAACACCTTACATCAGGGGCAACATCTTGAACCTGCAGGAGAACTGGGAAATGCAATCACATGACAGTGGTTTTGAAGAAACAAAAGATGCAAGATTGAGGGGGGTCATAGAAGAGCTGCTGTGGGTTGGGGGGGCTGTTATCCCTATGTAAAGGCCCTGAGAGGCCTCTGTGTGAACTTGTGGAGGTGAAGCCCAACCTGCACTGGAGACCTGAGAATACTGGAGATGCAGGGCCATGGGACATCTGCCATGGAAAACTACAGGTGTAGACTGAAGCTTGGCTAAGCCTGTGCAAGAGGCCGTGTATGCTGCTACCGTAGGCTGAGTGGGATGAGAGGGGCTGCTCTGGCCTTTGGGAACCAGTTGGACATATTACAAACTCCAGATAACAGACATGAGGAAACATTCATTTGTTTTTGTTTTTAAAATTTTCCACCGTGTGTGTGTGTGTGTATGGTTAATATATGCATAGGTGAATGTATGTGGGTGTACACACATATAGAGGCCTGAGGTTGGGAATCATCTATACTAGGACTCACCAATATAACTAGTCTTGCTAGCCAGCTTACTCTGGGAATCTCACCTTCACCTTCCAAAGCTGAAAGTATAGGCGGGCGGCCACACCCACCTGGCACTTATGTAGATTTCTGGGGATCTGAACTCTGACCCTTATGTTTACTCAGCAAGCATTTTAAATGCTGAGCCATTTCCCTGGCCTCTGCATTACTCCATCGCCCTCAAGCTCCTGCTTCTGTAAAGTCGCGACTATGAAAACCCCATCTCCTGTTAGCTGCTTTTGTTAATGTATTTTATTCCAGCAACAGAAAGACAAACTAAGACATATATCACATATATACAGAGCTCACCCAGAGAGGCCCATCAGCTCCAAGTACAGGAGACAACCCAAAACCCAATTAGGAGAAGACTTAGGGGTTCACTGCCATGCTTTTGAATTTGTCATTGAATCAGTGGCTCCTCAGAAAGACACCAAGGGAATAAGCAACAGAAGAAAACATACTGGGTTTAGTTAGAATCAAAACTTCTTTACATTAAATGGAATAATTAAAAAAGTAAAGAGAAAACATACAGAATAGAGAAAGACCTGTGAACTATATAACTGATAAGAGTTTCTTATGTATTTAAATAAAAACTATAACAATTCAAAATTAACAATTTAAAAAAGGGTACAGGTCTTGAATAATCATCTTTTCAGAGAAGACATACAAATTAACCAAGGATGTGGAAAGATGCTCTGTAGATTAGGAAAATGCAAGTCAGACCCACAGTGAAATACCACTCAGGACCTGCAGGGTGGCTGTAATGGAGTAAAGCAGCAAAGGAGAACGGGAGAGGGTGTGAAATGGGACGGCTACTGTGGGAAACACTAGCAGTTCCTCAAAACATTCAACAAGAATTTCCATGTGACTTACCAGCTCCACCTCTAGAGAACTAAGAAGAGGAACTCAGGAATGCTGGAGTTCTGTTCTTACACTGTCGGAGACGCTATTACAACAAGGCTGACTTACAAAGACTAGCTAAGTGAACAAGCCAAGCATAAAGGGGTATGGATTACATCATCTGTTTTATGCCAAAGGTTAGGCTGTGGTAGTAGTGCTCATGGCATATTCACCATAGCTTAGGGTGAAGACAATTCATCCATCCATCCATAAATGAGTGGATAAACACAATGTGACAGATATGTACAGTGGAACATTATTTGACAAAAAGGGATGTAGCCCTGATAACATGCTGTCAGATCTACTATCATAACAAGGCTGAATCTTAAAAACATTAGCTCAGTCAGGCAGTCAGGCATGTGCCACATGACTTTATACCAGGTACCTGAAATAGACAAATTCACAGGAAGAAAGATTAGAGTTGCCAGGGTGGTGTGTGTGTGTGTGTGTGTGTGTGTGTGTGTGTGTGTGTGTGTAGGAGATAGGGAACTACTGCTAACTATGTACAGTTCTATTTGAGGTAGGGGAACGTTTGGAATAATGATGACAGTTGTACAACAGTATGAATGTCATTAAATATTTATAAACTGTATTTTTCAAAGATCAAGGCAGCATATTAATTTTTTTTAAAGAAAAAATGTAAATAAGACACAAGGCAGTGAGTGAACACGTGGAAAAGTGTTTCCCTGGCTGTACCACATAAGGGTTTCAACTGCTTCTGCTCGTCACTGAAGAGAGGAAAGGTGTGCTTCACAAAGAAGGCTTCCATAATGTGGAGACAGAGAACCCAGCGACTGCACCAGAGGCTGACAGTCTTTAGGGGAGGCCATCATGAAGAACTAGCATTAATGGTTCTACCAGGCTGGTTCAGAATGCTGGCCCAGAGCTGAGATCCAACTAGCAGCTCTGCCCCAGCACGCTCCATCTCTCCTACAGCTTCCTAAATAAACACCGCTTACAGCCTGGGTAACAGTCTGGGGACGACGGACTTATGTCTCTGCAGCCTCTGCTCTGGCACCCTCACACATCACTGCCACTGTGGTACCTAGGGCAAGGTAAGATGCTCAGTGAGGTGAGGCATCCTAGCTGATGATGACCCTCTGCAGGGCTAGAGGTGAGCAGGATTTTCACAGTGCCTCCTGATGAGAGAAGTGCTTGGACTGGGAGGTACAGATGCCCCTTCGGTACAATCATTAGCCACGCTACCCACAGCTCTACAGATTTACCATAAACAAATGAATATGAGTTCAATGGAAAGATAAAAATATCCCTTCTGTTGTTAAAGCTGCCATGTGTATGTAGGGGGAGCACACAGCATCTCCAAAAAGACCCTATAATATTCTCTGCAAATGGAATTGTAATAGTCTGACTTGAGAAACAAACCTCCTTAGCAGCTTGGGTTCATTCTGAAAAACAGAGGAAGCAGGGCTCCTGGCCTTACTTTTAATAGAGGGGTTGTCATGCCAACGAGGGCTGCTGTTTAAATTGAAGGGGAAGAAAAAAGTGTTCCTTCCTACACAAACTTTTCAGTGGGGCTCACAATTAGTCCTTAAAAAAACCACGAAAACTCAGCCCTGGAGTGATGGGAAACACTGTGCTCATATCATTTGTCAGAGAAAGGCCATGCACGAGAAACCTCAGGCTTCTTTCTTCATGCCCATGAGTAGGGTAAACAGGGCACCGGAGAAAAGAAATGTTGATGTGGGCACATGCCAAGGCAAACTAATGCTGAGCTCAGAGAGTGGCCCTTCATCTTGAATAAGCATTGGGAAAGGATGTGGCACAGAGAGAACAATGTCCCTTGCCCTGCTATTGAATTTTCAAAGACTGGGTCTCTACCATGCCTTCATAACACACCTGCTGCCTGAGGGTGCCAGTGACAGGAGAGGAATGTGCTGGCACACACAGCAGGGACACTTCCTTTTCTTTTCCTGCTGCCTGTGGGCTGAGATTGGCCAAAGAAAGGAGCCAGAGGGAAGGAAACCTGCTCTGTGGACATGAGGCTGGTTGAGGACAGGAGAAGGAGGGAAGGCTCAAGGACAAATAGCCTGGTGCAGTGGTACCCTATGGGCACAAAAGGCCTCGCACACACATAGAAAGATGCCACAGTGTTTCTGAGGCACGCATGGCCAGATCAGAGATCAGTCAGGACATGTGACTAGACCCATTAGAGAGGCCCAACACCAAACCCTACATAACTGTCTCCTTCTATATGCCCTACAGTGTTGCCGTGAAGTGTGGGAGTTAGTACTGAACAGAGAGCACTGTCATACCTGACAGTCGATCTGATACATGAGATGGCTACTAGCTAACAAGCAGGCAGAGGGATGAGGCGCCCTTGGCCCTCTTTGCCTTCTCCTTTTAGAGGAGGATGGAACAAGATTTCATAAAGCTATTCAGAATGGCAAGCAACCAAACCTCTGAACTGTTTATTTTAAAATTTTTCCATTTAATATTTTTAGATCAAGGTTGACTACAGAAAACTGAAACTGCAGGGCAAAACTGCCAGTAAGAAGGCCTACTGTATTTAATCCCCATCAAGCCTTGATGATCCCAGTCAGATATCAGTGCCTCATTACCTCTAACCAGCACAGCCAAAGCCCTCGTCTAGATCTGGCCTATTCCTAGCCAGGAACACATAGCTTTGCTCTGCTGTCTTCTCTAAGTTCATCATCTTTATGTTTCTATGTGAGCTTTATAGCCAGGCAACAAGTTTGTTTCTCTTGCCTCTCACAGACTTTGTCACTGCCCTGTCCCTAGCAGTTCCTGTATGCAGTGAGAGAGTCTGCAACACGTAAGTATTCAGCTGTTGTTTAATGAACTCTGCACACTGGCCTTCATTCATGAAATTAACAACTATCTGAGGAAATGGCTCAGTGGGTAGCGGCACTTGCTTTCCAAGGAGGATCTAGGTTCGACTGCCCAGAAACCACATAAAAAGCCAGACATGGCTGTGTGTACCTGTAACTTTAACACTGTGTGGTAGAGAAAGGAGAATCCCAAGATCTTACTGTCCAGCCAGTCTATCTGAAACAGTGATTTCTGTACTCACTGAGAGTCCTCTTACGGCAACAAACTAGGGCAACAGCAGAAGAAAACACCTGGTGTCCTGCTTTGGTGTCTGCATGAGGGTGCACCTGTATACTCACATGCATGCATTGCACACATAGCTACACCACACACACACACACACACACACACACACACACACCTCTGCCTGAGAAATACATAAGCACTGTCTTCATTTTAGAGAAAATAAATAGAGATACAGGTTAATGACTGCTGAGGATGACACAACTGTGAAGTGACAAGTTCAGAGCTCAAACCAAAGTCTTCTCTGACTGCTGACAGTGTACACAGGGCATGCTGGCCTGGGTTTCAGGGTAAAAGACAGATGTGCAGCATGCCAATAGGAATGTATCCACCATAAAATATAGATGATATGATTCCAGTGAATGTACACACAGACACAGACGGTTTCTGGACTCTAGGTGACTACTATTTTCTTTATTTATATGTATTGTTTGATTCTTCAAGGAGCATGCAGAGCTGTTGCTTCTGACAAAAAGAGAAACAGTGAAGTGAAGTTCACTGTAGGAAGAAAGGAAAAAGAAGAAGGGGCGAGGGGGCTCTGAGGGTTTCCAAACAGAAGAGAGGACATGGTTTCTTGTATATTAGGAGCAGGTCCGCCCCACGTAGCAACACCACTCACGTTAGCCAACAGAAGGCAGAACCAACCAAGCACTTAGCTCCAAAGCCTCCAAACGTCATGGGCTATTACTCATCCATCAGACAGTGAAATGGTAAAATAATGTATGATATGTACAACCTTTAGAACAGCTGTGAGCCACCAGATGTAGGTGCTAGGAAGGGAACTCTGGTTCTCTGCAAGGACAGCAAGCATGCTGAGCCATCTCTACATCTGGCTTTCATTTTAGGATGAAAATGTTTAGGAATCAAAGGTGATAGATGCTGCTGTGACTTTGGTGTCCGTAAGGGTTCTGTGCAGTGAAAGGCTTAGTGTCTAGGATGGCAACTTGGGTAGAGGTTGTGACTGCGTGGGTGTGGGCCTCAAGGTAGGGGGCCATGATGTAGTTCTCATGTACCTTGTGAGTTATCAAAAGGGACTTGAAATAAAAGAAGCAACTTGGGCCTTTCCCACTCTTTCCTTCCCTGATTTGAGATGCATCCTCTTACTTGTTCTCAAAGGTGCCCTTACAGTTGCTAGCTGGTGGGTGACAAAGCCAAGCAGTGGGTCTCTTCACAGAGGCTATATCATATGGACTGTGAACCTCCAAGACTGTGGAATCAATAACCCTCTTTTTCATTATGTAGCCGGTGCTACAGAGCTGACTATACAGTCATACAGTGTTTAAGATGTACCAAACAAGCTTCTAAGTTTGATATGTGAACTTTACTGCAACTCAAAAAATGTTCTGTTCCTGTTTTAACTAAAAATCTTGAAAAAATAGAATGGTAAATGAGAACAGCAAAACAAGCCAAATGGATTCAAGAAAATCCCCACTAAATGGAGAAATGGGTCAGCAGGCCACTTTAAGGTGTATCTGAGATGGAGGGAAGGCTCTTGCTTAGCAGAGGGCATCCTGGCTCCATCCTCAGAGTGTGGGTCCCCCTGAAACACCATGGAGCCTTCATTATTCTGCTATGGCATCATACTGTGTTCATTAGAAGATTCGACACAGTACAGCTATCACATCTGTGGAGAAAGTCCCAGCTACCTGGAAAAGGTAGGAAAGGCTGAGGCCATGTGTCCAAGGTCTTTCTCACAGGATGTGGGCTATGTTGGGTCTTCCCAGGTCAGCCACATGTGCACGTTGCTGGCTGTTTACCTCTAGACTGGAGGCTGCAGTGTGCGGCAGATATACCTCTCTCATAGCTGTATTCCCAAAGAACACAGCCCTTGGTATTAAATTGGTGATAATACACATATATACTGAAAAACTAAAATTTATAATTCTATTAATTGATTTATATATTTAAGGAAAAACATGGAGATGATACCAAGTCCAAAAGTTTCCAAGGGATGTACAGGACCAGGAAACTAAGGGCCCACAGAGGGGACTGGAAGGGTTAGTGATGACAGTGGCCCAAGCCTAGGCTGAAACTGAGTCCCAGTAGGGCAGGCTACGCCTGTGTGGGCATTGGACACACGTCATTGTCTCACTGCATTGTGGGGCACTTGGCTTTTCAGAAGGCTGCATCACCATTGCCCTGTATAGTCACCAAACCAAAGACTAAAAACAGAATTAAGCTACGCAGGCTCATCTGTGCCCTGGGGTTCCTGCCTAATGTGGTGAGGCCCCCAGGCTGGAGGGCAAGTCAAGCTCTGATCTGATTTCAGCCGATCTGTTACTGTATTTCACTCCCTGTCCTCATGCCCAGAGGCTGTTGCAATGGTTATAAATTTAGAACGAGAAAGATAAATAACACAGAAAAGTTTATTTTAACAAAATAGGTTGTTTCTGTCCCTCTTTCTCTATGTTGCTAAAGGAAAGATAAGTTGGTCTTACTTATTTAGTCTCACCAACATGAAATTTGGTATTCTGGTCAGGAGCTTAATAATTCATAACCCTGGCTCAGATGAACTAACCTCACATGAAACCAAAACATCACATGTCTGTCCTGAGTGCTTCCTAGTAGAGGGGGTGAGAACATCACGGCCCCTTCCCAAGCTCTGGGATCTACCAGTCTACTTCTGAGGAGGCACAGCACTCTAAGCAAAGACAGTGCCTTTCTGACATGCAATGGTTTCTACTAGCCAATCTCAAGTTACTTGTGACTTAAACTGCATTTATCAGGAGTTACAGTCATAGTTTAAAGGAAACTTTTCTGAAGAAAGCAGCATCAGAGACTCTTTGGTTATGATAGATATTATCTGGGAAAGAGACTACTTTGGGAACTGCCGTCCTCCTACACACAGCCTGGAGGGTACGGTCCGCTGAGAGAAAGAAGCTTGCCATCACAGACTAACCACTTAGCCCAGTCACACAGGAGAGCAAAGATTAATAACTAGTCCAATGACATATGCCACTGGCAGAAGGGAACAAAGAACCAGGTCCCTCTTCAAGTCATCTTGCCTCCCCCCCGCCCCCCGCCTCCCCTCTGCACTTGGAAAGCAGCCAGACTTAGCAGCTGTACCTCTGACAGCATCTCATACTGGCCTCTTCTTCCAAGAGCAATGGTCAGTAAATCATAGACCACAGATGCGCTTTGCAGACTGATGAGACGGTCACTCTTGTGTTCAGGAATCCTGCTCAGCACAGCATCTCGGTTGGCCTGAAGGTGACATAAAAAAGAGAAGCACTGTCATGTGGCAAAGAGGCTACCTAGGCTCTCCTGCCTCACAGGGCAGGAGTAAGTAACAAATCTGTCGCCTCAAGTCATACATCCAAAGTCCCCAGAGCACCTCAGGCATAGACTATGGTTTGACTCAACACTGGAGGCCAAATGTAAGCTTCTCAGCAGGGCTGCACAGCCACAAGTGAGCCCCCACCCCACCCCCATGTCTTTCTGTGATCTGGCTTCCACCCTATGCAGAGGAGAGCATCCCCAGCGTGGCACTTCCCATCCTGCAGAGGTGATCAAACCTTCCTCAGTCACTGACACTCAGATCCCTGCATGACACCTCCATGGGAGCAGACCGGTCACAAAGACTAATTCAGTCTTCTAAATGGAAGCACAGAACAGACTTACAAGACAAGAAGTGAGCAATTTTCACTTTGCCACAGAGGACTCAAGAGAACACTGGCCAATTTCATGTGTCTACTGCTTAGCAGACATCATCCATCAGAACAGCTGAGCTTTCCCATGCCGTCCATCCAAAAAGCTCTTCACACCAACATCTTTTCATTGCTTCTAAAACTTAATTTCTCCATGGATTCCTCCAGATACACCAAACAGATAGCGCCTTGATAGCTATCTCATTTTCTCTTTCTTCCCCTAATAGGCAGCTCTAAACCGCTGAAGTTAGATTTCTGCCTGCTTCCCCCACCTGCAGCTCTGCTAATAAATAGTCTCCACTCATGCCTGTCTGAGAAGTGTTCCATTTGAGAATAGTGTTGAGGTTCTGGGGTCACTTGGCCCCCAGGCTGATGTTTATCTTCCTGCCTGGCATTCAGAAAGGCCACACACACACATACACCTTCTCTCTTGCTAATGAGGCAAAATGCCTTATTTCTGTGTGTCCAAGGCATTTAGTTTCAGCCACCCATCAGAACTTACTCACTTGAAAACTCCTGGCTCTTAAATGTCAAAGCCAAATGAGACTATATAGAACAGGCCACTTCCTACAAAGTGAGTCATCTTTTAGGAAAACAAGCCTGCTTTTGAAGAGTTCATTCTAAGTTTTCTTTACGCAGCTCCTTTTGAGCCAGCAAAAGATGCTCTGAAGGAAGGAGGCCTGCTGTAAATGGTCTCTGCTTATTCATTTTCTATAAATTTTCTCTACTCAGACCAATGCCTGGAAGAAAACAAAACAAACAGCTCAGTTACGATGTAGGAGAGGTTTTCAAGTTATTTTTAATGTGTCTTCTTTCCAGACAGCATGGGAAAGCTATAACCTAGAACCTTAGGCAGATACCCAGAGTCCTGACCTGGATGAGGTTAAACAGACACACTGCTAATAACCTCTGCCTCTAGGAGAAAAGTAATTTGCTATGCAGTGAGAAGTGGTGCACTTTCAAATGACTCCTGGCAGGTGGAAAGATGGTAGAGAAGCTGATGCTTCTAAGTTAAAATCGGAGCTAAGAAAGAATATAATTTTCCCAGACATCCAAAGAACAGGTTAGTTCCTGTTTTGGTTTTGAAATTGAGCATATGAATTATCTGTCCCCCAAATGAAAGAAATCAAAGTTCCAAGGGATACTGAGAAGGAAAGCCCCCTAGGGCAACTTCATATAGAAGAGGGTTATAGACAGTCAGTTGGGCAGTTGTAACGTCATAGGATTTCATTGTCCCTGAAAAGATGGTTCCAGAAACTGAATACCATGGAGGCAAACCTGACTGCCTCAAAGGGTCTCAACAACGAATATCATTGTGCCTATCACTTCTGTGAAGGAACAGCTTAGCTGAAGATGTCACTCTACAACATCTATACCACACGAGATGCACGTGCTGTAGACATGTGGCAATGTTTTCCAAATTCCAAATCGGAGCATCTGATCTCACAGTTATTCAGTAGCCCACCAAAGGGATAACACCATGACCAATCACATCTGCATGGGAGAAATTAACGGCCAGGTTATAAAGTGTCCACTACAGTGACACTACACTGACAGGAGCTGCCCTCACAAACCAGTGACACAGCAGTAAGTAAGCAGTCAGTCTTGCTCACTTGAGAAAAAAATGATCATTGAGCCACTGCCAGCATTCTCCCCTATGTGCCTTCTCTGACACTGCCAAGGCAGAGCAGGGACTATAAATGACACCATCCTGAGTTACAAGCTGATGGTCAAGGAAAGATGAACCCAGGGCAACCAGCTTCCCAGAGAGGAAGTGAGCCCAATGACGTCAACAGTGGCCCAGTCGAAAGCAGTGGTAACTCAAGCAGTCTGCCCCTGTAAACACCTCTGGGCCAGTCTGCAGAACAAGAAAACCCCAAGCTTTAACCCGAGGCAAGAGGGTTACATACGCTGAAGCCCTAGCCTGTGCTAGCCATCTCTTCCTAGCATCCCTCTTCTGGCCCTCTGTCCACAGTCACCTAGCATATTTCTCACCTCCAATTCAGCACCACACTGAGGGTGGGCACATCTCTTGCTTTCCTGATGATTATTTTTATCTCTATGGTCAGCCTGATGGGCTGAAATCTCTGAGGAGGGAGCCATACAACTTACACACAGGGGCAGCAAACCAACACAATAGGTGTTCCCTTGCTTACTCTGGCCTCAAGTCTTCATTTATAAAAAGAGGGAATTAGACAGAAAACCCCTGGGGCTTCTA
Organism: Arvicanthis niloticus; assembly: GCF_011762505.2. Taxonomy (NCBI): domain Eukaryota; kingdom Metazoa; phylum Chordata; class Mammalia; order Rodentia; family Muridae; genus Arvicanthis; species Arvicanthis niloticus. The sequence continues at coordinate 17,808,010 of NC_133430.1, read as the reverse complement.
GCAACCTGTGCTTCTGCTCAAGTGCTGGGCACACACCATTGGCCTGTGGTAGTTCTAATTACTTCACTACAGCATCCCCAAGGCACCAAGCCAGGGTTGGGATCCTTATGCTATACAGAACAGAAGCCCCAGAGACAACAAGTATGTTGTTTAGACCAAAGGTCAATATCTTGGCCAAACACTGAGAGTGAATTTCAAAGGATGCTATTGGTCTGGCCAGAACACCCCCGACCAAAGCAAGGCAAGGGCATCCCCACAGCCTGAGATTCTGTAGGGTTAGGATCAGGAGGAGGTGAGAGAGCAGGGTGAGAACACTAGAAAGTTCCATCCAGCTCCTGCCAGGAAAGTAGAGGTAGATGTGCTCACAAGTGATCCACTTAGGCGCTGTCTTCATACCCTGCACACTGAGGCAATGATGCACAGTGTGCTCTCCCTGGACAGTTTTCCTCTGGGGACCATTTTCACCAGGGTTTCCTTATACGTGAGAGTGCTGATACCCAATCATACTTGGCAGATGGATAAACCAAAAACCCTTTCTACTGTTGTAGAACTCAAGGTGACCAAGGAACGTGCCAGCTGTCTGGGGATTCAGAGACATTTTTCTTTTTAAACCCCCACTGCTTTTCCCTCCACGTAGGCATTCCTTCTGGAAAGTTTTCTCGAGACCAAAAATCATCATAATGAGGGAATAGCCACAACAAGAAAGGGATTCTTGGGACTGGGGAAAAAGCAATGAAATCACATTCCACTTACCATAGATTCACTAATGAGCAGTAACAGCAGCGCCTCTTCAGTATTTTCTTGAGGACAAAAAATGCTGCATAAAGAAAACCAACTTTGGTAGATGGCACTTTTGAAATAACAAGAGATACACTACTATAAGCAAAGCACAATGCTAAAAGCATCTCCATTTTTATATAGAGTCCATGAAAAACACTGTGTAATTTGGGCACTTGGATTAGTTTGCTCATTTCTATGGCAATCTGTGGAATTAATACATCTCAGCTATACATTTTAATGGCAAGCAGACGGGTGACATAAAACAAGAAAAACTCAAGTTAAAAGCCCAAATAACATATGTACTATTACAGAGGCAGAGAGTGAAGTCAGTACAAATGACAAGGACAACATACATAATAGGGCGTCCTTCACAAAGGCTCTTGTCTTACCGGCTTCCTGCTAACTACTGCAACTTATTTTGCCATTCTGATGAAAGGGTAGGAGTGGCTTCAGGGACTGAACATGCATCCTAATACTGAAGAAATTTGTGAGCTATCTTAACTTAAACACCTGTCTCATTCTGGGGCAGCGTGCACGAGCAGTCTCTGTTAATCTATCTCATGGTATTTGGCTGAACCCTAAAATCTTAGACAAAAAGAAAAAGCTCTAAAGCTCAGTGTTGCTGAGGATTAGGAAACAATAAAAACCCAAACCCACCCCAGCCCTCACCCTCATACCCCAGGCCTTGGCTCTGTAGGCACGGGCAGCACCCCCACCCCCTCTAGAGCTCTAGACTCTGGAGTACAATTCTGCATATTATTACCAACTGGGCCAAACAACTTGTTCCCTGAGAAATGAAAATAAGTTTATAATAAATAAAAATAAACTTGGCCAAAACCAAAACAAGCCATTGCTTATTTTGATGATAACTAAATAAGGACTAAATTTATACCTTCCTGAAAACAACCTAACAATCATTTAATTGAGATTTCCTTTCCTCAAATTAAAAAAGAAAAAGGTAAAATCCCACATTTTGGGGGGGGGGGGGGTAATTATAAATCCTTGTTCTCTTTCTGCTGCAGCAGAGAACACGGAAGTAATCCGGGAAGTCTAGTGCCTGGTCCTCCTGCACAACTCTGCCTGTGGGTATTGCTAGGGCCAAGCAGGGCTTCAGCAAGGCTGGCCATGGAATGGACAGTGGGATTCTGGGCCTGGAGCCAAAGCTTCTTTGAGGAGTCAGCTTATGGTATTCTGGGTTTTCAGAAAACAGAACACTTTTTATTATTCCCTGATCTCCTGGCCATGCTTACATGCAATTGGGACCTTGTAAATAAATGAGCAGGCCTGAATCATTTTTCTAATAGCTAGCTAGTCCTGTATTGTTCAGACTAATTGAAAAGAGAGAGCCCAAGCCGTGCTAATTATGACTTAACACCAGCCAATTCAGTCCATGGATAATCTCCAAATTCCATCTGAGCCATCCAGTCTACTTAAATGCTAGGTTGTGTTATTTTTACCAGAGTTGCTAACAAGCAGCGCATTAACTGCATCTAATTCCACTTCCTGGGCCTTTCTTGTATGACAGATGGATGGACTCTAGGAAGCTCCAGGGCTGGGGACAAAAAGTGGAAGATACAGAGAAACAAGCTTGAAAAACATGCCGAAATGTTCCCTCAGAACAGTTGAGCCTTCCTGAGAGCCATTTCTGGTCAGTTCTTTTCTTCCTTGCGCATACAAGGTAGAGCTCAGGATGGGTAGTCAAAACTATCGGGGCCGTCCTTTTGGGACATTTTCTTCTCTGAGGCCCAAATACTTCAGGCGGAGATCCTGTTGTGCCCTGGCCTCAGTTCTGGAGAGTAAGAAGATGGAGGGCTAGATCCACAGGGAGCTGTATGAGGACAGGGTACCATTAGACCATGGGACTAGCTCCCAAGATCCAGCAGGCACAGGGAGAGGCTGAGGATGAGAGGTTTCCAGGCTCAGCCTAGCCATGACCTTCCAGGGATGACCTCCAGGCAACCTGCCCATTTCTTTAGTTTGGATAAACTCATCAGTGTATCTTGTAGTTTTGTAGGACTCAGGGAAGGAGGTCCCTCAAGGCACTGACAGTTACCTTTTTTTCTAAAGCTGCCAAGTAATTTTTTAAAAAAATGTTCCCCTGCTATATACAGTTGTTAGAGCAAGCAAAAACAAGCAAATAAGAACAGAGAAAATGAGTCAAGCTATCCGACTGTATTTTAGCTATCTTGTCACCTGAGGTGGAAGTGGCTGTGTAAAGTAGTGGTCCCTGGGGAGTGACTGTGACTCTGTGTGGCTTTTGGAGCAGCACTGGACGCTGATTCAATCATGATCCAGCTGATGAGCCCAGAGAAGGAAAGGGGATTTCAATTAGTAATGGAGAGCAACTTGAGCAGGGGCAGCAGGTTCAGCCTGAAGACTACACGGACCTCCCCACAGCTCTCTCCTTTTTGTCAATTCATATGGATCAGCAACTCCCTATGACAATAAGGGGGGGGAGGGGTTTCATCAGGTCAGCCCGGCTCTGTAAAGTGTTCCTCAATGCAGGGATCAGATAGGCTCTAACTCTCCCACCTCAGCCTCCTGATGACACCTTGTCATCTCACATCCCTAGAAATGCATCCCTGGGGAGGGGGCAGGTCTCTCTGCATAATGACTTTAAGGGAAAAGTGTGGAGAACAAAGAGTTCTGCCAGCAAAAGTCACCCTGACCTTGTGATGTTCATTGTCTTTCCAAACCTCTGCACAGCCCACTAGAAGGTCCAGAGCCAAGGCATTACCCAGGAGATTGGCTCCTTCTCCTTTATCTCCCAGGGAGGACACCCCAAGACCTGAATTCAAGAGTACTCATTCACTACCTTCTCATTAGTCACTTATAGGCATGATGGTGGTGTTTAATCTCCTGCTTTGTTTGTGGTAATTTTCTAGTCTAATATGCATGTAAGTATCCAAGCCATCAAACATGCTTTTACAAGGATGAAAGGAAAAACACACATGAATATATACTGAGGGACATACACCACAGCTTCTATTAGTCCCAAACAGAACAGGTAAATAACTCCAATGGCCATAAGGGAACAGGCCAGCACACTGACATTTATAAAACAGAATAGCATACAACACTGAAAATAAACTACTGAGACATGGAAAACTCTTGTGTGAATTGTTCACATGGAACATCGGACAAGAGTTTCTATAAAGGAACAAAACGACTGACCATTGTTGAAGAGGACACAATGGCTTGTTTATTTTGAAATGGAGTCTCACTATGCTGCTGTCCAGGCTGGTCTTACAGGTGTGTCACCATGCCAGACACACAGCGTGGCAAAACCGGACAAAAGGCTGGGGACATGATTCAGCAGGTGAAGGAACATGCCACCACACCAGAGGACCTGAGTGTGGTCCCTAGAATCCACATGGGAGAAGACGAGACCTGACTCTTCAAGGTGTGCTCTGGCCTTGGCAGGCACACACTTACTTGGACACACAATAAGCAAAAGTAAAACAAAAAACCACCGCCGGACTAATCCCTGGGCTAGTCATCAGGACAGGAGCAGTTGGCGCCTGGGAGGGCTCTGTTAGTGTCTGCTTTTTGAGCAGCATGCTGTCATACATACACACTCACCTCAATGAAAGCCACTGCTTGCTTTTCATCCACTTAGCATCCCAGCAGTTAAGCTTACCCTAAAACTAAATATGCCAAAGCAGGCACCCTCACAAAAAGACCCAGAGGGCAAAGGCCTACAACAGACCACCATTCCCATCTCTTGACAGGAGCATAGCCTCCCCTTCACATTTGGGTACAGTGAGGGCAGAGCTTTTGGGGACCTTGGTTTTTAGGGCAGCCCATTTTGGCCACCACGCGGAATGGTCATTTTGGTTTGCTGGAGCTAGAAGAATCTGAGATACCTAAACTACAGTTTTTAGGCTATGAGGTGTAACCTCATAGACTCATAAAACTGAATTTGAGAGTCATAGAAAATCTGGCAACAGTAAAATGTTTGAGTGCAGTGACCAAAGTTAATTCAAAATCAAACACAAACAAACACAATGTCCCAGGCACCAAGAACCTTACTGCAGCCTTTGTTCTGAACACAACACACATACACACTGTTAACATTCATCACAATGTTCTGAACACAACACACATACACACTGTTAACATTCATCACAATGTTCTGAACACAACACACATACACACTGTTAACATACATCACAATGTTCTGAACACAACACACATACACACTGTTAACATTCATCACAAATTACAGTATTTGTACCATACATACAAAGCTCTATGCTCTTCTAGAAACATAATGGCTTAATTACAGAAATAAAGACTTTTAATGTTTTTTTAACGGTCATTCCTCAGCATGTAAGCGCAAAATTAGTCTATATTGTTATATTAGAGGGTTTGGTTTTAAAACTACTGTTTGAGTTTCTGATTCGAGTTGCAAAAAAAAAAAAACCTGTTCTATGAATTTTGGTTTGAGAAGAGGACAGAATATCCAATAATTTCTGAGGTAGCCCCAGACATACTGCATCCACTTTATACTATGTATTTATACCAAGTGGCAGAATCAACAATTATGAAGCCAAAATACTGATAGACTCTGAAGAATGCTAAAGAGGCTCTCTCTCTGTCCCACAGAATCAAAAACTCAATTAAGATTTTATTCTTCATGTAAAAATATTAGTACATCCATCTGATTAAGACACCAATTTGTTTTCAACTTTCAATAAAGGGTAAATTATATGCACCCTAAACAATTGTTTTAAAATCAATTTCTTGATAATTTGTCAGTAAATGTTTTATTTGTATACCGCTTCACATATCTAAATGCCCAAGGTTGCATTTAGATATGTCTTGAGTGACATATCTATATATCTTAAAAATGTCTTGAGTGAGAAGTTTACAAATGAAAGAGCTTAACAAGTTATAACCTCAACTATAAGTCTGAACAGAGAAGGAGAGTTTGGGGCTATTGACCAAACTAAAGTTTGAACACCTAATGAGCCAGCTAGAAGACAGTGGCACCACCCTGCCTCAACTGCTGCTGTGTTAGACAGTTAGCCTCACTACGGTAGTAAAGGAACACCACACAAGCAGAAGCCTAGTGTGTTTCTATCTCTACTAAAATACCAACTAAAGAAGAGGCTGTGCACATACAAATTCAGAATGCTGAAAGTTGATTAGTGTGGAAATTAATGAAACACAGAACAGACTCAAAACAGATAAAATAAATAAAACAGAAGGTTGGTTCTTCAAAGAGATAAACAAATGACAGGTTTTCAGTGGACAGGTAGTCTGCTCCCAACCCCCAAAGGCAGAAAGGAGCCAGAGAAAAGATAGAATGTAACAAGGGACTCCACAGAAAAAAGAAACATGAGAAAAGATAGAATGTAACAAGGGACTCCACAGGAAAAAGAAACATGAGAAAAGATAGAATGTAACAAGGAACTCCACAGGAAAAAGAAACATGGCTGACTAGGAAGGTATATGGTGAAAAACTATGGCTCTGACGAGAGAGCCAAACTTATACAAGGATACAAATCACTAAGGCAGATTCACTAGGACACATAACAAGGAGCTCCAAGAAAAGCCACACACAAGAAAAGCCAGGACAGATGCTCTGCAGCAAATCCTACGTGATATTTCAAGACAATTAATACCAATCCCTCAAGTTCTTTTTTAAAAGAAAAGAAATAATCCCTGACTCTTTTTATATGACTAAAATTATCCAGATGCCCCCAAAGACAAAGGTTTTATAAGAAAACTATAGGACAATATCTTTTAGAAATGCAGGTGTAAAAATTTCCAAGAAAAAAATACAGAACCCCAAAACAAATTTTAAAACACTGTACACTATGATCTAATGGTATTTATCCCAGGGATGCAAGGCTAGTTCAACATCTGAAAATCAATGAGTGAAAGGCACTGTAATCAGGGACAAACCCCACAATTAGCTGAACAAATACAGAAAAGGCACCTGACAAAATTCAATAGTCCATGATAAAGACAACAGCCTAGGAGCCAGAGGGATTGTTTTCAATCCGCATAGAGCATCTACAAAAGCCTACAGCAAACGCTGGCATCAACCTGAAAGGCACTGGCTACTTTCCTTGTCTTAAGATCAACTGGAAAAGGATGTTTTCTCTTATCACTTCTATCTACACTGTAATGGAGGAGTAATACGTCTAAGAAAGAAAATGAAATAAAAAATACCTAGCTTTGAAAAGAATGAGTAAAATTATCTATTTACAGATGACAGAATAGCCTAAGGAAACTAAAAAAAAAAAAAAAAAATTAGCAAATTCAGCAAGGTTGTAATATATAATATCAAAATACAACTGTAGAGTGAAAACTTATAAAGACCATTTTATGAAATATATATAGGCTTTTTCTTTACCCTAAACCTGAGCAAAAGAATGCAAGTTCCAGAAAGCGAAACTGGATGTAAGATTTCAGGTTTTCACTGCCACAGGTCACATTCCGGGTGGAGGGCATTATCCCTGAATCAGAGGACACTTGCTGGATTAACATTCCTCAAGCCTCAGGGTGGGGCTATGGCAAGTGAGAAATAGTTAACCTGAAATAGTTGGTAATGACAGGGTAGGGCACAGTGACATGGTAAAACTACATTTTTGAGAAGAATGAGTATGCAGAGTGATTTTCAAGTGGCTCTAAATCATTTAGGGTGGATTCCTCTGAAATGTTCCACTGTTCTTGGTTACGCCCCCCCCCCCACCTTGAGGTTTTCCCAGTGTTACAGCCTGCTGATGTTCAAAATTTGTAAATCAACCAATCATGTGTAACCGCACGAAAATTCCTTCCTTTCCCCACCCCATGCTATAAAAAAAATCCCTCAGCTTGCTGGCTTTTTGTCAAAATTCTGTTGCTGCGTGGACGAGCAGTTTTGTACCGTGGCTAGCCAACTTTCTCCCTAATAAACCTCTGCTAATTGCATCCAGGTACAGTGTCTTGAGAGTTTATGGGTGGTCGTGACTTCCCGAGACTTGAGAGAGGGTCTCCACAACATCAATGCTTCTTCCATATTCTTGCAGTGACTAGTTATAAAGTGTAGTTAAGAATGAACAGAAGAGGTCATACTGATGACAAGCTGATCTATGAGGGCCGACATCAACTTTACCACCTTTATGTTAAGAGGAATGTGTAAGTACTGAGTTCCTTGCTCAAGGAGCTAATGGCAATTGATAGCTGCTGGGGAAAAGACAGTTTTCTTTAAGGGTGTGGGCCCTGGTATGTTAACCATGCTCCAGTGGAAGGCCACATATCCAAGAGCATATGGGTAACACAGACTGGACTTGATGCACGAGACAGTACTACACTACTGCTCTGGGTTCTGCCCCCCAGCACCCTGTTCTAGTTTTGCTTCTCTGCTGCTGTCATAAAAACCATGATCAAAAGCAACTTAAGGAAGAAAGGCTTGACTTCATCTTACAGCTCCTAGGTCACACTCCAACTCTACGGGAAGTCAAGGCAAGAACCCATGGAAGGAATCTGGAGACAAGAACCATGGAGGAATGCTGCTTGCTGGCTGTTCTCAGCTCATGCTCTCATATGGTCATGCCTAACTAACTTTCTTCCACAGCCAGCTAGGTAAGGATGGCACTGCCCACAGTGGACTGAGCCCTCCTATATAAATTAGCCATCTAGACAATGTCCCATAGATATGCCCACAGACCAGGATGATTTAGGTAGTTCCTCAATTAAGGTTCTCTCTTCCCAAATAATTCTAGATTGTATCCTTTACAATAAAAACTAAAACCAGCACACACCCACTTTCAAAGCAAAGGAAAAAAGACTTGTGCATGCACATAACCAAAAAATTAGGAATGTGTGTAACAAAAGAAACACAGACCTTAAACCCTGAAAACTAAGAGCCATTTTTGAAGTGATTTTAAAAGCATAAATAAATAACCATCTGTTGCTCACAGACCAGAAGGTTTAACACTGTATTTTAATGTGATTAAAATGCAGTATTATTTGCACTGTTTCACAAGTTATAAGTTCAAGACAATTCCTATCAAAATTCCAGTGCTTTTTTTTTTCCCCCAGTGCTTTTAAAAATGTATTTCTGGCATAAATGAGCAAGCAGATCCACAAATGCACAGGAGTTTAAGAGACTGGGAGGAGCAACAGCTCAGAGTGCTGGGTATTACTTTTAGAGTAGTGAGGTCCTTTCAACCGGACTTCGGTGATGCATTCATAACTATGCATGTACTGCAAGCCAATGAAATCTATACTCTAAGTCAGAGAGCTGGACTTAGTCCTTTACATGTGAGTTATAGGCAGAAATCAAACAGATCGTGTGTATCTGTATGAAATTCAGCTTGTAACGTACTGTAGGACCACCTCCCAGAATCCTCCTAACATCAACAGAAAGCTGACATCAGAATGGTGTCAAAGGAGTGACAGGACAACAACTTAGGAAACACCAAAGAGACCGGTGAAATGTGCGTGTTTCTGTCTCTGAGGTAAGGCTGTGCTGGGACAGAGCTCCACCCAGGTGTCACTGGATGAGAAAGATAGTGACAGAGAACCTCTGTGTACTTGGTAAAACTGTGTACATTCAGAAGCCTCTAAAGTGGGAAATGAACCTGGACTTTATTTTAACGATGTAAAAATCACTTAAAACTTGAATCTTCAATCTGCTTCTGGATAGTCCCTCACGGGGGAGTCCATGCTCCATAGTGAGCTAGGGGACTGCCAGAACAGGTGTTTCATGAATCTAGACAAGGGCTGAGGGGACGCATAGCTTGTAACTCAGGTAGTTGTTTAGCATGGCTGGAAAAGGGAAGATCAAAACTAAATTAGAGAAGTCACAGGGAAAATTCAGGAATGTGGCCCCTTGTCTAAGTCTGCATAAGAAATGCACTGTATAAGGTGACTATGAGGGAAGAGACACTGGGGTCAGAATAGGAACAAGAAGCTGCTGGCCCAAGAAGACTGGGCTCTCAAAAGAGGTGACATGATTTCGGATGACACATAAGGAGCCAGAAGCCAGGCAGCCTATCCCATGGTGTGCTCCCAGGGCACCCTGGCTGTGTGACAACACTGCAGAAGTCCCCCAACAAGTCACTTTTCTCTTTGTAGAGATTTAGAAAGGCCACCAGGCCTTGTCTTTGAACAACAGGCAGAGAGGGAACTCAAGGGCTCTGAGGGGTAGTATGGAAATGAATGAGTTCCTCCCAGCCCCTCCCTCTCCAGCCTCCATCCTCCTGACAGGGAGGACTTAGACCTAACAAGGCAGTAGCCCCCAACCCCTTTTCCTCTAAGGAAGCCAGGTCTCAAATTCAAATCTTACAAAAATAAGTAAGTTCTAAAGAGACATCTCCTCCCAACTGCTGGCAAATCATTCATTGTCCTTATACGTGGTTTGGCTTAGAACAGACTTTTTTAAATGATGGAGGGATTACTGAGGAAGTGAATGCCTACTGCCTCTGGCCATAAACAGTGGCTGCTGACTGCTGCATGGCTGGGGTTCCTGTGATGAGTAGAGAGAGAGAATCCCATGAAGTGACACAGCAGCTGACAGCTGAGGAAGGACACAGCACTGAGAGAATGGCTGCTCACGAATATAGAACCTGCTAGAGTGACAGACAGTGCTGAGGTCTGTGCAGAACCGTCAGGTATGCTCATCTGATTTACATGGGCAAAACCCAGCCTGTGCTTCTCTGACCTTAAACATTCCCACCTTCCCTTCCCATCCCAGGGTCCCATCCCAGCTAAGGCCATAAAGTCCCATACTTCTCTCCTGAGTAGACACGGGCTCTGCGAGGGAGGGTGTAGGTTTTAGTGTTTGCTCCTTTCCGGAGAGGGTCATCCAGAGGTGACTGGCAGGGAGGCTCCTCCAGAGGGTTCCAGTAGCTCTGCTCACACATGCCCCGTAACAAGATTTCTGCCAATTGCCTGGCTATTGTCTGGGAACAGAGAAGAAGAATGGCATGATTATTAATCTGTTTTCTATCATCCACTCCATCAGTATCATCTATCAGTTATCACTATGTTTGAGACATTATTGCAATACTCAGAATTTAAAAGACTCAGAATTAATTGTTTACTTCTATATGAAAATCATACCCATTTATAGCAAAAGAAAATATAGTATGGTAAGACATGTGAGCACTTTTTAAGAGGATTTATTTTTATTATTTTATTTTAATTATGAATAAGTGTGTTGGGGGACATGCATACATGAGTGCAGGTGAAGCCAGGAGGTTTGATCCCCATGGAGCTGTAATTACAGGGGTTGTAGGCCACGTGACATGGGTGGGTGCTGGGAATTGAATTCTAAGCCTCAGCAAGAGCAGTACCTGCACTTACCCACTGAGCCATCTCTGCTCAGTCTACATACACACCAAACAGGTTTTAGACCCCAAATAACTAAAAAAGTCTTTTCTAAGAGCTCTTGGGTGAACTGCAGGTGTTTTCATCACCCTGCAGCAGATGCTCGCTATAGTTCAAACCCAGAGGAAAGCCAGGACTCAACTTCAATGACAGTATCTCTGAAGGAAAACAAAACAAAACAAAATAAAACTCAACAGAGCCATATATACACTGCAAACACTCAAAGGACCAGCATCCTTAGTCACACGACACCACCACAGGATGCAGCACTTGGGGAGTGGGGTGCCCTACTTTCTGTCCATCCAGACCTCCCAGCTCAAAAGCTTAGAAGCTAGCTTTGTATAGCAGGAAGGCAAAATGTGGGCTGCAGCTCCTGACGAGAAAGAGCTTTCTTCAAAGCTAGTGGGCATCTTCCACCTCCTTGTGAAAATCCAGAAATACTCAGACCTTTTCCTTCTAGTCAGTGCAGGTTAAAATGTTTCCTGAATCCTCTGCAATACCACTGCCTAGAACATTATCCAAATGACATGCAAGAGCTACAGATATACAAAGAAGGGTCTTGTTGATAAAGGAATATTGATATTACTTCCTTCCTTCCTTCTGTGCGTGTATGCATGTGCATGTGTGTGTGCATATGTGTACGTGCACTCATGTCTCCCTAACCCCCATTTTCAAACAGAATCTCTGCATCCCAGGAATTCAATCCTCAATCACTCAGAGCTGCAAAATAAAACTCCAAGCAATGGGGCTTTCCATTAGGGTTTGTGTTCTTTGGAAGATACAGAGTGCTGCCGCTCCCTGAGAATGAGCTTTTAAAAGAAATGTGTTCAGAAGAGAACTTCCTTAGGCTTCATCCATATGAAGCTTCCTAAGACTCTCCAAGGAAACTTAAATGCAAGCAAATCATTAGCTTGGTAGCTTCTGAGAACCACCGGGTAAAGGCAAATTTTCTTGATTATCCCCATGTAGAACCCACTGCCTTTAAATGTCTACAAGAATGTGAAAATAAATGCATCTAGAGCATTCCCAGCTGAGCTATCTGTAAAGATCTCATAAGAACACAATTTCCAGGACCTAATCAGTACCTGAGCTTCCTCCCTGGGCCCTCCAGTTCTGTGCCATTTGATCTCACTGCAGTCATACGAGCGAATGGCTTCTGCTGAAAGCCTCAGCTGACAGAATCACTCTCCTCTTACTATGGCCGTGATATAAATGTTAAAAAAGAAAGCTGAATAAAGAACCCTGGTCCCACATCCACTCTTGAGACTGTCTTAAAGGGCAGGATCCAACGGCATTTAGTACATCATAGGGTTGTGACTCTTCCTAACTATCTACTTCCAGGACATTTTGTCACCCCAAATGAAACTCTATATCTTTTAAAGCTCCAGCTTCTCGTCTGCCAGTCTCAAACCCTGAGAACAACCAATGCATTTTCTGCCTTTATGGGTTTGCCAGTTTAGAAGATCTCACAGAAATGGGTACAATATGGGTCTTCTGTGGTCTGCTTCTATTGTGTGGTGCAGAATTTACAGGACTCCTCCATGCTGTTGCTCTTTCTTTACTAGCATCCACCCTTTTATTGCTGAACAAGATGGATGTACCCCATTTTGTTCATTCATTCAGTTTGTTTCCAGTTTTTGTTAGAAATGGTGTTATTGTGAACCTTCATGTCCAAGTTTGTGTTTAAAATTTGTTTAAACTCTTCATTAAAGTCTAGGAGTGGAATGCTATAAATATACTTTTAAATCCCTTTCTGCTATGCTTTCACATAAAATCAAGTTCACAAAACAGCTTTAACATCTTGCAATTGTTACTGACAGTAAAAAGAATCATATAGTTATCAAATTCCTTGGCGCTGCTGTAGACCTGCTCCATTGGAACTGTGGATCCTGTAGACAAGTGAGGACACGGATTAGCTCAGCATCTCTCAACAGAGCTAGAGATGTACATCATTGGCAAAGCACTTGACTAAAACCCAAACCACAGGTCCTCAGATAATTCTCATGCACTGCTTCAGGTCAGCACTCAACAGATTAGAAACGGTTTAAGTGACTTCAACATCCCATAGCTGAGAGCAAAGGCATACTTTGATTCAGAATGATGTAAAGTGAGAAATGTATCCCTTCATGTTAACAATACCAGCTCATGGCTGAAATGTCCAAGGGTAATTCCAGATACCACATAGACTCAAGGAGGCTCCTCCCTAGTCATCTCAAGAAAACAATGGAAGATATCTATCTATCTATCTATCTATCTATCTATCTATCTATCTATCTATCTATCTGTCTGTCTGTCTATTATATCTATCTATCTATCTATTATATCTATCTATCATCTATCTATCTATCTATCTATCTATCTATCTATCATCTATCTATTATATCTATCTATCTATCTATCTATTATATCTATCTATTATATTTATCTATCTATTATATCTATCTATCTATCTATCTATCTACCGATCTTCCATCTTTCTTTTCTCTTCCTTTCTCTCTTACTTTTTCTTTCTCTCTTCACTCTCTCTCCCCTCCCCTCTTTCTTGGTCAACAGAAATGTTCCACTTTGAAACACTGCTCTCCTCAGTGTGCTTCTAAAGCAATTCAAATTGACCAGTTGAAAAGCCTTATGGGAGTCTGAGAATAAGTAAGCTTGAGACAAAAGATATCTGGCAAAAATTTTCATGTAATCATTGCAGGTTTTTGTGCCTTGAAGGACCTTTGAAAAATCAAAATGTTTTCCCTGAATACAAGACAAATAAGTAAATCAATATAAAATGTTTAAGTTTTGATCGTGTGAGTGTGTGCATGTGTGAGTGTATGTAAGATTACTTATCTAGTTCAACAACATATTCTAGAAATCCTTCTGTTTAGCTGTCCAGCCCCATATGTATCTCTACATCCTAAAACCTTGGAGATTCCCAAATGAAGCTCTCTATGCATTTCCCATGATATGAATTTCTCAGCCTTGTCCAAATGAACATTCTCAACAACAATTAAGGACAAAGATGGCTAATAAAAGATAAAAGAGACTGCAGATTTATATAGGGTTGCTACATCAATTGTGACATAGGACATTTATTAGTACAGTGAGCACTAGGCCTTCATGGAGTTGATGATTAATGCTACAGTTTATATGAAAAAAGAATATCTTTTGTAATTCTCTTTTAAGTTTTGTCATCATACCATTATCCAAACAACCAGTACTTGGGGATCTTACTGCATGTCCTACCGTGGACTAACTAGGTACTCACTAAGATGTCTACAAACACAAAGATAACGAGTGCTAGTTAGGGTGTAGAGAAAGCAGAATCCTTAAAAGTGCTGGTGGGAATGTAAAATGGGGTAGCTGCTTTGGAAAACAAAATCTCCTCAAACTGTTCAAAACAGAGTTTTCACATGGCCCAGTAGTTCTACTCCTCAGCACAGAGAAAGAAAGAAGACATGCTCACTCAAAAGCCTGTACACAATGTCCCCACTGAAGCATTAATCATAACAACCCAAATACCCATCAACTGAAAAGAAAGTGGGTGAATAAAATGTGACAGACTTAAAAAATAGAATATTATTTGGCAATGTAAAGAAAATACCAAGGCAATATGGAAGAAGAATCTTAAACAAATTGATGCTAAATGAAGGGGACCGGTCACAAAAGACCATACTGTGTAACTCTACTTATAGGAAATGCTCAAAATAGGTAAATCCACAGAAAAGAAATGCAAGTGATTGTCAAGAGCTTGGGGAATGGGAGCAGGAATGGACTACTCATGAGTCTGGGTTTCCTTGAGGAGTGATTAGTGTTCTGAAACTAAATATTAAATATTAAAACACTGAAATGCACCCTTACAGCAGGTGAATCACCCACGTACAGAGTCTATGTGGACACATGTCATGTAAACATACATGGAAGCCAAATGCCCTGGGAGCCTCGGATCAGACTCACCATTCGCAGGTTTTGTGTTGTTCTCGTCTCCACAGCTCTGAGAAGCTCTCTAAATCTCCCGACTCCTCTTGTCAAGTTCCTGGGTACACACAGAATTGGACATGGTTTCCATCTGGCATGGTATTATTATCAAGTATTTTATACACAGATTTCAGTGCATTTTATCTACATAAAAGCTGTTGGCTAGAATTCAAGCAAATGATTATTCTACACACACCAGTCTGTCTTTTTTAAACTGACCTAACACACATACATAATTTGTGTGTATATGTGTGTGTGTGTTTTCGACCTAATTGAATTCCCTCAAGGAGACAAAAATCTAAAAATCAGTTCTGAGGAGAAAAGAAAAAGGTATGCTATACCTCACAAGAGTCTGCTTTCATACTCACAGTGCCCCACCCCCACTAGAATCTGTACTTTCATTAAAAAGGGATATGATGATGCTGGGCAGTTAAGGACTCAACTCAGCAAGGCACTGAATGCAATGTAGATAAAGCTTCTTGCTGGAGATTCATGAGTAGAAGGAGAAAAAGGAGGGCCTTATTTAATTACTTCTCATCTTTCAGAACAGAAATCACTGCTTAGTAAGTCCATCACATGAACACTACAACACTGAACTGACAAAAAGAAGCAAAGGGCCAAAGGCCCCCTGCGTCACTGTGTGCTGACTAGTGCCTGGGCTTCCTGCGTTTGATCAAAACACGTTCCAGTCATCATCCTCCATGCTCCACAAAGACAAGACTAGCAAAGCATTCCTCTGAGGACAAGCCATTCTTTAGAACATCCTGGCCAATATATCCAGGCTGCACTTGTTCTCTGGTAGTGCTGGGTCTAGCCTCTTTGGCTGGGAACACCTCCCAGCCATTTCCTTTATGCTGAGCACTGCCACCATCTATGACAGAACTCAGTGATATTTATAACACACTCATTAGAACACATCATCTTTCCAAAAAGCCATAGAACGGGTCAGCAGGTGCAAGACTGTCACAGCCTCTGGAGGCTGTGACAGATGATCAAGGTATCTGGCTCATGTCTGGGTTGCATTTTAAATCATGCAAAGGTTTGAGATAAAAATGTATTTCTGTAAGATGCAAGCACCACAGGGGTGAAGGCTTTTCTGAGTTCTCATTTGCAACAAGCCCAGAACTTTTAAGATACTGGCTGATTGGCTCAGTATGTAAATACTACCCTGGCCCTCTCACCCACACAGATGAGATGCTATCAGGCTATAAGCTTTGTGGTGGCATAAAAAGAGAAGCCTGTGCCTAGGACTCTAAGCAGCACTAAGAAAGTCCATTGGAGACACAAACACAAATTAGGGAGTAGGCCCGGGAACATGCAATCTAATCTTCCTGTCCTTTCGCCCATTTGTATGGGATTCACGTACATGGGCAGCAACCCACGTTGCTCTGGGCTGAAGCTCAGTGCTCTGGAATAACATGAGGGGAGAGAAAGTCACAGCTAAACAGGGACGGGGACGGCTATGACAGCTAGTTTCATTTCCATATCACCAATTCAATGCCCACTGTGTACATAAAGGGCAGCACTCTAAACTCATGAAACAAGGGCATGCCTGAGGTGATGTCACTACAGACTCTGGTAGACCACAGAAAGAACTGCTTTGCCATTGTGGAAATTAGACCTTGAACAGCACATCAAAGCTAAATATTGTAACTGTGGGAAGGCCACAAATAGGATCTGGTCATTTGGGGCGTCTCCCATGTCCTCTTTGCAGAATGAACTATTTATAGAGTTATAGAAGCACAGAATTTTCTAGCCAGAAATGATCCAACACAGTCGAGCTTACACAGAAGTGAAAGGGTTTGCTCAGGATCTAAGCCTGGCAAGAGAGCAAGCTGGGAGCTTTCCACCATGCTGTCACCACCTTAGACAAAAGAAAAATACGCTCTATAAAGCAGAAATGGCTTGAGAGGAAAGAACAAATACAAATCCGAGAGCTCAGATGTGTATTCTGTGCACTGATATTCAAATTACTTCGCACACACAAATAGCGTAAATTCTGTGCTCTGGTGATGACAGCTAGTGAGATGCTCCTTAGGTACTGGTTCAAACTGGAAAGCAAATCCATTAAGCCAGGTGAAGAAGCCCTGTGCCTGATGTTCTGCCCTCAGCTACCTGATACATGGTGAGGAGAGAAACCCAATTCCCCTTTCTGGCTGGCTGCGGTTTCTCCCATGCAGGACGGAGGCCCTCTGCTGGAAGAATGTGCACATCTTCAGGTAGAAGGAGGCTGAGCTTGGTGAGGGGAAGCCTTCCTAAGGAAGATTCTGGAGTGCGTGTGAGCTGTCTCTAGGCCTTCCCAGCCTGTTCCTGGACTGTGTTCTTCAGAATTCAGAATCAAGCTCTCCTCAGCTCAAAAGAATTCTGCTCATACACAGTGTCCAGAGCAGCTTCACAGTGCAGCAGGCCTGAGGCCGTGGGCTGGTCAGATGAGTGCGGCATCCAGGACAGCAGGGAAGGGGTGGCGCATTTTAAATACTAGAAATAGTCACAAGCACCCTAAATACCAAGTTCTTCAATTCTCACCAAGTAGTCTATAACAGACAGACATTTAAGTCACATACTCCTTAATCACTTCCTATTTGCCATTGAACAGGAAAGGAAAAGCTAAATGTTTAATCATGATAGCAAAGAAGAAAAAAGGAAAATAACATGTAAGAATTACATTCTAAATGCCATGAAATTCTCCAGTACGAGGAAGATGAACTAAACCCACATAACTGCTTTGATATTTCTAAACTATTAGTTTGTCATTAAAATGCTGAGGCCCATTAAATATCTAGAACAAACTGTTGCTTAAAGTTTTCACTCTAAGTTGAAAATCAGAGCGGCAAGGAATTCCCCTGGTTCTGAGGGTTTCCACAGACTCCTGACAGGAGGTCATTTACTCCACTTCAACACCCTTGACTGAGATGGTGCAATGATGTCAGAATTCATTATGGTAAGGTTTTTGCCAGCATCAAGCAGCACAGGCTCTGGCAAGGTGTCAGAACTTGGGTCGTCTCCTGTACTTTGCTTTCTGTGCTGGGTGTGTTTCCCTAGGGTTGGAACCGCTTCAACAACTCAGCTAAGACCAGGGAGGAAAGGGCCTGCAGTGTTCAGGACCTGCTGTACGCTCAGCCTGGCAGGCAACACCACCGCTGCTCCCTGCACCACTGCCGTGCCCAGCCCAATAGGTAGAGCTGGCAGCGTCCCTCGGCCTCCACTTGGTCACACTCACCTCTTTTCATAATGAGGTCAATCTCCTCTACCCTCCACCCACTCTGATGCCTTCTCTCCTCCCTTTTCTATCTGCTTTTGTTGTCCTCTATAATCTTATTCTTCTGGGGGCTCTCTGTGGCCTTCCTACGAGTCAGTGCTAGCCTCACAGCGATCTGCACACCTGAGAAGGCTCCAGCTCTCCACCACTTGGCCCTCCCTCTTTTTATTTTCAATTTTTTAAATTAAATTTCAAGTTAACATATAAATAATGGGCTATGGCATATATATCATCATCATCATCATTGCTCCTCTTCCCTCCTCCTGTTCTCCCCATCCTCCTCTGGCTGATACCTCCCTCTCCAAATGGTGCTTCCCTTCTTTCCCCTCTCAGAATCCCCTTTCTACTTTCATCTGTCTTATGTTCTCTCTCTCTCTCTCTCTCTCTCTCTCTCTCTCTCTCTCTCCCCCCCCACTCTCTCTCCCATCTCTTTCACACACACACACACACACACACACACACACACACACACACACACACACACGTGCTTATTCTCTCCTTCCCTTCCTCAAATGTCACCTTGTTATTCTTCACAACTGAATACAATTCTGCTGTATGTATGTATTCATGTGTACATCTATATATTTTCATTATATATTATTCTGCTGAAGGAGCTCTAGACTGGTTACATATCTTGGCTACTGTGCATATACCAGCAATAAACATGGACATGGAATTATCTGTGGTTGTTGACTTGAGAGTTCTTTGGGTACATGTCCAGGAATGGCATAGCTGGGTCATATAGCAGTTCTGTCTTTGGGTTGCTGAGGGATCTCTATACTGATTTCTACCAACAGTCAACAAACCTCACCAGCATTTGTTGTCCTCTGTTTTGTTGATGAAACATAACATTCTGAGTAAGGTGAGATGTAATGTAAAGCAGCTTTAATTTCCATTTCCTTGAGAGCTAAAGATACCAAAGTCTTTCTCAAAAGATGATTGGCTATCAGTGTTTTAAGACTTGTCTACTCAGTTCAATCGCCTATTAACTAACAGGATGATTGGGAAGCTGGGGGTCATTTTTTAAAAACAGTTCTTTATGTATTCTAGCTATTAGTCCCTCATCTAATGTTTATTTGGCATAGATAGACCCCCAATCTATAGTCTGTCTTAACTCTGGTGATTGCTTCCTTTGCTGTACAGCTTTTTAACTTATGCAACCCTAAGGAATTTTTCAATTTCTTAAAATTATCTCCTATGCTATGGGAGGGGTTTTTTGTGTGTTTTTTGTTTGTTTGTTTGTTTTTTCTTCAGAATGTTCCGTGTCAATATCTAAAAGGTTTCCCCCAGCAGCCTTGATGCTTTGGTTCTGATGTTAAGATCTCCCTCTTGAAGGTCCATCACTGCCACAGGCACCAGCTCCCTCTGTAGCTCTAAAGCAGCTTTTTCCGGTGCTGAGCTTCAAATTCACACTGTTAGCATAGGCATGCAATGGCATCATTTTTTTTTTACAACTCTGAACAGTTACAGCTCTTTGATATTATCTCCTGTGTCCTATCCAACAAGAGGGAGATATATTCAGTAAAGTGCCAGAGCTCCAACATCAGCTCCTAACAGAACAGGATGAAAGGACTTGAGAACCTTTCAGATTTGGATGGCTTAACAACGTCAAATTCAACATGTCTTTCTTTTATCCTTTCATTTCTTAGAAGACAAATAGAAAAAGATAAATTCTCTCCTTTACCATGTAGTATGTATGTATGTATGTATGTATGTATGTATGTATGTATATTTTGTGTGTGTGAGTGTTTTGCCTGCATGTATATAAGTGTACCCCATGCATGCAGTGCCCACAGAGGTCAGAAGAAGGCATCAGATACCCTGGAACAGTGAGCTGTAATGTGGGTTCTGGGAACTGAACCCAGGTCCTCTGCAAGAGCAATCAGTGTTCTTAACCCCTAACCATGTACTTCTAAATTATCTACTGACTTCCAAGTTTGGCTCAGGACAGTAATATAAATTGAGTTGTCATGAAAACTCAAAGTTGGGTTGCAAACAAGAGTCTTCATATTCAATATGAACCCTTTGGATGATAAGGAAAAGGGAGCCAGACCTTTCAGAGTAAACTTAAACTCGATTTTAACTCTCTGGTCAAGAATTTCTATGCAAAAACAATTATAAGATGAGTCAACAAAAACAGATCTCTTGAGCAAAGAAGCTGTTTGACTTTTTTCAGTTTCCTTCTTACTGATAGGCACTGAGCTGCATAAGAAATAGGTTGGTTTACCAACTAAGCATTTTCCTATTGAGCATTTTCCTGTCAGGTTCCAGCAGGTTCCTGAGGATGCTCTAGTGAACAGTGTGTGCCATCCCTGCTTTGTGGCACTGGGTGGTTTCACACACTATAAGAACAGAAGTGTTTCCATGACACAGATCTCCGTTTGGCTTTACTATATCCCAAGTTCTTGAAACAGCAGCTGGCTAGGTATCTGTCTAACCACCAGGAGCCGAATGACCAAATCCATGGAAGATGTGCTTCTGCCTGCCTCTTTGCCCTTCGACCTCACTAAGCCTAGGCTGGCAGATAGTACACTGACATACCCTCTTAATACCCTAGGCAGTGCTCTGTGTCCCGTGGAGGCCAAGCAGGCTTTCCTCCTATGCCACAACACACACCTGTCATGATTTTAAAGCAACAAGTTTCAGAGGCATGGACATGGATATGTCAAGGTTTGGAGGAGGGGAAAACTTGCAGTCTAGAAAACCCCTTCTGTCCTTGTACCTCCACAGGTTTCTCTTGGTGTCCAGAGTCTGAGGCACCAAAGCCAAGGTTTCACTTGGATGTTTCCTAGCTTCCTTTTGAAGAGGCAAATGCTTCTTCCTGGGGGTTCCCAGCACAGCTGCAAATGTACCTAGCAGCTCTAGCCAATGTTAGCTCACCAGACAAACTCAACACCTTGAGAGGAAAGTCTGGTTTTTAGTTTGTGTGGTGTGTGTGTGTTGTGTGTGTGTGTGTGTGGGTGTGTGTGTGTGTGTGGTTTGTTTGTTTGTTTGTTTTAGTACCTATCTCTCCTGGTCTCAACAGTCTCACAGAGCTGGCAGGACACCAGCTGATGGCCAGCAAGCCAGGAGACCCTCAAGAAAGAAAAGAGTGAACAGAAGCCTGCTTTCTGAAATCTCTTTCCTTGTCAATTTTTGTGACTACCAAGGAATAGCTAAAGCAGATTCCCCAGTATAGAAAGATATACTTAGCCCCCACTGTGGACACTGTCAACAATTAAAATGATAGAAACATAAAAATGTACCATTTATCTTCTGAAGGTCAATAGCCCTTAGTTCCCAGCTTGAGAATCTTGCTCCTCCTTCATGTCTATAATCCTTGGTATCATCTATTCTGAAAATGTGTGACATCAGAAGTAGATCTCCAGATAGGGAATGAAAACTGCATGCTTCCTGGTACCAAAGGACACTCAGGTTTCCCAGAGCAAAGCCTAGCTTCTCCCTCTGAACACACTCTTTGACTCAGATCCAGTGACATGCATTTGTGAAGACAGATGGCTTCTGTAGTCAGAGGCTAGGGATCAAACCCACAACCTTGGCCTCATTAGCAAAGGACTCTACAGAGCAAGCCAGCTGCAGCCTAGATATAGCAATGGAGGGTGTGACAGCCATGACAAACTGGGATGTGAACAAGCATGCCAGGCTTCTGGATGTCTCATCTCAACCTAATGAGAGCTGTAGTAGGCTTAACAACATTTTTTGGATGACTTCACCAACGGAGGCTTCCTCATGACAAATGTGAAGTAAAGTGTAAAACTGGTCAGCTGGCCAGGCAGCGTGAGGTAACATGAACACATCAAACGAGGCATAGAGGGTGATTTCTAGTTCATATCACATGGGCCATGTACATATCACATATCACAGGGACATAAAGGAATCCATTCAACACATATGCAAAACAACGCCCACAGTGAAAAAGTGAGCCCAGTGAGCAAACAGCTAAGGAGCCAGAGGGCTACAGACAGCTCACCTCTCTCCAAGCTCCTCCTTACACCCCAGACCCCAAATCTCTGAGGAACAAGAAACACAGGAAGATGCGTTCTGGCTTAAATCCTCCTTCCTTCTGACCTTTGAGAATAGTCAAAGGACATCAACATTCATCAAACCTGCCTCCATAGGAAACTCATCAGGGAGCCATAAACAAACCTTTCTCTCATGAACATAATTGTATCTTAACGATGTTGTACAATTTTCTCCAGGATTTATTTTTATTTTATAAGTGTTTTGTCTGAATGTATGAAAGTGTACTTTTTTGCATGCCTTGTGCCCACGGAGGCCAGAAAAGGGCCCTTGATTATCTGGATGTGGATGTTGGGAATTGAGCCTGGGTACTTTGCAAAAGCATCTTATCCACTAAGCAATCTTGCCAGCCCCTTAATGAGCTTCAATTTAATCCCAGAAGTCAAAAAGAATCCAATGAACTCTTGGATTCCTTAGTGTAATAATACTTTTAACAAACTAACCATGTGGATCTATCACAGGGGAAACTGCCTTTCCATGCATTTGTTTAGAATCCTTGTATTTATCTGTAAACTTAAATTATGAGAGATGAAACAGTACTAAGACTCTGGAGCCAAACCTCATGGGTTTAAATCTTCTGTAAGGGGAACCGCTGTCTCCATTTTCTTATTTATTTTACAGCTCACTGATTTTCGATAAAAATAGAAAGTGAATTAAATGCTTGAAGGAATTGTTTTTTAAATGCCACTCATCACTAAGGCTATAATCCTCCGTGATGGCTAGTTTTACATCAGTGTCGGCTACAGTCATGTTGGAGGAGGAAGCCTCATTGAGAAAATGCCCCCACCAGACTGGCTTGTGGATGACCCTGTGGGGGCATTTTCTTGACTGATGATTGATGATGAATGATTGATGTAGGAGGGACTAGGTCACTGTGGACAGTGAAACCCTTGAGCTGGTGGTCCTAGGTGTTATAAGTAAACAGTCTGAGCAAGCCATAAAGAACACGCAGTATAAAGAACTTCCCCATGGCCTCTGCATCAATTCCTGCCTCCAGGTTCCTGCTTTGAGTTCCTACCCTGAATTCCTTGAATGATGGACAAAAAATTGTGAGGTATAACCAATCTTTTCCTCCCCAAGTTTCTCTTCATCATGGTTTTTAATCACAGGAAAATCCTAATTAAGACATCTTCAAAAGTATACCATTGGGGGAGGGGTAAATACTAGAATCTACCTTCCAATTTATAACACAGGACAATCTTTATTTCTTCAGAATCATTAAACTTTGAAGAAAAAAAAAATGTCATTCCCTAGTTGACTCCCTCACTCCCTTTGTTAAGGTTTCAAAAGCCAACTATGCAATGACTAGCCCATGAAGATTCTAATTCCCAGGTCAGGCCTACGATGATAAAAGACAACAGCCAGGGCCAGTGAGATGGCTGAGGGGGTAAAGGCCATGGCACACACATGCCTAGACGCAAACACACACATACACACACACACACACACGCACACACACACACACACACACACACACACACTCATAATTAAGTAAAAGATAAGTGATGTCATGTGAAACAAATAAGAAACTTTCTGGTCCATGTGCTCACTCTCCGGGGAAGGTGATGGCGACACTGGTGCTCTGGGGGAAGAGGGTGAGTTCCAGATAATCTTAACACTGAACATGAGGGGAATCACAGTGTTTAGGAAGTGACTTTTTACTATCCTATCTCACCATAGGCATCTGGGGACTGTTCTGAACTGATGAAGAAGGACCAGAGCAAACCAAAGACTGGAGTTGGCAATGAAATTTTATAAGATTTTATAAGCCTGTAACACAAAAATACAAAGAGCAGAGTAAATCCCAGAACATTATATTTACTCTACCACAACAAGTGCCTGCTCAGACCCATCTAAGTGGAACACAGGCTGGGCCTCCAGAGTCTGCGCTGTGAGGTGAGCCCAGTCAATTACAGAGCATCACTGAGCTCCAAGCCAATCGAGTGTTTACTTTAGAAGACAATGCTAGTGGAGAAGCAAGCCAGTCCAGAAGGCAGGAATCCTAACAATCTAAAGACTCATCAGCTCTGGGCAGTAAAGTCACAAAAAGGTACTTGTTACCATCCTATTTTCCCAGTGTCTTTCACCATGGGGACGGAGAGAAGAAAAGGGTCCTTCCAAGGGAAGCACATGTACTCATGCTCAAAGTTCAGGTGCAAGGACAAGAGTATACTGTGCACTTCAGTGAGTGGAAAACAGACACTGCATTTCCAAATTAACACAGGACAATACTCCAAAGCTAAGACAAGCGAATAAAAGAAATCTAAGAGAACATCTGAAGGAATATTAAGACCTTTAGACACTGAGAAACCATGATCCAACAGCCCTAAGGATTTGAGCAGTAGCAGTAGGGGTAGATAACAAAGGACCTTGGGATGGGAAGCAGTGGAAAGCTGACGGCGCCCTTGGGTCCTAAGCCAAACTCTACCCACAAGCAGCCTACAGACACTCAATTACTAACAGTAGAAAAGGAAGGACTGTGACATTAAACTGTTGAGTAAAGCGCCCTGTGTTCTCCGTGGGGAAAGAATGAAGCAGCATGTGGGTTGAGGAAGTGTGGTGCCTGTGGGCTCCCCAAGCACCCTTGTTGTCCCAGATAGAAGCTGGGAAAGGTGAGTAATTTAAAATTAGAGAGGAAGAAAAGGGCAGACTTGAGGTGGTCATGAGAAAGGGGGAGACAGGAATGGAGTGTGAGATGTGAGGCATGAGGAGACACAGACCAGGAGGAAAGGGCCAGACACCAGACTGACACAGAGGAAAGAACGCACTATCAGCTCTCTCCTGCTTTTCCTCACCTGAGAAAAGGAACAAGTGCCTCCCCCTAATGGGGGTCGGGAAAGCACCCCAAAGCCCTGACCTGCTACTCAAAACCATCACCCTCACCTCTCCCTACCATTTGCCAACTCCCACCACCTACCAGCTGGCCCTCCACTGCACACAAAAACATTTACTGGGTGAAAGCCAAAAGTAGGCACTATGATGCTTGGTTTAATAATAAACACTGTGAAATCAATGCTGATTTCCCTTATATGCTACATCAAAAATCTTCTCATGTGTACTTTTAGACGTGAAGATGGAGAAATATGTCCATGGCCACTGAGTCAATAAACAGAAAATTTAGGATTAACCCAAGCCCAGTATAGTTTCAGTAACTAGAAAGTTGAAAGATGGCCCTGTCATGATGACAGACCAGACATTGACTTGAGAACACAGCTAATTCCCAGAAGACAAAGCCAAGCTCACTCAGAGGCAGGAGAGCACATAGAAGACTGTGCTTGGACTACACCTTGAGGCTAGGAGACCAGGGGAGAGCTGGGAGTTCTGCAGAATGGTCTCTGCCTCCAGCAGAAACACTGCTCAGAAGATGGTCAGCTGATGAAAGAGATGCTGTTCTGACTAGCTAGTGGAGAAGTGGGTCTGCATGTACTTCACCAGGATAAGCTTCTAAAGAGTGTTCTCTACCACACAGTGCTTCGTCCATTTGACTCTTCCTAGACAGAGGACATAATCAGTCTAGAAGGTGGTGGGCACGTTTCCCTGCGCATTATAGAAAAAGACCCACTACATGGTATCATTCATGCCACTCTTTCATCATGAGAGGGCAGACGATTCACTCTTCTGGGCACATCTTGGTCCTTGTAAGCTGGGACAGAAGCAGAATAAGACACCCTGAGATAATGTCACCAAGGTCACCATCATCTTCTGCTGAGGTGACTCTGTGCATCCTTCCAAGTGGCTTCCCACCCACCTGCTAAGGCAGGTGGGAACTTGTTTCCTCCACAAACTTAGGAAAGAGTTCCAAAGAGAAAGGTGAGCCCAGCCTACCAGTTCAGCAAGCTGAGTGTGACCTGGGAGCCAACCCTTTCTGGATACTGCTCTGTCCTACCTTTTTTTCCCTCCATTAATTATTTACTTTACATCCCGATGGCTGCCCCCCTTCTAGTGCCCCCCTCACAGAGCCCATCCCCCATCCCTCTCCCCTTATCCTTTTGAGAGGGTGCCACCTGGGAATTCCCCACCCCCTGCCCCGACACATCAAATCTCTGCAGGGTTAGGCACATCCTCTCCCACTAAGGCCAGGCCAGGCAGGTCAGTTGGATTCCACAGACAGGCAACAGCTTTAGGGACAGCTCCTGCTTCAGCTGTTGGACCCACATGAAGACTGAGTCAAACATCTGCTTCATATGTGCCGGGGCTCACTACAGCCTGTGTACACACTTTGGTGGGTGGGCTCAGTCTCTGAGAGCCCCCAAGGGTCCAGGTTTGTTGACTCTGTTGGTCTTCCTGTGGAGTTCCTATCCCCTTCAGGGCCTTCAATCCTTCCCCAACCTCTTTCATAAGACTCCCAGGGCTCTCTCTGTTCAATGTTTGGCTATGGGTCTCTGTTCCTGTTTCAGTCAGCTGCTGGGTGGAGTCTCTCAGAGGATAGTTATGCTAAGCTCCTGTCATGTATGCCCTTTTGGATCTGGGTCACCTCACTCAGGGTGGTATTTTCTATAGATTGGGAAAAGATCTTTATTAACCCTACATCCAACAAAGGGCTAATATTGAAAAAATAAGAACTCAAGAAGTTAGACTCCAACAAACCAAATAACCCAATTAAAAATGGGGTACAGAGCTAAACAGAAAATTCTTAACACAGGAATCTCAAATGGCTGAGAAGCACTTAAAGAAATGTTCAACATCCTTAGTCATCAGGGAAATGCTAATCAAATTGACTCTGAAAGTCCACTTTACATCTATCAGAATGGCTAAGATCAAAAAACTCAAGCAACAGTACATGCTGGTGAGGATGTGGAGAAAGAGGAACATTCCTCCACTGCTGGTGGGACTGTAAACTTGTACAACCACTGTGTACAGTGAAATCATTCTGGCAGTTTCTTAGAAAATCGGAAATAGCTCTACCTGAAGATGCAACTATACCTTTCCTGGGCAAATACCCAAAAGATGTGCCACCATACCACAAGGACATGCTCCACTATGTTCATAGCAGCCTTATGAGTAATAGCCCAAAACTGGAAACAACCCAGATGTCCCTCAACTGAAGAATGGATACAGAAAAGTGGTACCTTTACACAATAGAAAACTATTCTACCTTAATTGGTCCCTCATTTATTTTTAAAGGCTATTTATTGTATAAAATATACAAACAGAAAGCCACAAAAAGCAAATTTATTATTTATTATAAGGCAGGTATCCTTGTAACTACCATGCAAGCATTTAATAAGAGAAAAAAGACTATTGCTCACTCTATCCCAATATACAGGCCTTTAACACCCAAAAGCGACACACAAAGGTGTATATGAAAGCAAGTGACAAGCCAGGAAGCTGCGTCCTCCATGTTACTGCCGTGAGTTCCTGCCTTGGCTTCACTTGATGATGGACTATGATGTGGAAATATAAACCAAATAAACCCACTTCTCACCAAGTTGCTTTTTGTCATGGTGCTTGCCACAGCAACAGAAATCCTAATTAACATAAGAATTTAATTTCCTAGACACTGAGTGAGAGTTTATGAATCTAAACATATAAACCTGTTGCAGTTTTTTTAACCCTTCTAAAATTCGAATTACTCCATATTTGGCCCAAGGCCTTGTCACATGACTTAGAAGACTTTGCTTGTCACATGACTTAGAAGACTTTGCTTGCTGCCTTGTTGTCACATGATCTAGAAGACATCAATAGTTCCCTTGATGTCTGGACCCATGTAAAAGTATACAAGGCTCATTGTATATATTCCTGTCCTCGATATAGAATGAAATTTCTATTTTACTGGAATATAGATTTCAAGATTACTATCTGGGAATCACGGATGTTCACGGCCGTCCCCTTGGATGGGCCAGTCCCCTTGGCCAGCACCTCTCACCCACACTCACAGAAACCTCTTGGCTTCCTACTGACATTTCCAATTCAATCACTCAAATTTATAACTATGGTTTTCCTTTGGATATTTCTATGTTAAATCATATGCTAAGAACTCTAGTTCTCAAGGACACAGGGATGATAAGATTAGAGATCCGATATCTAATTGCTTTTTTCTACGTTACATGAAGACGGTTTAGGCTAGCAATACCACTAATAATAAATGTGAGTGCTAGATGGTTTTAAATTACTTCTATTTTCTGCATATGATGTCAGCATTCTCTTTGCGTTTCTAATTTATGTACTATATGCATTCCTAGATCAAATTGTATTAGCTATGAGACATGCAAAAAATAGAAAAGCATAACCAAGCACAGAAAATAAAAAAGACAAATTCATTCTAAACTGGCCAACATGCAGACTTCTACACAGGATTCGTATGATCAAAGAATTTATGGAAATGATCATTTTTAAACATATTTTGAGACAGTATCTACTTCTACTTACTTTACTTTTATGTATGTTGACGTTTCACCTGCATGTGTTTCTGTGTGGGGGTGCCAGATCCCCTGGAACTGGAGTTACAGAAGGTTAGGAGCTGCCATGTGAAACTGCATACTCTAGAAGGGCAGCCACAGCTCTGAACCATGGAGGCATCTCTCCAGCCCCAGAAATGATTATTTAAAGTTTTAAAACACAGCTAATGTGGTACAGATACTGTTAAGAAGCACTAAAGAGAGAAAAGCAGGAAGACTAAGTTCAAGTCCAGCCTGGGCTACATGAGACCTTACCTATAAATGAGTAAATGACTAAATAAACAGGAATTTTCAGTCAGTACATGGAAACTGTAAGCAGACTTAATAGGAGCAGTCAGATGACAGAATAAATAAAAAGAAATTCACTAATATGCAGAATGGAGACTGGAGAAAACTGAACAGCAACGTACAATATAAAGCCCCAAAAGATAAAAGGCATGGCAAAAGCTTTAAAGGCACAGCATCCAAATAATGAGTCCCACACAGGGAACAGCATGGAGACACTGGGGAAGAGATGCTCAAAGTGCTGAAAGAAAAAAGCACCAACCAAGACTTCTCTGCCCAGTAAAACTATCTTTCTGAAATCAGCACAGAATAAAGGCACTCTCAAAAAAAAAAAAAAAAAAAAAAAAAAAAAAAAAAAAACAAGAAGTGACAGAATTCATAAAGTACAAACTTGCAATATAAAATTTTAAGAAAGTCCTTCAGACTACAAGAAAATGCCACCAGATGGTAATACAAATCTCCAGGAATAAACTAATAACAGCAGCTAAATGTCAATATATGGTAAATATAAAAGACTACATCATTTCCTAATTTTTTTCTTTTTAAAAGTTCTACTTTAAAAAGAGGGCATAAAGAGGAACTAATACTGAATTGCTGTGCTTGTAGCATAAAGACAGTACTAGTGTCAAGAGAAGGGAAACGCTCAGCAGTTGAGAGCACCAGCTACTCTTCCAGAGGATCCAGGTTTGATTTCCAGCATCTTCTTGGCTGCTCACAATCTTCTCCCATTTCAGGGGATATGACATCCTCTTCTGGTCTCTGCAGGCTCTGCCTTCGAATGGTGAGCATACATACATGCAGGCTAAACACTCATACACATAAAATAAGTTCTGAAAACCTAAATTTTTAAAAGGATAAAATGAAACTATATTGGAGTAAATTAAGTCATTATTTTTTGTTTTGTTTTTTTTTTTAATTTTTTTGTTTTTTTTTAATTTTTTATTTTTTTAAAATTAAATCATTATTAATATGGAATATGGTTGGTGAGACGGCTTATTGGGTAAGGCTATTTACCACCCAGCCTGACAACCTGAGGTGGTTACCTGGGACCTCACATGATAGACAGGAGGAGAGAAACAATTCTCATAAGTTGTCCTCTAACTCTCCTGGCTCACTTGGATGGGGGAATAAAAATATAACAAATTTAAAAAATACTGTGATAATTAATATGCCTATTGTAATCCATAGAGGATTCATTTTTTAAAAAGCCCCCAAAACTAACAAAGGAGCAGGGCATGTGGTTCACGGCTGTGGTCCTAACACCCAGGTGGCTGAGGCAAGAGGATCGTGAGTTTGAAGTCACCTTGGTCAACATAGTGAGACAAAAAACAAAACAAAAACCCAAACCCAAAAACAAACAAAAAACCCAAACAAACAAAAAACAAAACCCAGAAACAAAGAACAACAACAAAAAAATCAGTGTAAAGCCAACATTTCAATAGTTATATCGGGTTAATATGAGGAAATATTCACTGAAAAAGCAAATAAATTTATGGGATTAAGAAGCAACATTAAATATGCTTCATGTTGGAGCTACAGGGAGACAATTTCATTCAAAGGCATAGACAGGCTGAAAAGACATCAAACAACACAGCACTGAAAACTGCAATTGTAAGGGAGGTGGAACAGCTTTATTAATAGTAGATAAGACAGACTTCAAATCAAAAACATGAGAGACAAAGAGTCATCTTTTGAACTCCAGATAACAGCACAGTGAACGAGAAAGACTAAAGGCTGCTCTCTAGAACAGGAGTAAGATAGGGATGCCTGCTTCTCTGAACTGAATGGAGGATTCTTATCAGTGTGATAAGGCAAGAAATAAAGGTATCCAGATTCTGAAAGACTAAGCAAAATTGTCTACTTCCCAGATGGCCTAATCCTCTATGTAAACAACCTAAGCCATATTTTAAACTATTAACTATTAACAGGAGCAGGTGATATGGCTCAGAGGACAGGGGCTCTTGCCGACAAGCCCAGCAACCCACGTTGGATCTCCAGGACTCACATGATAGCATTAGAGAACTGACTCCCACAAGTTATTCTCTGACAATTCACCTACACATAAACACACAAAATAAATACATTTGAAAAAGAACTATTAATGAGATTATCACGTTTGCAGACTACAACATCCACATATAAAAACTCAATATTGTATTAAATAAAAAGGACAATTTGAAAATGAAAATAATGAAAACAATTCCATTCACAGTGGCTTAAAAGCAAACCAAAGAAACTCAGGAATAAAGTTATAAAAATGTAGAGCTGTACCCTGGGTGATATAAAACACCATTTGCTTGTAGTGGGGCACCCACGCATGCCCTGGTGTGCATATATACAGAAGTCAGAGGGTGTGAGCTTCTCAGAAGCTGTCACACCTTAGTTTTTTTAGACAAAGTCTCTCATTTTGACCTGTGCTTGTAGATTCAGCTAGGTTGGCTGTACAGCAAGTTCCATGGATCCACCCATCTCCATCTCTCCAGCACTGAGATTACAAACACACGCCACATGCCTGGCTTTTAAAACATGGGTTCTGCATCCAACCCCTTGCATGTGCATTAGAGACTATGCTGTCTCCCCAGCCACTTACGAAGTATATTTTTAAAAATTATTTGTTTATTTTGTGTATGTGTATGTACACGTGTATGCAAGTACATGTGGAAGACAGAGGCCAATGTTGAGTGTTTTCCTCAATGGTTAACTTCTTAAAGATTTCTTTTTATTCTTTTTAATTTATGTGTATGGGTATGTGTAAGTTGCTACATGTGTGCTGATGTCTATGGAGGTTGAAGATAGCATCAGATTGCTTGAAGTTGGAGTTGTAGGCCATTGTGAGCTGCCTGATGTGGATGCTGGGATGAACACAGTTGTTCTGGAAGAGCAGCAAGAGCTCTTAAGCACTGACCTCTCTACTTCTCTACCGTATTTTTTTAAAGATAGAATCACTTTCTAAACTTGAGCTCACTGACTAGACTGGCTGGCCAGTGAGCCCCAGGAATGCTCTTGTCCCCACCTTCCCAGGGCTGCAGATACAGACACGGGCTGCAGTGCCAACTTTCTATAAAACATTTTAGAGAAATCAAAACTATTCTAATTGGAGAGTCATGGGATTGGACCATCTGCTACAATAAACTTAGGTTTAATTGTGAGCATGTAAAGCCCACATTCATCTAGACAGTCAGTGTAGTCCTTACCAAAATGCTGGCAGGGTTTGTTGAGGTAGAAAGATGACAAGCCTAAAACTTTTATGAAAATGTCAAAAACTGAAAACAAGCCAAGTGTGGTGACACATGCCTTTAATTCCAGTTCGAGAGTCAGAGAGAGGCAGACAAATCTCTGAGTTCTAGGCCAGCCTGATCTACACAGTAGGTTTCAGGACAAAGCTATGTAACAAAAAGATCCTGTCTCAAAACAATAATAAAACACCAAGATTCCCCCCCCCCCCAAAAAAAAAGCTGGAAATAGCCAAAATAATTTTGAAAAAAAAATTAGAGGATCTATCGTACTAAGTGTCAAAGTTTATAATACAACTGCAGTATTTCAGACAACGTGGCTTAGCGTAAGTATAACAACACATAGTAACGAGGGGGAGAAACCCCAGAAATGAATAGTGAGCATCTGTTAACTGGGTTACTTCCCACTAAAGGGTCACAGCAATTCAACAGGAAAAGAGTGTACTTCTCAACAGACGGCACTTGGACTACTGGACGGTCGGTCCATGAAAAACATCACTAGGGCTCACCTTACACCATATGCAACTATCATCTCTAAGCAGACTAGAGACCTGAAATAAAGGCCAAACCAGTAGAGCTCTGGAATAAGACACATTGTTTAGACTTAGACATACTAATAAAAGAAGATCTACAAAATAAAAGTTGATTAAATGGACTTTATCAAAATGAAACCTTTGTTCTCTTCACCTGACACCATTAAAATGAAGGTGTAAGTCACAGGCAGACCACATTCATAAAATATCGATCTGATATCCAGACTGTATAAAGAATTCTTGCCACTCAATAAGAAAACCAAATGGAAAACTGAGCAAAACTCTAAGTAGATGCTTCACCTGTGACTTTATATGTCACTGCAGAAGACAAAGAGACAGCCAATCGGCATGTGAAAGCTGCTGATGTTGTTACTCTCTAGGTAAACAGACACACATTAAAAGCAGTAAGATGACAAATGCATTACAATGGATCTAATTAAAAGACCTGACACTATCAAGTGTTAAAGAGAATATAAAAAAGCTGGACCCCTTGTTAACTGCTGGTGGAAATGTAAAATGGAATTGCTGCTTTGGCAAAGAGTTGATCAATTTCCTAAAAAGCTAAACAAACTTACCAACTCCTGACCTAGGAATCAACACAAAGGCATGGAAACATTCTCCAAGGTTTGTACACAGTGTTCACAGAGCATTTTCTATAGTGGCTCATAGATGGCAAGAGAAACGCCCATCAGTTGGTGAATGGATAGTGAGTGACATGTAACTCAAGGTGCAATGGAATGAGCATTTGCATCCGAGGGCTGGAGATACTTGGTTAGCAAAATGCTTGCTTCACAAGTATGAGTTCAGATCCCCCCACCCCTGGCCCCAAACCATAAAACAAGCCAGGGATGGTGGCATTTATCTGTAACCCAGCAATGGTAAGATGGGAAAGAGACTGGCAGACCCCTAGAAGCTTGAGGGCCAGGTAGCCTAGCCTACATGGCGAAGCTCCATGGCCACTGAGAGACCTTCTGAGGAAAGGTTCCTAAGGAATGATAGTCAAGGTTGTCCTCTGACCTCTACTTGTACGCACAACCATATGTACACATACAAACCCATTCACACGAGTGCACACGTAAACAAACACACACAGCCATGCACAAATATATGAGCATCACACGCACACATGGGAATGCACTTCACATATATGCTACAATATAGGTAAATTTCAAAACCATACTGAAAGAAGGGGAACACAGCAGACTATACATACTGTGATTACATTTATATGAAATTTCTTTCTTTCTTTCTTTTTTTTTTTTTTTTTTTTTTTTTGGTTTTTCAAGACAGGGTTTCTCTGTTTAGCCCTGGCTGTCCTGGAACTCACTCTGTAGACCAGGCTAGCCTCGAACTCAGAAATCTGCCTCCCTCTGCCTCCCAAGTGCTGGGACTAAAGGCGTGTGCCACCACTGCCCAGCTGAAATTTCTACTAAAAGTTGTAGAGACAGAACATCTGCAGTTGCCCGGGGCTAGGAGTAGACTGGAGATAGAATCAGTGAAGTCATTTCAAGATTCAAAGTAACCAACTACAAGGGCCCATCAACCAGCCACTCAGAGACAGCCAGGATACAAATGATGCCAAAGAGAGGCAGAAGGAAAAAGATCGGGAAGAAAGGTACAGTGTGTTCGTGCCAACTCAGAGAACTACTAAACACACTGTGTATGACAGCTGAGAATGTAAACCTAAAATAGAGAGGAAGGTGAAACAGCAAATGTCAATTAGAAACACTAATTCACCATCTTTAAATCTCATCAGATACAGGGTTTTGCGAGAACACACAGACACAGGTTTCCATCTTGGTGGGCAGAGCTACAGTAGCCATTGTCATAGCAATAAAAATGCAGGTACCTGTGAGACGATGGGCCATTCTTTCTCTTATTTTAACAGAAAGTTCTAATAATACCTAAGAATTATGTTGCAGTCATCTTCTGGCCCTTAGCTCAGCTTTTCTTTCTACAATTTTAACTGTTGGCTAAAAATATTTCTGCAAAACAAGAATGGTGAGAATGGCAATGTAAAAAGGAAGAAACAAGGAGCCATCTCTGGAGGATGCTGGGGCCTCTTCTGTCTTCTCATAAAGAAAAAGGAGCCATCTCTGGAGGATGCTGGGGCCTCTTCTGTCTTCTCATAAAGAAAAAGGAGCCATCTCTGGAGGATGCTGGGGCCTCTTCTGTCTTCTCATAAAGAAACAGGAGCCATCTCTGGAGGAGCCTGGGGCCTCTTCTGTCTTCTCATAAAGAAAAAGGAGCCATCTCTGAAGGAGCCTGGGGCCACTGGTGTCTTCTCATAAAATATATACTTTTACTTGACATGTGAGCTAGGGAAGGCAGAAGCGGGCTAACGCGCTTCCTTCTAGGCAAGCGCTGGAGCAGCAATGCCCATACTGTATACATCACTAAATCACCACGACTGCTCCCTACAGGCTCAGTGAGGGCAAGCTTGCCTTTCTTCTTCCCCAGACAGGTTGTGAATTCCTCATTAACAGCAACTTATGTCAATTACCTCAAAGGTCTACTCTTGAGACATGGCTATAAAGACCATGCTAAATGCTTGTGTGCCTCTATATCCAACTTCACTCCATGAGGTTTCAACTGTATGTTTAAGGTCTTCAAAAAATTAGGGTGTGGGAAGCTGTGGGAGCAAGCACCTTAAGGCACTAAAGCCATGAAAATCCTTTCCCACTGTGGGAGGTCCACATAGTCCAGAAAGAACAGGTGGCATGGGGCCTGCTTGAGGCACTCTAACAATGCCAGCATTACCACAGACATCCTCCAAGATCAGACACAGGCAGGGAGCCAAAGATCCCAGGAAATATGTTCCATTTGCTAGAGTCCAGGAAACTCTGTGATTAGTCTGAATGAGAATGTCTCCCATAGACTCATGTCCCTGAACACTCAGTGCCCACTTGATGGCACTACTTGGGGAGTTATGGGACCTTTAGGAGGTAGAACAATTCCTGAGGAAGTACGTCACTAGAGGTGGCCTTTCAGGGTTGACAGTCTCGTCCAACTTCCTGCTTACACTCTCTGCCTCCTGTGTGTGGTTGAGATGTGACTCTCAGCTTCCTGCTCTTGTCACCATGGCTTCCTCAGCTTATGGACATCTAGTTCTCTGGAACACAAAGCCAAAATAAGCTCTTCCTTAAGCTGCTTTTTGTTGTGGTGTCTATACCAGCAGCCAGCAGCAAAAAAGTAACTAATATAGATACTCCATCCTCCTTCAGCAGGGAACTGCTCAGGATGACCCCTTGTCTCCATCCTCCTTCAGCAGGGAACTGCTCAGGATGACCCCTTGTCTCCATCCTCCTTCAGCAGGGAACTGCTCAGGATGACCCCTTGTCTCCATCCTCCTTCAGCAAGGGGACTGCTCAGGATGACCCCTTGTCTCCATCCTCCTTCAGCAGGGAACTGCTCAGGATGACCCCTTGTCTCCATCTTCCTTCAGCAAGGGGACTGCTCAGGATGACCCCTTGTCTCCATCCTCCTTCAGCAGGGGACTGCTCAGGATGACCCCTTGTCTCCATCCTCCTTCAGCAGGGAACTGCTCAGGATGACCCCTTGTCTCCATCCTCCTTCAGCAAGGGGACTGCTCAGGATGACCCCTTGTCTCCATCCTCCTTCAGCAGGGAACTGCTCAGGATGACCCCTTGTCTCCATCCTCCTTCAGCAAGGGGACTGCTCAGGATGACCCCTTGTCTCCATCCTCCTTCAGCAGGGAACTGCTCAGGATGACCCCTTGTCTCCATCTTCCTTCAGCAAGGGGACTGCTCAGGATGACCCCTTGTCTCCATCCTCCTTCAGCAAGGGGACTGCTCAGGATGACCCCTTGTCTCCATCCTCCTTCAGCAAGGGGACTGCTCAGGATGACCCCGTGTTAGCCTCAGCACATCCCCACCACATCTAAGAGGAAGAGCAGAGACCCAACTTCCAGGGAGCTGCTCCAGGCTACCTTTTTCTTCTCATATTCCGCTCCCCTCAGCACACTACTCGGCATCTCTTATTAATAAATACATACTGATTAATCAGTTTTAAGGAAGGTATATGACAATGAGCTATAAGCCATAGCTACTTCTGTCTAAATGCCAGGCTCCGTTGAAGGTGCAGATCTCTCCCCAGACAAAACAGTGACAAGTTCCTGTCGAGTAGCATCTTTTAGTAAACTGAGGCAGACATGAACACAGTAAGCAACAAACAAGCAGCAAGCAAGCAGAGAACAAGGTGGACAGAGAGCAGCAGGCTCCTGCTGCCCCTTAGAAGCTGACCTTGGATTAACTTTCAATTGTCTTCCCTGGAAACCTAGTAGAGATAAAATGCCATTTATGTTACTGAGCAACAAGGCTCACTATAGCAATGCCTCTGATTAATAACTTACATGTGGACCAATAGGAGTTAAAGGCCCTGAGGGAGACAATAGCTTTAGGCACCTACTGAGTGTGCTTATCACTCCTGCCCTGGGCAGATGCTACTGACGGCTCTGAAATCCCAGGCTAGGCAGACAGCACACTTCGCTGACAGAGATGGACAGAAAGCAGTTCTGGGCAGCTGAGGCCCGCTGAGAACACTCAGCCCATGCTGCTCTCTTGACTCTTGTGCACACATCTAGACAGATGGGTCCTGTTTTAGTTTCTTTTCTGTTGCTGTGATAAGATTCTAACCAAAAGCAACTTTGGTTGGCAGCAGCTTATTTGGCTTACACTTGTAGGTCAGGAAAGTCAGGGCAGGAACTTAAGCAGGAACTGGGAAGAATCCATCAAGGAACGCTGCTTACTAGCTCACTCCCATCCTTGCTCCTAATAAGCTCATGCTCACCCAACCAGCCTTCTCACACAGCCCAGCCCTCTGTCTAGGAGTGGTGCTGCCCGGAGGCTCCGGCACACTGATCCGGTCAATCCTCACAGACATGGGACCTGGGCAGTCTCTCAGTTCAGAGTGCACACTGATCCGGTCAATCCTCACAGACACGGGACCTGGGCAGTCTCTCAGTTCAGAGTCCCTTGGATGATATAGATGGTGTCAAGCTGACAGCTGAATCTAACTAGGACAGGAACCACATGTGGCCAGCAGCATTCCGGTAGGTCAATATTTAACAGATCCAGAGAAGACCATCTGAGAGGCACAGTTCATTGTGAAGCTGTTGCTGAGCAAACTGGTGCTGAAGAGAACAAACGCAGACAACAGGCTGGCTTGCTTGGACGAGATGCCTGAGGACCTTCTCACCCACACCTCGGCCCTACTTCATTAGTGATTGGTCACTGGTGCACTTCAGGCTTTCTCACTTGTTCAGAAAAGGAAAGACAACTCCCAACCCATCACATCTAGGGCAATCTCATATAAAAATGGCTCAGCATTGTACCTACTTTAAAACACGATGAATGGATTCCTCTTTCAAAACAAGGGTTTGTCTAGCTGCTTACCACCTTACCTCAAACAGGTGACTGTCACAACACATCTGAAATTCATGGACAGTGACCAGTACTCTTCTACAGACACTGTGTGCTTCCTAAAATCATTTCCTCACATCACACCCCTCCCCCCATAGTACAGATCAAGAACTGGTCTGCACACACTACACTGATATGTGTGCCCTTCCCAGGGGAATAAATCTCCATTTAGATCAAGAGGCATTAGGAAATGATCCCCCCCCAAAAAAAATCAAGGTAACTCTAATTTTTTTAACACCACATTATATGATTTTCTTTGAAAAGAAAAGCTATAAGACAAAAGAAAGAAAAATAGTATTGTCTGTTTTTCCCCTTTCTTAAAAGGCTTAGTTCATTTGTAATTATTTATTTTCTTGATGGACTGGAAATTCCACAGGGACCATTTGCTATCTGGATCATAGTCCAGATCTTAAACCTTAAAATAAAGTTCTGACAGATGAATAAATACTTAAATGAACAGGCAGACACACACACACACATACAGAGAGAGAGAGAGAGAGAGAGAGAGAGAGAGAGAGAGAGAGAGAGAGAGAGAGAGAAAGAGAGAAATATCACCTTTCAGGGAGTCTTCATAGTTTAATGGTAGGAGGAAAGGGGCAGTATACAGCTGAGAAAACCTGCTCTGGGATGGGTCTTTATGAGATGCAGTTAACATCCCAGTTAGCTCAGCCCTCCCTCCATTGGAAGCCTACAGTGACCTACCCATTCCTCTGGAACCAAGATCAGATAAGCATGGCTGCCCCCAGCTTGGACAGCAGTAACAAAGCTTTTAGAGAACAGGATCCTGCCACTCTTACAGTTAAGTGTATTGGTGAAGCACTGAAAGCAACTGCCTGTGGCAATATTTCATCACAGAGAACAGTAGATTTTGAGTTTCATCATTAAAACTGATAAGGACTCTTTTGTCTTCATAATCAAGTGTTGATGGCATGAATGGATGACACTGACCCAAGGCCACATTTAAACATAACAAAGATTTGATTGGTTCTTTTTATTACAGATGTCTGAGATTTCTTGGTTCTCAGTCATGGAGAGCTGGTAGAGATGCCCTGAGTCCTGTGACAGTTCCAGGACTTCCTCAGCCACAGCTGCCTCTAGTCCCATCACTCTGAAACAGCCCAAGTGAGATGCTTGACAGGGGACCATCAGTCAAGTCTTCCAGATATGTGAGTGCCCTAGTGACATGGCATGTCCAGAGTGGCCTCAGCTGGAAGATACAGAAAGGGATCCGTACCTACATCCTACTCTACCAGAGACACCTCTGAAGCTGAAGACCAGACAGACTCCTCCTCTCTCCACACCGCACTGCTCAGTGAGGTCCATGTGGAAACAGGATTCAACCTGTAACCACGAAGCCACATAAAACAAACCAGTCCAACTGAAATGGAGGCATGGGTCTGTGGGCGCTAGACTCTTGCCACATGAACTACCCTGCCCTCATCTTCATAGCACTCCACTTTCATGATCTAACAGCTTCTCTAAACATACTCCTTAGCCTGGTGTGATGTTAGACAACTATGCCCCAGAGGCTCACATGCTTGGAACACTTGATCGCCTCCTGGTGGTGGTGTTTGTGGAGGTCATGGAGCCTTGCTGGAGGAAGCATGTCACTAAGATTGGAGTGTGAAAGTTTACAGCCTCATGCCCCTTCCAGTTCACTCTCTCTGCTTAGTGTTTAGGAGTAAAGGTGTGATCTCACAGCTTCCTGCTCCAGCTACCTGCTGATCTGCCTCTTCTTATGGACTTTCCCAAACCAACTCTTCCTTCTATAAATTGCTCTTGGCTGTGGTGTTTTATCACAACAGTAAACTAATACACCTGGCTTGTGATCTCCCACCACCTTTCCACTGCCCACCCTGCCAGCAGGAATTCTATGTGGAGAAGGCAAGTGTAAAGGGAAACTGCGCTTCCCAGGGCAGGCGGCTGACTGCGTATGTGATGTCTATTCCTGGTTGCCAACTTGACTACATTTGGAATGAACTACAATCCAGAAATGGAGGGCACACCTGTGATCCAGATTTTGAAGCTGGAAGACACCGGCTTCTGACCCAGATCTTGACATGGAGATCTTGAATCATAGTAACCATGAAAAGCTTAGGCCCAGGCAAGGTAGCACATGCCTTTAATCCCAGGAGACTGAGGCAAGCAGATCTTTGAGTTCAAGGTCAGCCTGGGACAGAGCAAGTTCTAGATCTGGTGGTACACACCTTTAATCTGGGCCACACCTTTTGCTGGAGGCCTATATGAAGATATTGAAAGAAGGAAGTCTCTTCTTTGCCCTGCTTTTACTTACGTTTTGGAACCTACTTCTTCGGAATTCCAGTTTATACAGAAGACCAGGTGAAACAACTAGTATCATGGACTGAGCAACTACTAGATTTTTAGACTTCCCATTCACAGCTGCCCATTGTAGGGATAGTTGAACTGAAGACTGTAAGTCATTACAATAAAGTCCCTTAATATATGGAGACATTCTATTAGTTCTGTGACTCTGGTAACTCTGACTAATACAACATAACACGACTTTCTCCTGCATCATTTGTTCCTGGCTTTCTCCAGACAAGCTTCTGCTCTTGCCCTCTACCTGGTCTTTTCAGGGTTATCTAAGACAGTGTTCAACCTCTGCTTTTCTTCTTCAAGTGCTCAGTACTACTCAGCAGGTGACGGCTGCTCCCGGCTCTCACAGAGCACCACTCATAGCTTCCCT
Organism: Arvicanthis niloticus; assembly: GCF_011762505.2. Taxonomy (NCBI): domain Eukaryota; kingdom Metazoa; phylum Chordata; class Mammalia; order Rodentia; family Muridae; genus Arvicanthis; species Arvicanthis niloticus. Next base: position 17,767,062 of record NC_133430.1, on the reverse strand, counting down.
CCTGCCTCTGCTGGCTTCTCTCCCAGATCTCCTCTTTACCCCATTCCCACTTCCTGCAGGTCCCTGAGCTGGCTCCTAGATCATGCTTCGCTAGCCACGCTATGTGTTCAATGATTTCACTGTCTCTGGGCTTTAAATATTATCAACGTGTCAAAACGCAAGCTCTAAGACTCAAATGCAGGCCCTGTCTATGTTCGTCTATTTTCCTTGCTGATGCTACCCCTCAGGATGCATATCAAATAGAACAAGTTCAAAAGCAAGTTCCCTTTTTCCAGACCTGATTCTTTCTTTGTCCTCACCCTATCTAGCCTTGAAGCCTCTTTTTCTGCCTTCTATATCTAGGCTATATTGAGCTGAGCTAAATATGTTGCAAAGGTCAACAAGATTATCTGAGAACATTAAACTATTTTGTAGCCCATGCTTAATAGAGATTAGTGGTCTGTTTGTTTTCTATAAAACAGAATTCCAAGACCTCTTGTATAACATGTAAATACCTCAAGGGAGCCCCAAATTAGTTTCATCCATGCTGCTTTCTTTGAGTAAGGGCCTCCCATGCAGAATGAAAGGTAACCTTGGCCAATGGTACAATCTAATAGGCTTGCCTCCCAAGCGCTAAGAGACTTTTCATTTTAACCAATGCTTACCTTCCCTGCTTAAAACCAATTCAGAAGCAGAGAAGTACCCAGTATACCTGACATGGCTAACAAAAGCAAAGTTATGAGAAACGTCCTTTGCTGCCCAGGGTTTACAACAGATGGTTGAATAGCCAGAAGCAAAATGTAATGTAGACAATGACTGCCCACCCCACCACCCTACCACCCTACCACCACCACCAACCCCTGGCAAGTCAAGCTTCTCCGGTGATTCTAGCTCTGAGTAGTGACTCAAGTAGGGGAGTAACGTTTCTCTTCTCCTAGGAAGGCTGACAGGAAGAAACCATTCTTTGCCATTGGCTGTGCTGTCTAGAGAGGACTCTGCTCTTCAACAGGAAATCCAGTCAGCCTTAGCTGCTTCCCCAAGAACACCAATATGTTGTGTGGTGGCTTGAATATGCTTGGCCCAGGGAACAGCACTATTTGGAGGTATGGGCTTGTTGGAGGAAGTCTGTCATTGTGGGTGTGGGCTTTAAGACCCTCATCCTAGCTGCCTGGAAGCCAGTCTTCTCCTAGCAGTCTTCAGATGAAGATACAGAACTCTAAGCTTCTCCTGCACCATGCCTGCCTGGACACTGTCATGTTCCTGCCTTGATGATAATGGACTGAATGTTGTCCTTACAAGAGTTGCCTTGGTCATGGTCTCTGTTCATAGCAGTAAACCCTAACTAAGGCATGTTGTCAGTGGGAAGTGACCTGCCAGGAGTCCAATTCCAAGCCCGGGCCTATGGAGCCCAGCAGCCAAATGATGCCTGTTTCTCTATAAGCCACCACTTCAACTGACTTATCCTAACTCTCATCATACTTTTAGCTGATAGTCAGCTGAAGCAGACAGAGAAGACAGGCAGGCAGATAATGTTTTGCTGGGTTAACCCAGGCTTCCTGTTCCTACCACTGTTGAGTTACAACTCATATCCTTTTATTTTCAAACAGGATATCACTAAGTTGCTCAGGCTGTCCTTGAACTTGAAGTCCCCCTACTACAGTCTCCTGAGTTACAGGTATGCATCGTCACACAGAGCTGACAAAATGTTTTCATTCTTGATAGGCTAGCAGCTGCCACTCAGGAGATCAGAGAAATACATATGAAGGACAGGTGGGTTCATTCTAAGTCCGGCTGTACCCAAGGACTCCATATGAAGGATAGGTGGGTTCATTCTAAGTCCGGCTGTACCCAAGGACTCCATATGAAGGATAGGTGGGTTCATTCTAAGTCCGGCTGTACCCAAGGACTCCTTGGACATGAAAACTGGGAGTAGTAGAGGCCTGAATGGTGAGCAGGGGGATGAAAGGGGAAGAAAAGCACCACAAAAGGAAGGAAGGGAGGAAAGAGGCTCACATGACAGCAGGGGAGGTGAGTGGGGCGGTGGGGTGAGGAAGAGCAGTGAATACAAAGTCAAGGCAGGTGGGAAGCATTAGACACCAGGACCAGGAGCTGATGCTGGTCTCAGGTTCTCTGGAAGATACTCAAGGTTGGTGGTAGTCACTCCTGGGAAGACTGGGAATTATAAAGGGTAATATTCGTTCTCACAACTCAAAGAGTATGCAAGAATCACCCAAATGCTAAGTATGGAGTTAAGATTCTAAGATAGTTTATCCATTTCTGCCTCTCATTACCATCTGCATTGCATTTTTCTTACCACTGAAAATCATCTACACCAAAAAAAAAAAAAAAAAAAAAAAAAAGAAAGAAAGAAAGAAAGAAAAAGAAAGGAAGAAAGAAAGATAGATAGATGACAAAAAGCCATATACCAAAAGACAGAACTGTGGGATATCCAGAACACAGGATAGCAGCTCCTCCATGGTGTTCAATGTTCCATGACAGCTGACCCTCTCTGAGCGGTCCTATGGCCCTGAGAAACTCACCAATATAAGACAGGTACCCACTGGGCAGTGGTGGCACATGCCTTTAGTCCTAGCACTTGGGAGGCAGAGGCAGGTGGATTTCTGAGTTTGAGGCCAGCCTGGTCTACAGAGTGAGTTCCAGGGCAGCCAGGGCTACACAGAGAAACCCTGTCTCGAAAAACAAACAAACAGACAGACAGGCACCCTAGGGTACTGGGAGCATCCAAAACTATTTTGGGTTTTAACATGGACTCCCACCTCCGCATCTGTAGTAGTCCACAAGTGTGGCCAAGCCCAGACTTTGAACACTGCAGATGGGAGGAACCCCTGGGGTAGCTGGTCTGTGGAGGATAGGAGGAGGAGAGTGTAAGGAAAGAAGAAAGGCTTCAAAGGTAAGCAGGCCCAGAGGGCTGTGTCAGAGGGCACTTCCTCAAATTTTGTAAAGGAAAATGCACATGAAACGAATGAGAAAGCAATCCAAAGTATGTGAGCCATGCAAACCCCTTGTGACCTTAGCTGAGCCCAGTGGCATCATTCCCAAAGATGAGGTCAGAGCCCAACAGTCCCATGACCAACCCACCTCCCTAAAACAGGCTCCAATGATCAAAATGAGCTGTCTAGCCCACAGGGTTACTCGCATAGAAGGCGTTTCCTGTAGAAGGTAGTGACTTGGCCCCTGGGATTCCCAACGGAACTGATTTCTCCCTCTGGATTACGGTTATCAACATCTCCCCACCCACATACACCTCCCCACACACCCACCTTCACACACACCTGCACACACCCCCACAGACAACCCCACATACCCCCCCACATACCCCATACCTCACACACACCCAACCCCCACAGCCCCCCACACCCCCACAGCCCCCCCACACCCGCACACACCCCCACACCCCCACAGATAACCCCACACACCCACACACACACAACCCCCCACACCCCCCACACATCCAACCCCCCACACCCAACCCCTCCCCCTCCCCCACACACCCCCACACACACCCCACACACTCCCCACACCCCCACACACACCCTCACACACCCCCACACCCCCACACACATAGGTTAGAGATAAAGAAGGGTTTCTCTGAAATGGCCACCATTTATTATAAAAAGGAGAACAAATGACTAGAAAAACATCCCCTTTCTCCTCCCTCTCCTTCCATTTACAGAAGCAGAAAGCAGACTAGGGGACATGCGTCATTGCTCAGACGATCCCAGTCAGTGCAGATGAGATCATATTTGAGAGCCTCTTTGTGCCAAAGCCACAAAGCTAGCCAAGCCTTGGGACATTTATTGTGGGCCATGCTGAGCTGAACCAGTGAACTTTGGAGCAAAGTAGATCTTTCTTCTCAAAGAGTTTGATAAGATTTGGAATATAAGATTTTATTTTCCAGGAATACAAAATGGGTGCACGCAGCAGTGAGTTACCAGGCAGACCCTTCTGAGAGCTACACCTCAAGATTTAACGCTCTTGAGAATGAAGAGAGAGCAGCTAGCTCCAGTGTTCACTGTGTTAGAGGTGGGACTTGTGTCCCTCTTGTCAGTCAAAGCACTACTGGACTACAGCTCCTAGAGGAAGGGGACAGATGCCTAGGGGCCTCCCGTGCAAAGCCTTGAAGAAGCTACAGAGAAAGCAGATACCTACTGTTGGTCTTCATGCACATCTATCCTGCAGCACAAGTCAAAACAAGGACAACTGAAGAGACGTGAACGGAATCAGCACATTTCTCACAAGAACAACACAAAAGGAAAACAGATGTCAAAGCCTTAGAGAGCCATCCCTTCCATCCATGTTCTGCAGCCCTTCCCTAACCCTCTCAAATGCAGCCTGAGGAGAAAAGGTCCTGAGAGTCAGGTCCTGAATGTTTCGGCTTGGCAAATCCAGTTTTCAGAACTGTTCAGAAAGGAATTCTGTGTGCTGGGGTTCCCTTGACAAACTGGAGAGGCAGTATCATTCACATGGAGAAAGGACATCTCAGACATGGCTCCACCAGCACCACTAGCCCTGCCTAGAGCTCCCTGCTTGGAGTTCATAGTCTCCCAAGTGTCTTCCTCCCTCCGCTCCCACCTTCAAACCTCACAGGAAGTCAAGAGAGTCACGTAGTGAGGACACACAAAGAAACCAATGTTCATTCTTTTTACAAAACATTCTAATTATATCACATAGTGGACTCATGTGTGTGTGTGTGTGTGTGTGTGTGTGTGTGTGTGTGTGATGTCTTATTCTATCACACTCTACCTTGGTTTTTTTTGGAGCTCACTGGTGAGGCTAGACTCTGGGATCCACCTGTCTCTACTCCCCAGTACCGGGATTGTAGGCAAGTCTGTCAGGCCTAGTTTTTACAATGATTTGGGTCCTCCTGCTTGCGGGGCAAGCACTTTACCCACTGAGCCATCTCCCCAGTTTTGTAATTCATATTTAAAATCATTTTGTTCTAACAATTGTTCTAACAACTGAGCTGGAGACAGCATATTAAAAGACTATTTTCCTTCTTAGGAAGTGAATTTAAAGCAACAACAACAAAGAAAGCTTACCCATTTTTGAAATAGAGGACATGGGCTCTCTGAAGTCCTGTTTCTAGGAAAAAACCTAGTTCTTGATCGTGGGGAGCAGGGCCAGGCTTAGGGCTTCTGTTCTGAATATTAGTTAGTATTACCTAGAAGGGGAGAGAATTGGAAAACTAATCAAATACAGATCAATGCCTACTTCCTTCAAACCCTAGCTCCAAACACACCGGAAGACTTGAACAACCAACGTCCTCTGGCAGAGACAGGTGCAGTGTCTAAGAGACAACTCCTACTACAGGGGCATCTGGGCAGCACTGTAGGGTGTTGACTCTGAGAGCTTAGAGACTGCTACCAGAAGAATCATCAAATGTGGAGTCTCTGATAAAGGCCAAGACATTGCCAGGGAGACTAAATGAAACAAAACCAGTCTCAGCAAAGAGCAGGAAGTCACTGCCCACCAACGGCTCTGGTCAGGCAGGCAGACTTATTCCTCCACTGAGAGCCAACACGTGACGCAATTGGCACTAACTCTGGAATTTACCAGAACACAAACTCACCAGGTTGCAGGGCTCAGGCCAGGAGGCTGAGTGCTATACATTTACACTCAAAGAAATAACTGAAATAGCTGAAATAACTCAAAGAAATAGCTGAAGAAATAACCCTCTCTCCCTAAGTATAGCCTTGGGAAACCATGGATAACCAGGTTAAAAAGATTTAAATAATTAGTTCTGAAAACAAAACAGAACAAAACAAAAACCCAAACCAAACCGAAAAGAAAACAAAAACAAAACAAAAAACCCAGAACAGACAAAACTGCCAACTCCTCAGGTAAAAGACTTCCAAGATGAGTTTAGAGTGAACTGTAAACACACATCAGCAACTCTCTTTAAACTCAGAAGTCAAAGCATTTCTCAGAGAGAATCAGAGCCATGGCAAGAACCACACATGCAAACATGAAGCCCTTGTTTTCTGGAGTCAGCACTGCCCTCACATGTACAAACCCACACACAGACACATAATTAAAAACAAAAAGTAATTAATACAAAATACAATAAATGCAATAAAAGATTACATAACAATAAAAAGTACCAATGTTCGCTCCACCAGCAACAGATCTTGAGAACATTATGCTAAGTCAAAGATGCCAGTCATCATACATCATGTACTATATGACTTTATATGAAACATGCACATTTACAGAAGCAGAAAGGTTAGCAAGAGCTCAGTGCTGGGAGAAAGGATGGGATGGAGATTGACTGCAGGCGGGTACAAGGCTTCCTTTTAGATGGATATCTAAATAAAATATCCTGGGATTAAATACTGGAGATGTTCACACTGCTCTGAATGTAATCATAGTGCCGATGGTTACACACACTAATGTGTGCCTGTGGTCCCAACTACTTCAGGAGCTGAAAAAACAGGATAACTTGAGCTCAGGCGATACCCTATCTATCTACATAAACAAACAGATAAATACAAAAGCTACACAGAATTATACCATTTAAATGGATGAATTACACGATGTGTAAATCATACCTCAGCAACACTATCCTCTAAATTATTACATTTACCCACCTATTGTGTGTAGGGGTACTGCATACACTTCAGAGTGCGTGTGTAAGTTAGAGGACAATTTGTAGGAGTTGATTCTCTCCTAGCATGTGAGTCCTGATAATTGAACTCAGGTCTTCTGGCTTGGCAGCAAACATGTTTTCCCACTGAGCTATATCTCCCTGGTATTATTCTTTAATATAATAATAATCATTATTATTACTAAGAAAAATGGGGGAAATGTCAATCCCATTAATAATTGAAAACATAAACTAAGCATGCAAAACACTATGTTCATCTAGAAAGTAATTTGTAACAATTTGCCAAAAAGCAAAGTAATACCTAGTCTCCTGAACTGCCAAAGTAAGAGCCCCAGTACATGGTAACAAGAGTGGTAAAAATATCCCCACTTCTGGAAGTTTGCCCCTAGGAAATAATGTAAACAAAGCAATGGAAAAGCTGCCTGAAGAAAGATGCCAAGTTAGACCCAATAATAAGGTATTATTTTAAGTAATATATAACCATGAAAGTAATGTAAAAATTTAATATAAACTGAGAACAAGGCAGATAGAAAGTGCTTTACTGTTTTGAGAGATGATTTGATTACAACAATGCACAAACATGAGCATAAGTGACTGTTCCTCTCTGGTCACTACACTTTTCTGGAATGATGCAGAAGGCAGCCAGATGTCAGGCTCAAAATCAGTGGTGCTAGGGCAGAGGCTAGGCATCCATCTCTGGACATTTCCATTAGGAAGCGTTCACGTGCTGGCCTGTGCTCTGAATGGGCTGACGTGATGGGAACTGAGAGCAAGGAGAACATGGTCTCTCGACTGTCTCACCTTCAACGCCATGAGCACAGTGGCCTGTGTCCGCAGCTCAGCTCTGCCTCTCTCCGCAGAGCACCTAGCTTGATTCAAGACACACACCGACCTCACTTTAATCCACTCTGGATCTGCCACTCAGCTGTGCCACTCAAGTTCCCTTGTATGGCAGACATCATAAAGTCAAGTCACGACCTGTGCTCTCTGAGCTGCACATTCAAAAGGAATCTGGGATGTGCTCTGTAATACCTGGGGACCTGGTATTTCTTCTTGGAACTTTAGCACTAAATTGGCTCATAAACAGTTACAAATGCCTGGCAGTTTAGCTTAGCTTCTTTTCCAAAATTGGGTGTGAAGAAATAAACTGTCAGCAGAGGGTAGAGTTGCACCCTGGCCTGGCTCCTGCTCTAGAATGCCACCACCAGCTGGCCAGGCAGTATATACAAAGCCCAAAGACAGGATGACTTCATGTGCCAAAATGTGCTCAGGTTATGACAGCAAGGATGAGGTCATCTTTATCCATATCACTGCCCCGCCAGCAGTATTACAGGGCAGAACACTTTATTTGCTGTTGGCATGCTGCCTCTATCTGAACAGAAACTAATCAAAGCCAGCCTGCACCACTGTTAATGCTATCTTATTTGATTTGTCTGATCAAATCATTTTACACATATAATGTTAGTTGTATTTTATTCTCTTTCAGAAAACAAACTATCAGAGAGCATCATCGGTCCGTGTCTCTATGACCCTAATTTAACAAGGACAACTCTAAATAAACATTTAACACACAGCTCTCATGGACTCATCTCCCTTGACCCTACCTCCATATTTGGAACAAGGAGGAAGAATGAGCCAGGGCTAGCACCCTGCATGCTACCTGGTATACAACCATCCTGTCTCTGTAAAGGACAGATCTCTAGGCTTTTGAAATCAAACCACTCAACTCCTGCTAGTTCTGCTATGGAGGGAGAAAGCTGAAGCACAAGAAATAAATGAACAAGCCAAAGTCCATCTGGGTGTGGAGAACACACCAGAACAGAAAAAGCAGGTTTCAGTACAGACAGGGCAATTCATGACCCTGAAAGGATACTTCATAAACTTGTCTCTACATTCCTAATAAGACAATGAACTTGTAATATTCCAGATTTTCACGTAAACATCTGGAACTTTAAAGGCTGTAACGAACACTAAGCTATTTGATGTGTGCTAACAACATACTGGGAAATTCATGAACTGGCCGCTCGTCAGAATGACATGCCAGTAATTGTGGTTATTTATAGCAGAGGCTCCTGAACACACAGAGGTTAAATGACATGCCTTCAAGTCTCACAGCTAAGCAGAGTCTGCAACAGGATTTCAGCACCCACTCATGTCTCTGTCCTGCTCTGCCGCCTCTCCCAGCCGAAGCTGCAGACTCAAGGGAAGGGTGAGATCGGCCCCTTTCTGAAGGGTCAGTCACTGCCCTTCTGCTCAGCAACTGCACGTGTGACATTCTCTAAAAACTTTATTTTCATTAATGAACAAACTTTTCAGCCAATATTCATGAATAAAATGCCAATAAATCCTGGAAGACAGCAGCCTTCTCACCTCAGCATGGCAGAAGGGCAGGGGAAGCCACTATACACTGTCCTGCCTCTGCCCCTGACCAGCAAAGCAAAAGCATATCAGATTTTCTTCCCAGGATGGTGCAGGCCAGGCTCTGTCTGTCCCAGACTTGCCAGGGCTTTCACTCCTCTCAGAGTCTGCTTTTGTTTTCACTCTAGCATAATTCTTTAAAAGTTCAAAATCAAGCCGGCTGAGATTGAAGATTTAAAAACAAATAAGGTCTATGAATCCCTGAACTTCCACTAAGCACAACTTTCCCAGTTTCTAGACTGACCAACATACAATGTGTTGAGTTCCTACTGCAGCAGAGACAGACGTCTGGCTCATTCAACCTCTCTCTTGCTGAAGTCTGGGCAGGTCCATGAAGGAAACACATATGGAAAAGTCAGAGCCAGAAAGAGTCATGTGGAAAGGCTGAGATTTCATTGTAGGCTGCAGAAGGAGCTTGTCTGTGGCACTGAAGCCAAGGCTCTCACAGTCCAGTGCCTGTGACCTGCGTTCCACCGGCAGGATGTGTGGATGGTGAGAAGGTCACAGTCCAGTACCTGGCTGCATTCCACAAGGAGGGTGTGTGCATGGTGATAAGGTGAGCATGCAGTGGCCTAGAGACCGAACTAGCTGTCAGGAAAGAGTTGATTGTATTATAGCTTTGTTTGACCCAACTTGCTGGGTATCCTGGGGCCTTAATTTTCTTTTCAAAATATATCTCCCATGATCACTACAAGCCTCCTATGATCACCGGGAAAGAAGGCATCTTTTGAATTCCATGATTATATGAATTTCCTTGCTGTTCAGCTGAAGAACTCAACAGTAACTGGGGAATTAGGAACGAACACAACAGGCAGCAGCTCCCATCGGCCACTTCCTATATCCCTGCAGACAAATGCGACAGATGAACCCTTTGTCCCTGTCAGGGAAGGGCAGCTCCAAAGTGGACAACTAAACGGTAAGCTGAGAAATAAAGGTCTCTGAGTGAGCTGAGATGTGGCCAGCGGCAAGGCTCAGTCAAGATGAACCGAGTACCCACAGCCATGTGCTGGCCATGGCAGGCAGGCAGGCAGGCGGAGGGACAGATTTCAAAATCAGCCTGCATGTTCATGTCCCTGACAATCTGTACAGCAACTCTGACTGATGAAAACAAAATCCACTCCTCATAGGACTGCATACGGGCCAAAGAGCCAGATAGCAACTGGAACTCCCAAACACTGTGTCCTATAGCCATGGCTTTGTCAGGCCAGGTCACATGATTCTCCATAGTTCCCACCCACTCTTCAGTTTCTGCAATCCTATTCTGCTTTCCCTGTCAAAGACAATTCTGACTCTCCTTCTGTCCACCAACACATTCTAAAATGGTTTACATAAGAATTACCTCCCCCAAAACAGTTACTAATAAAAAAATTAAATTTATTTACAAACACTCATGACACATGTGATGGTCATAGTTTTCTAAAAACTAGTGTTGTTATAAAATAAAAAAGTGTATATAATTAATTATTTAAAAAAGAGAATTGCTTCCCATCTATACATGTAAAAACAAAGCAAACAATAACAAAACCATAAGAGTTAGCCAGGCATAGGTAGTCCCTCTTCATCCTCTAATCATGGAAACCAAGGTCTAGAAAACTCAGGGAAAGCTTACCTTCTGATTGTGCTCAAGTCTTACAAGAATGGCTATCATTTCAAACAAGCCCACAGTTTGTTTTACATCTGGGTCTGAGAAGGTTAAGATCACAGCCTAGTTTTGGCTAGTGCCTAAGAAACTACTACAGAAGAAACTTTGGAGTTATTGTCATTACAAACCACTGACATCAAGAATCTGCTATGCTCCTAGACCTAGACTAAGTGTCTTTATACACATGATCGTACAGATGTCTTACATGAACTTCATGAGATAGACTATTTTTATGAGCTTTTTACAGAGGGGAAAAACTAAAGCTGCGCTGAGAAGGAACTCTGTAAAGAGCAGGCTAGAAAGACAGAGATCCTTCTGTACAGGTAAGATGTCCAGTCGTCCCTGGCCCCATCCCTAACCTTATCCCTAGCCCATCCTGACCTCATCCCTGGCCCCATCCTTCACCCCATCCCTGACCCCATCCCTGGCCCCATCCCTGGCCCCATCCTTCACCCCATCCCTGACCTCATCCCTGACCCCATCCCTGGCCCCATCCCTGGCCCCATCCCTGGCCCCATCCCTGACCCCATCCCTGGCCCCATCCCAGGCCCCATCCCTGGTCTCAATCCAGACCCCAACCAGCCTCAAGCCTTCTCTGCTTACTCAGTCTCTGCTTCCATGACATTCTTATCAGTCTTATTTTCCTTGCCCTGACACAGATCAGACACTTGACTGCCAGGTCCTCTGTAGACAGTCTCAGGAGACACACAACCTGCTCCTGCTCCACACAGACTAGTTAAAAAGCCCCAGCAGACCTCTGCCATACTATCAAGGTAAAGCTGCTCAACCCTGGGTAAATACCTGCTGGTGTGAAGATCATGCAAAGATGCATGAATCCTAACCCAGGAGAACAACAGTGGTAGAAGTATGGACAGCCCACACCTGCACATACACACTGACCCAGTTATTTTCATACATACCATACCTATGATTACTTTCTCTATAACACTCAGGAATGCAAGCAGAGCTTGTGCCCAGAGGCAGACAAGTAAGCCAAAGGCTTTCTTTTCAGCGGTAGGCTACAGCTCCCACAAGCTGATGTGGGTAATGGAACGGGGTGACATCAGCTGGAATGAACATATGGTTCTTACTTACCCTTTCTATCTCCTGGAGGTACAGGAGTGCAATGTCCCCAGCTTTCTCATAGCAGGTGATGACATCCTGCTCCCGGTCCACATGGAGATTACTGGTAGAGGATGAAACAGGCAGTTTCTCTAAACAAAGTCCTAAGAACAAAGCAGATACACAGGAATTGGACAAGTTAGTTTTCATCCAGACTTTATTCCAAGTCTGGATCTACAGGGCCACAAAAAGGCCTGCTCTGTGAAAGGCTATCATACAAGTGATCCGCAACTCTGTCCTTCTTTCATTGAGACAGGGTCTCGCTATGTAATACTGGCTGTTCTGGAACTCCCCAAGTAGACTAAGGCTCCACTTGCTTCTCTGCCTCTCAATTAAAGGCATGGGACACTGCACACCCCGACTGTCCTCTTTTAAAGACAAAATGGAACATCAAAATGACGCCCCAGAAGGAACATCTAAAGCCGCAGACGAACGGGGCCACTCACAACACATGCAGTCTGCTGTACCTTGACATTCAGCTTGAACTTGAGAGGGCCCCTCACCAGGACCTCTTCCAGTCCTGAAGAGTATGGTGGTCATTTTTATATATCAGCATGGCCAGGCAATGGGGTGCTAGGGCATCTGGACAAACACTCTGGGTGTTTTTCTGGACGAGACTTACACTTGGGCTGGTAAACTGAGTAAGCAGGTTGCCTTCCCTAAGTGGGCAGGCCTCATCCAATCAGCTAGGAGAGAGAAAAGCACAGTCTTTCCCTGCCTGAACTGAAGCACTGGCTTCTCTTGTTTGCGGCCTGCCAGCTGACTGACTGAAACCTATGCCATAGACCTTCAGGTTCCCGGGACTCCAGACTCGACAGAAAATATGCCAGCAGCTCCCTTGGGGGTTCTAGCAGTCAACTAAAGGTCTTATCTCCTACTGACCCTGTCCCAGGATAGTCCCAATTAATACAAAGACACTCGCTCAACTACGGCCAAAGCTTTTCAACAATTTTTAAGAATAAGCAAGTCTGTCAACTCTAGTTTAGATCTTACATGTCCCCAAAGACCTTTAGTTAAAAGTTTGCCCCCCAGAGTGGTGCTATGGGGAAAATGTGGAATCTTTTAAGAGGTGGCAGCTAGTGAGAAGTCTTTAGGTCACTGGGGTATGCCTTGAGATAAGTTTTCAATGCTCTGAGGGAGCATTACTTAGAAACTAGGGGAATCTTATTACATTAGGACCAACACTTGGGCCTATGAGCTTAGGAATAATTAGAACGCATGGCTCACTTCTCAGTTCTGGACCAAGAGAAACCCCAGAACGCTGAAGGCATTTTTGTTATAGATGGGGCAAACTCTCTGCTAGGGTAGAGTTCAGAACTAAGATGTACAAAAGCATGAAAGGCTGAAAAAAATAACAATGTGAGGATGAAAGACACTTCTTGACCCCCATGCCAACTGACCTTCAACTCTCAGAGAAATCAGACTCAGTTTCTACCCACCAAAGGCAGAGAGACAGACAGACACAGTGGAGGGCAGAGGAGAAGATGTTCACATGAAATTTCTGCTGCTTCACGTGTCCTATGACATGATATGCATTCCAGCTCATTTACAAGACTGAGTCTGGAATAGGAAGGGACCAGAAAGATCAATTCTCTTTTACAGCTAAGAAGTGGAGACCTGTCATGATAAAGTAATATGCCCCAAATCAGACAGTTAATAGGTCTTTAGTCTCCTGGCTGGCATATATCATTATACATGACATACATACATACATACATACATACATACATACATACATACATACATAGTTAGGTACTAATATTCAAAGTAAACTCTACTCCACAGAAGGAAGTAGACACACTAAGTATCAGAATAAAAAAAAATCTAAAACCCCATCTGCATCTTCTTGAAAAAGGGCATCATTCAAGTTGCTCTCGGCACAGTATGAATGCCCCTAGGCTGTAAACAGCCACAGGAGAGCACAAGGCTGCGTAAGGAGAAGGACCACCTTTATTCACAGGGAGCCAGCAGTCAGCATAGTATCCTGGGAGTCAGTAGTCACTGTTTTGTCACTACAGTAGCTCAGCCAGAGCCTTTGTTGGTTTTTAGAAGTCTTATTGAAGGGCTAGAAGGATGGCTCAGTAATTAAGAGCACTGGGTGCTCTACCAGAGGACCCATCACCCACATGGCAGCTCATCACCATCTGTAACCCCAGTCTTGGGTAATATGATACTGTCTGTGGTCACTGCACACACATGGTGCATAGATATACATGCCAACAAAATACCCATACACATAAAATAAATCTAAAACAAAGACTTACTGAGGTAAAGTTGGACTATGATAAACTAGACATCCTCAGTACTTCATGATGATAGGGCTGGCTTGTGATCCTGTTTTTTCATTAATAAAAGTCCATAGCTGTGTTACTCTTTAAATTATACATGAATTGTGACAAATGTATGATGTCACGTATCTACCATTGTTGCATAACAAAATGTACCACCTTAAAAATGTTCAGTGCCCACCTATTCATCCCAGTCCTGGAAACCACTAAGCTTCCAGTCTCTAAGGATTGCTTTATCCAAGAACATTATACAGTTGGAATCAGGAAGCCCACAGACTTTATAGCCTGGCTTCTCTCCAGCAGCAATACACACTGAAGGTCCCTTTATGTCTTTTCATGGTTTGCTGGCTCACTTCTTTCTCTTGCTAACCAATAGTGCACTTACCTACCTGTCTACTGAATAGTTTGCTTCACTGCTTAGTTTTTGCTATTGGAGTAGTTATAAACATGCTTGTCAGGATTTTTTTAGAGACATAAGTTTTAACTTAATTTAGTACCTACCAAGATGTGCAACTTCTAGATCACATACAAGATTATGCTGGTTACAACCTTGGAAGAAATGGCCCCACCCTCTTCTCCCTCTTTGACTAAGATCAAGAGTCTGTGCACCCACAGGGCTGAGTGAGTTTCTATTGCTCTTCTCATGCCCAGCACTTAGTGATGACTGGAGTTGTTAGCCAGACAGGTAGGTGTGCAGGGCTATCTCACTCTTGTATTAATCTACACTTCCCTGATGACTTGTGTCAAGGACTTTCTCACACTTATTTGCCACCTGCATGTCTTATTTAAAGTGGTGCCTGGTTAAATTTTGTGCTCTTTTTCAACTGGGGTATTTAGGAGATATTTGGGGTATTTCAGTGTTGAGTTTTAAGTATTTCCCATATGTTTCAAATGGAAGCCCTTTATATAATAAATATTTATATTGTACATACTTTTCCAAAATCTATGACGTCTGTAGAATGTATTCACAGATATGTGCATCTGTGTGTAGATGAGTCTTCATGTGTCAAGGCAGGCAGAATTCAAAGTCAGGTGTCTTTTTCTATCTCTTACATCACTTTTTGAGACAGTGTTTCTCAATGAACCTGGAGCTTGCCAATTAGGCTAGACTGGCAGGCCAGCATGCCCCAAGGACCCTCCTATCTCAAGTTCCTTAGTGCTGACATTGTAAGCATTTGCCAGGCTTTTATGTGTGGGCCAGGGCTCTGTGTTCGGATCCGAATGCTTGCATGGCCAGCGCTTTACCAGTTAAGCCACTCACCAGCCCTCCAAGCCGACCACTTCTCTTTTCATTTCTTTACTGGCATCTTCCTCGGAACATTTTAACTTTAATACATTCTAATTTTGTCAACCTCTCTTTCATGGATTGGACTTTAGATGTTGTAACTCCTTGGCAAACACAAAATCACCTAGTTTTCTCCTGTGCTGTCTTCTAAGTTCCATAGTTTTGCATTTTACTATAACACTTGTGATCTATTTGGCATAATACTTGCAAGATCTATAACTAGGTTTTGAATCCTCTGTTTTTCTGACCATAGCTATTCAGTAGTCCTAGCACTGTTAAAGACTACCCTTTCTCTACTGAGCTGCCTTTGCTCTTCTGTCAAACTTTAGCCGACGCGGTTGGACAGATCTATCTTTTAGCCCTGCTCTGTTCTATTAATGTACCTGATCTTTTGCCAATATTATGCTATCTTGATTACTATATACCATTCTGATATCACTAGTGAGGCATAATATACATGAAGTAAAATTCGTCTATTTTATGTATTCAAATTTTTAAACATAAATGTACAGGTTTTCATAAGTATCATCACAATTCAAATTTAGAATATTCTCATCATCTTCAAACGCTGCTTTCTGCTCAGATTAGGTCAGTTCCCATCCTTCCCTCCCTCAGCTTTAGGGCATCAATCTACCATCATAGCTTACTCCTCCTGGACACTTCATGTCAACAGGTGCTACATGTGCCTATGGGAGCTGACTTCTTCCCGTGCATGCTTCCAGCTTATCCAGGTTATAGCAAGCACTGCTTCTCTTTTCATAGCTTTCTTTCCATCACACTGATAGGCTGCATTTTCTATCCAATTGCCAATTATAGACATGTGGGTTGTTTTCACTCTGGCTATTACGAACAACGTAGCTATAAATATTCATGGACAGTTTTCATGTGGAGAAATATTTTTAATATTCTCTAGCAGATACCTAGGGTGGAACTGTTAGATCACACAACAAGTTTCTTTTTAACTTTTTAATTGCCAATCTGTTTTTCTAAGCTAGCTTCACCTTTTTGCATCTGTCCAGCAATGTGTGTGGGTGCTTTCTCCATAGAGCTGCCATTGTTACTGTCTGACTTTTAAACAGCACCCCTAAAGAGGACAAGAAAGAGCATCTCATTGTGTTTAGAAATACTTCCATCACTAGTGACCCCAACCACCCATCTGTTCGTGTATTTATTATCTGCACATCTTCTTTAGTCAAGTGTCTGCTAAAGTCTTTTACACACTTACAAGGTGGCCAATTTTCTTACTGATTTGAGTATTTTGTATATTCTAGATATAAGTGTTTAGATTTCTGCAGTCTATGACTCCTTTCTTCCTCTTTCTCCTTTTGTTTCTTTTTGGTTGGTTGGTTTGGTTTTACATGTAAATAGCAGAAACAAACTTTTGATGAAATTCAATGTTTCTTTAACCGGGCTGAGCCGGGTTTACAAAGATTTACCACACACATGTGATTCACACTGCCATCATTCTTACACACGCTGCAAGGTGCAGCCTGAACGGTTCTCTGCAAACAGACCTCCAGCTGCCTAATTCCATACAACTGAAGAGCTTCCTTCCCGGATGAAATGCACTTTCCTAGAGAATTGATGGGCACCAATGGCGCGTCTCTGAACTGTCTTCTGTTACTGACAGCTGTGTATGCTCGCGCGATGCCTTGTGAGCACATCACACTCATGGCTGGGAGAACTGAAGGCTGCCTGCAGGACTCTGGCAGGAGAGG
Organism: Arvicanthis niloticus; assembly: GCF_011762505.2. Taxonomy (NCBI): domain Eukaryota; kingdom Metazoa; phylum Chordata; class Mammalia; order Rodentia; family Muridae; genus Arvicanthis; species Arvicanthis niloticus. The sequence continues at coordinate 17,749,985 of NC_133430.1, read as the reverse complement.
ACACATTCAAGTTCAAGCCTGCTCTTTCCTAAGCGCTCCTTCCATGTCTTTCAGCTTTATTGATTTTAGTCTGTGTCTGTTTCTGTAATAATCAGTAAGCATGGATAGCTTTTCTGAGGCGTGGACATTTCTTTTCCTGCTGATGTCCTGAAGATAGTCCTGGGGAGCACTGACATGCAGTACAGAACATAGTTGAGTTCTTCTAACTTTGTCACTTGTTTCTGACCTAGAATACAGCTGCTCTTGGTCAGTCTTGTGCTAGAAGACAATGTGTTCTGCTCTTAGGTGGGACGCCATCGCATCAGCACACTGGCTCCTGGCCTCTCTCTATAACTTACAGATGTCTTCCTGCTTTAGCTTTGATTGAGACAGGCTTACTGGGTCACAGCACAAACTATACAGCTGTCTGCTTCTCTGCGAGTTTTATCAACTTTCACTTTATATATTTCAAAGTTCTGCAACTGGGTGTATAAACTTCAGAGTTGTTACTATGCTTAATGGATTGACTTCCTGGCTCAACAGCACCTGTGCAGATCTAATCCAGCTCCTCCAGGTCTCGCACGGTTGGTGTGGCCACAGCAGGTTTCTCATCCCCTTCCCTCTCGGCCTGCTCTGTCAGTGTATTTTAAATACTTCCTGTAGTCAACATTCAAACTTTCCTTATTTTCCATTCTGATGATCTTTTGGTTTGAGTATTTGGAACATTTACATTTAGTCAAACATGGTCATCTCCAGTACTCTGTGTAGGCCTGAGCTACACAGTGAAATTCTACCTTAAAACAGCAACAAGAACAACAACCTAACAAACAAATCCCCACAATGACATTTACTGAAACTGTACTTGTCACACATGCCTCTGTGTTGTGTTTTCTTCCTCTTTTCTGCCTTCTGTTTGGCTGGTGTTTATTTCTCTTACTTGCTAACATACTATCAAAATGTGTTTGTTGCTTTTGGTCTTAACCTGTTATGATCTGCTTCAAATAACTTCACATACTGTAAACAACCGTTACAACTGCATGCTTTCACCTGCCCCTTTGTTTACTGTATTTGTTTACTGTATACATGTTACTTTTATGCAGGGTGTAAACCCTATCTTGTGTAGTTATTATTTTTATTAAGTAGTCAGTTATATTTTAGAGAAATGTGTTTCTCTATTTTCAGTGAAACAGCTGTGCTCTCCCTGCTAAACATTCATCTGTGTTGATTCATACTTCCTTTAAGGGTCATTTTCTTCTGCCCACAGCAACCCCTTTAATATATTTGGTCTTACGGTCCTACGATTACAGGTCTCTTAGCTGCATTATGCCCAGGACATGTTGTGTCTGATCTCCACTGCTGGAGATTTCACTAAAAGGGAACTAAAGGTGGGCGGTTTGCTTTCTCCTCCTAGTCTTCCTCTAAAGACACTGCTCTACTGAAATCTCACTTGTGTGTCTCCTGACAAGAACCCTGTTTCCCACTCTTCTGTTTGTTCTTATGTGGATCTCTTTTTCTAGCTGTCTTACGACTTTATCACTGGCTGTGAGCAGTTTGTATTACAAAGTACTTGAGCTTCACCAAGAATCCTAGAAACCAGTGTTTATAGTTTTGTAAAAAACTAAAAAGTGTTTAGCCATTATTTCTTTTACAAATGTTTATGTTGGCTGCAGGGATGGTTTAGTGGGTAAAGTACTTGCCATGATCCCGAGTTCAGATGTCCAGAACGGAAACAAAGACAAATGTGACAGCATTTGCCTTTAATCCCAGCATTCCTATGAGGCTGTGAAGAGCAGAGGCAGGAAAATCCCCAAAGGCTTGCTGGCCAGCTCCCTGGTATATGCATCGGAAAAATGAGAGACCCAGCCTCAAACAAGGTGGGAGACAAGAACCAACATCCAAGGTTGTTCTCAAACTTCTACATGTGCCCTGTAGTAAGCACATGCCTGCACACACACACACACACACACCAACATATGGATTACATATATACAAAGATAAAAGCAAAATTTTCATGTTCCCAATTTCCTTCCCTAGTTTTTTTAATTACATATGTATCAAGTCACCTAGTATTACCATATGGTTTAGATACATTCTACTTTGACCTCTTTGCTGTAAAGAAAGCACCCTGACCAAAACCAGCCCAGGAGAGTAAAGGGTTTACTTGACCTATGCCTCCATTCCACAATCAAATATTGAGGGGAATCAGGGCAGGGACTCAAGCTGAACTTGAAGTGGGATTATGGAGGAGTGCTGCTGGTTTGTTTGCTCTTTCTCACACAGCCAGGACCACCTGCCTGGGAAACAGTGCCACCCACAATGGGCTGGGCCAGGCTACGTCATCAGGACAACCCCTCACAGAGATGCCCACAGACCAATCTGGTCTGAGTAACCTCTTCAACTGTCCTTTCTTAGGTGACTGTGGGCTGTGTCAAATTGATAGTTAAAGCTAAGTAGGACAAGAACTATAATGTATCTTCTTTCCACTTTAAAAAAAAAATCCCTCTCTGTAATTTAGATAATTTTTATTGCTTTGTCTTCAAATTCACTAATATTCTCTTTTGCAATATCTACTTTGTACAAATCACATCCATTTTATTTTTTATATCAAATTTGATCAATTCCATCCGGGAGAATTTGATGAGTCTATTTTTATCTTTCATGTCTCTGTTGAGCTTTCTAAACACAAAGAATACAGTTCTAACACTTAATTTAATTTCCACAAATTCTAGATTTTAGTAGTTATTTATTTTAGTATTTAGTCCAAACCATCAAGTAGTCTCTTCCAGTATGAACCCTGCTATAATATTTTAACATTTTTTAAGACAACATGTGATTTAAAAAAAAAAAAAAGAATATACTCTTCATTTATCATAACAGCTCCAGAATTACTTAAAAGCAAGTGCTTGGTTGCAGCTTCCTAATGTTTTTTAAACATTTTTTAAACATTCACTAGAACAAAATTTAAAACCACCAAGAGAAAAAAAAAAGACTCTTTCATAGTCTGCTTTCCTCTAGGATAAGAAGCGACCAAACAGCATTAGAGCCAAAACCAGCAGTTTAATACAAGAAAAACTTACCCTCCAGAGTATGTCAAAAGCTCAACAACAACAACAACAACAACAACAACAACAAAATGGCTCCGCTCATTGTCACTGTGCTCCTGCAGGCAGGACTGTGACCACTAATGCCATGGCGATGACCAAGGTATTCACAGTATGCCAAGGCCCCTGAATCAAAGAAAAATCAAGTCTATTCAGCACAACTTGATTATCCTCGTATTTTACTAGGTTCTAAAAAGCCAGAGCCAGTGCTCTGAGTCTACAACCCTCACTCATGCATGGCTAGTAAGGATGTTTACACTGGCTATACCATCTGCCCTCACTACACACTAGGTACAGAGCTCTGGGCCTGCTCAAGTCCTAAGTAGCAAATGTGTCACACTTAAGGGTGGGCTACAAGTGACTTCACAGTAATGAGTCTTGGGCAGAAGGCCCTCATGGTGCCTCCTGTTGTTTCTCCCAACTGCTGTTTCTCCCTACCCCCACACTGCCTTTCATTTTACATGCCGGAGGACATGTATCAAAGTGCAGGCAGAATCCTAACTTAGCATACCAAATCCATCTCTGCACAACTCAGTTCCAGAATATTTATTTCTCTATCAAAATCTGGGCCTCTGGATTGGTACATAAATTCTCAAGCCTGGGATCACATCAACACTGTCTGAGAGGCAAAGCCCTGAGGTCAAGGCCCAAATTGTCTCCCATTAACATCCAAGATGGGGCCTTGTCGGTTTAGAAGTTTTTTAGTGACTTTCTTTTTCCCTCCTAGAGAATACACAATTAAAAAATAATAAAAACCAGACTTGCTAAATAGCTTGTACAATACTAATACCTCAGTAAGATCTCGGTAATATCTCCCTCTATATACCAAAGGGTAAAAACTTAGTGTGTATGCTCTCTATTGCTACAGCTGAATGTCAGAGACTAGGTGCTGTACAGAAAAGCTGTCTATTTAGCCAGAGGTTCAATAACAGTGATAGTATCTTCTTAGCTCTGATGAGAAGTACTTCTAACTACATCACAACAAGGTGGGCAGAATCATGGTGGGAGCATGTGCAAGAAGAAAAATGTCATGGAGGGACAAGAAGCAAGAAGGATCAAGTGCATTCTATTTAACAACACACTTTTATAGAAACCAAGGTCCCCTAAGATATACATCAACACCTTCCAAGGATGGTGTCCAAGGATCTAACCATTTTCCTCTGGCTCCCACTTCTTGAGGTTCAATCAACATTACCACCCTGGGAAACAGCACACAAACCTTTTTGGAGATACTCTCAAGCCACAGTAAGCCATACCAAAATGCTATTTGACAACCAAGGCAAGGCTTAAAGTGATAAATAAGGCTGGCCACACTGCTGTTTCAAACATGCAGACTATCCACATACCCAGCCTATGGTCCATCTCCCTGCTGCTGGGCAAAGTTTCCACAGGGGGATTAGTATCTGGCAGGTCCTTGTGTGAAGGCTAACACATTTTCAATGAACTAATGATGATAAAAATCATTTGGATTGTACTCCCTTTACTCTCATAGCTCTTTCACACACACTGGCTACTTACCGACACCCAGTAGGTACTATCTGTATCCTAAACATATGGAGAAAGGAAGCCTCAGAAGTTAAGTGACTTGTCCACATGCTGTGCAGCAGTCAGAATGGACACTGCAAGACAGCCTAGGTGTTGGAGTGGAAGCCCTGCTCTGGGGTCACACCATTCCCAGACCATCCAGGGTACAGTGTTGAAAGCTGAGTACTACTCGGGGTCACAAGACCAAGAGGAGGCCACTGTGGGACAGGATGCTGGACTGCTGAGAAGCAGGCAGGGAGCCTCCATAACGTGTGCAGCCTCTGTACTGCTCTCTTCAAGTAGGACTACAGAATTCTTCCATGCCTGGCTACATTTAAGAGCCTTCAGCTCTCCCTGGGTAGAAGATGGATCACACTAATCCAAGTTTATTTAGATAGGCATTTCTCGGCACCTAGCACTATGCCTGGGGTTTGATGTGCAGTTTCTGATCCCTACAGCCAGCCTTCAAGGAAGATGCTCAAAGATCTTGTAGACGTGATTGGATTTAGGACTTAATAGCTAATAAGTGATCAAGCCACCATGCTTTGGCCCTTGATCCCTGTAACTACATAGCTCTCTGACAATATCTTTTACTGAGCTGCTGCTAACAGCAATGAACTCAGTGTCCAACCCCAGCAAGGCAATAAAAATGTCTCAAATGGAATCTTATGAATCAAAGTCCAGAGCTGATTTTCTCTCATATCAAGAGCTGCCCCACCTTGGGCAATCCCAGGACCACCAGTCCCCCTAGTACTTGTCTGTTCTATGAACGATTGAGACACTAACTTGTGCTACAGAGAGGAACAGCCTAACAGATATTTTGATTCTGTTTGTTTAGTTTGTTTTGGTTTTGTTTTGGGTTTTTTGTTTTTTTTTGAGACAGGGTTTCTCTGTGTAGTGTTGGCCATCCTGGAACTTACCCTGTAGACCAGGCTGGCCTCGAACTCAGAGAGATCCACCTGCTTCTGCCTCCCAAGTGCTGGGATTAAAGGCATGTGCCACCAGTGCCCGGTGACATTTTGATTCTGAAAAGTCACATAGAAATGAACAAAATAACAGTTCTCACAGTTCTACGATGTGACAAAGCTATCAGTGTTACAATGAACAGGGTAACAACCTCTCACAGTTACACAATGTGATAAAGCTGTCAGTGTTACAAGAGGCCCTGTGAACTACAGCACTGCCCTTGTTTTCCCATTCATCTTAACCACAGCTCCAGAAGTCAGACACAGGAAAAGCACATCCTGAGGCCTTGCTGGAACAGGACTATGGGGGAGTCTGTAACTGGATGTACCAAACCTCAATATAATCTCATATCTCTGATAACCATGGTGTAGGCTTCAAAGGCAGTAAGACAATGTTTAGGGATCTCAAGTTCCAAAGCTAAAAGGAGACTCAGGAAGAGCCCAAGACTCACGATACAAAGCGATAGTGAGGCAGCCTAGGGTTACTAAGCTTGTGATCTGTGTTTATACTCTCAGATTCCCACAGGCATCAGGTGTGCACAGTCTACTAGAGGATGAGGTAGGCAGGGTTTGGAGAGAGGAGATGCCAAGGGAGTCACCGAATGCTGAGAATGAAGGGGGTTGGGGGAAGCTGCTCCAGCTTCCCATGAGGCCTCTGTAAACCCACAACTTCTATGACTTTAAGTGGCTCCTGGATGAAAGCCATGGAGGCCCCTTTGGGGACCACTGTGAATTGTTTTCCTTTTAGGCTCAGCATAGCCTTCTTAGGAGTTAAATACATGTGTGCACACACAGGCACACACAGACACACATACCCTCAGAAGTGAAGCCAATTCTGGATTGACATTTACCTGCCAGAGTAAACACTTTCAGTGACTGTTTCCTCTCACTCTATAATTCTGTAAGCAAATGAGATGCTAATTCAATCTGAAATACTCATGAAATGAGAGCCTGTGATTTGAATTTACACCTTTAAAGACTCCATTTAATGACCATATTTCAACCTGTATTTAACATATAGCAATAATAACAGGTGTTGAAAGCTACTTGCCAATTATCTGAGAGCTTCATGACAGAGGGCCTGGGCCTGGAGCTGTAAAGTAACTCACCTAAGATGACGCAAAAGGGCTGAGCTGGGATCCAGCCAGCCAGTCTGATTCCACAGCTGTAGTTCTCTGGCACTGCATTACACTCTGTAATGCCACTATGCATTAGCCCACAGCTATAATAGCCAGGGCTATTATACCTGTGAAACCAGGCTCCTTGGCTCATTGCACATGGCTGATTGCTAAATAAGAGTCAGAGGCAGACAGACTGCTGTGAGTTCGAGGCCAGCCTGGTATACAGAGCGAGATTCAGGTCAGCCAGGGCTACACAGAGAAACCTTGTCTTGACAAAAAAGAAAAGAAATGCCAAATGATGTGATAAACTATTGCCTTCAGGTAACAGCTGGAAAGACCCCAAGTGGGAGAATTCACTATTGCCTTCAGGTAACAGCTGGAAAGACTCCAAATGGGAAAATTATATGAATTTTCTCTTATTTTATCTATTTTTAAACAACAGCTTTACTGAGATACTGCCCAAAGACTACTAAACTATTACAGTGTATAACTCAGTGGAATATTGCCAGCTAGCTCCAGAACCTTTTCATCGCTCCAGAAAGAAGCCCCCTCAGCAGTCCCTTCCCATGCCCCTTCCCTCAGACCCTGAAGACCACTCATTCACTTTCTGCTTTGATGGATTGGCTGTTTCTAGGCAGCTCATAAAACAGAGTCATGTAAGGTGTGATCTTCCATGTCTGGCTAGATTTAGTAAAATGTTTTCAAGGTTCACAGTTATTTAACAAGTATTCGAGCTTTCTTGCTTTTTAAACTGAAGAAGTGCACAGACATAAGATTAGCCATTCACAAGCTGCACTTGGTATAATAGTGTATGGCTACTATTATTTATTTTCAAAACCTTATTCCTTTTGAATGCCAAATAATATTCCACTGGGAAGAAATGCTGCATTTTTTTTTAATCCATTAATAGATTGCTGAACTTTGGAGTTTTCCTACATCTTGTATAGCTGGGAAGTCGGCCACAAACCTTCATGCCCTGCCTCTCATCAGAGCCTATGCTTCAGTTTTCTTGGCTACAGAGCAAGACATGGAACTAGTGGATCGTGTTGGGCAACGCTTTTCTGTTGTGCTATTTTTAAGCTTTGTTTGAAAAAAAAAAAAATCACACCTACCTAACTATAATCTGCTGGGAGAAATACTGAAGTAAAAGGGGGGAGGTGGACTCTGAGTAGACATCTGGCTTTGAACCCTTGCTTCTTAGCACGATTACCCTGTGAGTCAGGAGCACGCTGTCTAACATCCTGGAGCCTCTTCCTCCTTGTTACGAAAATGTGCAGTGACATGTGGCGGTGACAGTGCTAGGGCCTGGTGTTAGAAACACTGAGCAAATAGTCACTACCTTCATTAGCAGGCATCTTCCTGGTACCAATGACAATTCTCTTCCTTTTTTTTTTTTTTTTTTTTTTTTTGGAGGTATCTAAAAATACAGGAAAGTCTCAAGCTGAAAGCAACCATCCACCGCATTCCAGCTCCTCAGAGCTCATCCCCATTAGCACAGACACCCAGACCCCGATCCCAAGGGTGATGCTGTGTCACTGTGGTCTTGGCTCATTTGCTCCCAGAGAAGAAAAGATGCATCACACTAGGAATCTGCAGTACAAAATAGAACCCCTGCCCATCCGACTACAGCAAGGATGACAGTGATCAGGGGACACAAACAACTGTCCTTGCCTCACTGCATGGAACCCCAGTGAGCAGCAACTAGACATGGTGCCCTAGCTTGGATGGACTTCTCAGAACAGCCACTTGTAGAGAATGAAGGAGCTAGTCTTCAAATAATGTAAAAAAAAAAAAAAAAAAAAAAAAAGTCAGCAGCAAATGTGACAGACAGAGTGTCCCTGAAGAACTTGGGACAGGGCAGGTAAGATGGCCAACCAGAAAAGGCACCCAAGACTAAGCCTGGTAACCTGAGCTTGATCCCTGGAATCTCTGTGGCAGAAGGAGAGAATGGACTCCTGCAAATTGTCCTGACCTCCCCACTCTACGTGCACACACAGTCTTTGTGTTTTAAATAAACAAACTTACATACATTTTAAAGTTTTAAAAATAATTCAGGATAGACACCTCTGCAGACTTTCACTTACAGCTCTGTCTTAGAGCCTTCTATGGACTCTCTGAATTCCTACTGCCTCCAAAAGGAAGACCAGTGAGAGAAGTCTACCAACACAAACAACATAGAACATGAATGTGGGTCAACAGCAGTAAAAGGACTTGCTCTTCTTACAGCATCTAAATATAAACAGGAAGCCCTGGCCAGCAACCCGAGATGCATGGCCCATTCCATAGAGCATGCAGCCTCCTGCCACAGCACAATCGTGACCTCTAGAATAGAAAAGGTGGGGAGATCAAAGGAGATGTACAGTTTGCTAGCAGCACTCCATCAAGGCCAGACAGCAACCTCCCCCACCCCCAACCCACACACAAGCCCTAGTCCCTGTAGCCTGAGCTTCCCTTATACCGTAGCAAAACTGGCACACAGAAGCTCTGCCGTGACCTACTTCTGACATCCATTCCCACCACACACTGACTTATCTAGAAAACTACTTTCCCCCTCACCACCCAGAGTGAGCTCAAAGCTTCAAATGCAGAAAGCATTCTCAAAGAAAAGCAATGGGGCTTCTATAGTCTCCTGCTCTCTCTCTAGAAACAGGGAAACATAAGCACAGGGGGAGTTGAGGCTGTGTCCAGGGTCTCATAGGGTCTCAGCAGGGCCTTCCCTGATTCCTGAGCTCTCTATTTCAGTGGCTACTTGGGACACAGACCCCCAAAAGATCAGAGAAATGGTCTTGTTCTACAGTTCACCTAGAAGGTCATGCTCATTTGCAAACACGCAATTCCTAAAGCTTAAGACATGATTCTGTGACTTCAAAGACCCTGTCAGGAAACCCTTGAGCTTCCACACAGGCATTCTTACTGCTATGGACTTTTCACCCAGGGGGATACAGGGCACAACTCCAGTTAACGCTCTGGTACCCAGACACAAGCTTCCTTTCCCTTTTCAAAGG